>NC_138121.1:38463434-38838434 GCF_964146895.1 Miniopterus schreibersii
GGCTGCACTCGGATGGAATTCGGTGGCATTTTCTGTGATCCCACAGGCAGTGGGCCCGCGGATTGGGTGTCCTGCCCATTGCTAGGGAGCCGGAGGCCCCAGTGGCCGCAGAGTCCTGAGAGTCCGTGAGAATGACCGTGGTTCTGGCTGCACCGGGACCCAGCCAGCCTGAGCAGGACACGCTGACAACCGCCTGCGGGACGGGAAAGTCTCCGTCCAGGAGAGGCGGGGGCGGGGCTGGCGCTCCACCTTCTCAGCAAGCGCCTGGAGAGTCCTAACCGGGAAGTGTAACTAAAGAAATTAAACCCGGGGAAGAAAGATGAGCTCTGCTAATGACTCGTGTTCGACTTCATAGATGGCAGGGCGCGCTGCGTTGAGAAGCAGCCTGGAGGGTTCCAGTCCGGAGCCCACACAGGGGAGGGGCAGTGAAGGAAAGGGTTTCAGCCCCTTGCCCCCCAGAACACAATTAATTGCTCTGAAAGGCCACTTGCTTCACATCACAGCGGCCACTTCCTCAGCCACTTTCTGATCACACCCCCTAAAAATAACTTCCAGTGAAAGTCGGCTCTTCCATGTGCGGTCGACTTGGGGCCTGGCACCCACCCTGTGCACCGGCTTTGGACCGAGGGACCAATCAGCCAAATCAATGTGTGGATGGGGACCCTTCCCCGAGGAAGGCACAGACAAGCTCAGAGCAGGGAGGCAGGGTCTGCGAGGGGCTCGGCGAGAAAGACCTCCCTAGAAGGGGTCTCTGCTGAGGCAGTGCCCCTGGGCCAAAGGAGGCGATGTCTCCTGGAGAACCAGGCTCTGGGCTCAGGGCACTGGGGGAGGGGAAGCTAGAGTGGCAGGTGGGGAGCGACCACTCCCAGCTCCCTCCCCCTCCCTCCCTCCCTCCCCCTCCCTCTCCCCTCCCTCCCCTCCCTCCCTCCCTCCCTCCCCTCCCCCCTCCCTCCTCCCTCCCCCTCCCTCCCTCCCTCCCCCCTCCCTCCCTCCCCCCCCTCCCTCCCCTCCCTCCTCCCTCCCTCCCCTCCCCCCTCCCTCCCCTCCCCCCTCCCTCCTCCCTCCCCCTCCCCCTCCCTCCCTCCCTCCCTCCTCCCTCCCTCCCCCCTCCCTCCCTCCCCCCTCCCTCCCCGCTCCCTCCCTCCCTCCCCTCCCCCCTCCCTCCTCCCTCCCCCTCCCTCCCTCCCTCCTCCCCCCTCCCTCCCTCCCCCCTCCTCCCCGCTCCCTCCCTCCCTCCCCTCCCCCCTCCCTCCTCCCTCCCCGCTCCCTCCCTCCCTCTCCCCTCCCCCCTCCCTCCTCCCTCCCCCTCCCTCCCCTCCCCCCTCCCTCCTCCCTCCCCCTCCCTCCCCCTCCCTCCCTCCCTCCCTCCCTCCCCCCTCCCTCCCCGCTCCCTCCCTCCCCTCCCCCCTCCCTCCTCCCTCCCCCCTCCCCCTCCCTCCCTCCCTCCCTCCCTCCCTCCCTCCCCCTCCCTCCCTCCCTCCCTCCCCCCCCGCTCCCTCCCTCCCCCCCCTCCCTCCCTCCCTCCCTCCCCCCCCTCCCTCCCTCCCTCCCTCCCCCTCCCTCCCTCCCTCCCTCCCTCCCTCCCCCCCTCTCCCTCCCTCCCTCCCTCCCTCCCTTCCTTCCTTCCTTCCTCCCTTCCTCCCTTCCTCCCTTCCTCCCTTCCTTCCTTCCTTCCTTCCTTCCTTCCTTCCTTCCTTCCTTCCTTCCTTCCGTCCTTCCTCTCTCTTTGGGGTTCATAGAGCCCCGAGTGTGTGCCAGGCCCTGGGACCGAGGACGCGAGGCTCCAGCCCCCACAGTTCACGAGAGAACCCCGTGTGTCCGGGAAGGGGGCAGCTGGGGATTAAACGCCAGCAGAGCTCCGAGCAGGCAGGCGCATTGGCAGGTGCCGGGGAGGGGGTGTCGGCTGACAGCCGAGTAACTCCCCTCTTTTTGACTCCGTTGTGTTTAACTCTGCAGTCTTTAAAATAATGTAATCTCGAGAACTCCGAGGCTTCCTAAAATCCTATTGACCTGTGAGTGGGATGAGAATGGATCTCATTTGTGTCTGAATGAGTGAAGGGGTCTCTGCTGAGGCAGTGCCCCTGGGCCAAAGGAGGCGATGTCTCCTGGAGAACCAGGCTCTGGGCTCAGGGCACTGGGGGAGGGGAAGCTAGAGTGGCAGGTGGGGAGCGACCACTCCCAGCTCCCTCCCCCTCCCCTCCCCCTCCCTCCCCCTCCCTCCCTCCTCCCTCCCCCTCCCTCCCTCCCTCCCTCCCCTCCCCCCTCCCTCCTCCCTCCCCCTCCCTCCCTCCCTCCCCCCTCCCTCCCTCCCCCCTCCCTCCCCGCTCCCTCCCTCCCTCCCTCCCCTCCCCCCTCCCTCCCCTCCCCCCTCCCTCCTCCCTCCCCCTCCCTCCCCCTCCCTCCCTCCCTCCCTCCCTCCCTCCCCCCTCCCTCCCTCCCCCCTCCCTCCCCGCTCCCTCCCTCCCTCCCCTCCCCCCTCCCTCCTCCCTCCCCCTCCCTCCCTCCCTCCCTCCCTCCCCCCTCCCTCCCTCCCCCCTCCCTCCCCGCTCCCTCCCTCCCTCCCCTCCCCCCTCCCTCCTCCCTCCCCGCTCCCTCCCTCCCTCTCCCCTCCCCCCTCCCTCCTCCCTCCCCCTCCCTCCCCTCCCCCCTCCCTCCTCCCTCCCCCTCCCTCCCCCTCCCTCCCTCCCTCCCTCCCTCCCCCCTCCCTCCCCGCTCCCTCCCTCCCCTCCCCCCTCCCTCCTCCCTCCCCCCTCCCCCTCCCTCCCTCCCTCCCTCCCTCCCTCCCTCCCCCTCCCTCCCTCCCTCCCTCCCCCCCGCTCCCTCCCTCCCTCCCCCCCTCCCTCCCTCCCTCCCCCTCCCTCCCTCCCTCCCCCCCTCTCCCTCCCTCCCTCCCTCCCTTCCTTCCTTCCTTCCTTCCTCCCTTCCTCCCTTCCTCCCTTCCTCCCTTCCTTCCTTCCTTCCTTCCTTCCTTCCTTCCTTCCTTCCTTCCTTCCTTCCTTCCTTCCTTCCGTCCTTCCTCTCTCTTTGGGGTTCATAGAGCCCCGAGTGTGTGCCAGGCCCTGGGACCGAGGACGCGAGGCTCCAGCCCCCACAGTTCACGAGAGAACCCCGTGTGTCCGGGAAGGGGGCAGCTGGGGATTAAACGCCAGCAGAGCTCCGAGCAGGCAGGCGCATTGGCAGGTGCCGGGGAGGGGGTGTCGGCTGACAGCCGAGTAACTCCCCTCTTTTTGACTCCGTTGTGTTTAACTCTGCAGTCTTTAAAATAATGTAATCTCGAGAACTCCGAGGCTTCCTAAAATCCTATTGACCTGTGAGTGGGATGAGAATGGATCTCATTTGTGTCTGAATGAGTGAATGCCGTCAGTGCAAGCAGGAGCCGGCAGGGCCAGGCTGCCATCCGCATGATAAAAGCGCGCACGCCTTGTGGTTTCAGACGGGCCTCCCTCCCGTGGCCCAGCTAAGGTCTGGGGGTGAGGGGGCGCACGCTGGGGCCTCTGCCTGCTTTTTTGCTGGGTACCTCGTGACCTCGCTGGCAGTGTCTGATCAGCCATTTCCCCAGTGACTAAATATTTGGTCACAGCCATAGGAGAGAATTCCATCGGTGGACAGCTCTGTTTTTAAGGCTCGGGTTTTGTTTTCTCTTTCCCACGAGGCAGCCCCTCTGGCAGGCGGGAGTTTCCCTCACTGACAGCCACCTTGCGTAATGCTAAGCAGGCGCCTGAGATCACAGGAGAGCAAGGAACACAGTGAAAAAGGTGGACTTGAGGCTGCATCCCTGTGGTGTGCATGTGAGCATGTGTGTGTGCATGTGTGTGCATGCATGTGTGTGCATGTGAGTGTGCGTGTGTGCACACACATGCATATAATATAAGGTTGCTACTCCAAGCACCCCCTTCTCCAGCCCAGCAGCTGGCTCATTCCCTCCCCCCCTGGTAACCTCTCTCTGCCCCTGTCCCTTTGCCCCAAGAGCCTACCAGCCTCCAGGCCTCCACTTTCTTTCCTTCACTTTATTCCTTCAGAACCTAATGGCACATGAGCTCCTGTGGCTCAGCCCCGGCTCTGCGGTGAGGGGCACTGTGGACAGGCAGGCGGCCTCGTTAGCCCAGGGCTGTGTCCTGGTCTGACAACATCCCCCTCACAGGGTGGGGTGGGACACGCTGTGCGTTCCCCTGGCCTGTGAACAAGGGTGAGCCGCGCTTGTTCACAGGCTGGCCTGAGACACCTCGACTCTTCCGTGACGAGCTGTCATTCCTGACATCGGGCTAACACTGTGGAGGCAGTGCTCCGGGCTCCCGGCTCCTGGATCCCGGGTAGGACATTTGAGCTCTTGGCCCCTTTTGACCCTGCCCCACCCCCAGCTCTTGCTCTTCTGGGGCGGGCCGGGGGGAGCGTGGCCTGTAGTCCGCCTAGTGCACAGGAATTCATCGTCGTCTGAGCACCTCCTGGGAGATGCTCCCTCCAACCACGTGCCCTGAGGGGGGTCCCCATTAGAGGACCCACCCTTTAAATGGGGCTGTCTTACCCGCCTGTTGCTCCGCATGGTGGGTGGTCCAAGATCAGCACTTGAGCTGGGGTGGGGGGGCGGAGGGGGGTGCGGAGAGCACTCACTCCCTGGCCTATTTTGGATGGAGTCGCCTGCTGATTGACGCGTTTCTGCTCAGGCAAGAGCCGGGCTGGGACAGGCTGTCCCACAGGCAGGGAGCGTGCCCTGGCCGTGCCGGGCCCCCAAGCCCTTCTCCACTGCCATTTGCTTGTGTGGACCTGCCCACATCCCGTTTGGACCTCAAGGACCAGGGGCAGGTGGGGCACAGGCTCAGAGGGAAGCACAGTTCACCGCAGAGTGAAAAAGTCTGTAAGATTTGGTAATATGCTTTGTCACTGATCCCAAGAGAAGGTGAACTAAAAACAACAAAAACGACGTTTGTGCTGCTCTGGTGGATGTGGAGGAGCTGGAGGGAGAGGCTGGCTACGGGGCCCTCACCCCGGGGGAGACCCTGTGGCCCAGACCCCTGCTGTCCTGTGTCCTCCGTGGGCCCCAGGGTGCTCAAAAAGTAAAAGAGAAAGAAGATTCTTGTCAAGAAGTCGAAACACCGAATGGGAGAGATTTGGCTTCTCCAGCTCACCTCCAAGGTGGACGTTTGGACCCAGATTCCTGCGGGTCCCAGGAAGCCCTCCCCACAGAGCTCAGCAAGGATATCAACCTCTGGTGCTCTTTTATTCTGGATTCAAGAATTCTTTCCAACGTCTGGTCCAGATGGCACCTCTGGATGCCTGTCCACGGATCGAATCCAACCTCTCCTCCTCGAAGGTCCTACCTTTGACATGCAGGGGTAACCTGGTCTTTTGAGGGCCCCAAACAAAAACAAAAGGAAATAAACCCTAGGAATAAGCAAAACACAGGCTGTCGCCGAGGTCCCTCAACTCATTGTGTGGGTATGGTCACCAAGTAGTGTCTCCCCTGCTAAATCCGGTCTTGTGGCATTAAAAGAAGAATGCCTGGGCAGGGCCGCACGTCTGCTCCCTGGGGGATCGGGCTCGCGGCTGCCCTCACTTACGTTCCCTTTGCCCCTGCAGACATTTTAATGCGAGGGTGTTGGGTTCTGGACCACTGAGAGGAACAGGGGAACCATCAATACGTACGTGTCAGCCGGGCTGAGAAAAGGCAGAGGCGTGGCAGCTACTGGACAGCTGAGAAACTCCGGGAAGATCCGGGAGGAGAGAGGCCGCCAGGGGCCACGCAGGCCTCCCAGCACGCTGGGGACTCCGATCTGGGCGGCCCCGAGGGTGAAGATGTGGGGTGTTTTCAGCAGCTCTGGTGAGGACCTGGGTCCACGCCCAAGAGGAGGCAGAAGGCCCAGGCTGCCTTAGGGGTCCGGAGGGCCAAGCCTCTGCTCTGGGGTAGAGGAGTGTCCCTGAGCTCCTGGGGACATGCTCTGGTCCAAGAGGACCCTGACAGGTACAAGTCAAGATGCAGGGAGTGAGTCCGCTGGGAGCCGGTGGACCTGAGGCACTGATGCACTTTCTGAAGCCAATTTCCTGGTGCGGACTCGGGTGCTGAGGTTGTGGGACAAGGACCACCAAGTCTGTCTTACTTCCAGGGGCTACCGGAGCCAAGTTAGGCAAGTGGCAGAGACCTGTGCTTCTGGGAGGCCCGGTCACTACTTCTACTTCTAGTATCTGAGAGGACTCGCCCCAATCCACCACATGGCAAACAGCTCTGCTCACAAGTCAGTTCTGCTCCAAATGAGTTTTTCAGCCTCATTCCACGGAGGCTTAATTGATGCGAGATGCCCCAGGACTGTTCCTAAGATGAAGTCAGGTTGGGAGGCTGGTTGGGCTCCTGGGTGTCTGGCATCTGGCCTGGCATCCAGGCAGCGTGGGTTTCTGAGCCTGCCTGCACAGCCCAGCCTGGCTCCTGTCGAAATGTTCTCCTGCCACAAGGAGAAGGGAAGCCACCAGGGTAGGAGTCAGAGGGCAAGGTGTCCACAGGAGGAGGGCTGAGGACCTGGAGCAGGGCTGAGGCAGAGGGGAGCTGTCTGTCCACCACTGCACAGACAGAAGGACACACAGCTCCAGGACTTTGCAGGCTTTGTGGACCAAATGCTTAGGCTTTCAAGAGAACCAATTTTGGGGGGTCATTGGGGATCCAGCAGAATAGAGAGGCAGTGGCTGATATCTCAGAGCATACTGACAAAGGACCAGTGGCCATGTGGGCTGAGTTTTGGTGGGTAGACTTGGGAAGGATTTGAGCTGAAACATTTTAAGTAACGAATCTTCACAGATTGTTGGGGGAAGTCTGGGTAGATCTTCTCATGGATGATGACACCTCCAGCCACATTTCAGGAGCCAGCTGCCAATCTGTCCACACCCACAGCTGAGTGATATCAGGCAGCAAATGGCAGAGTGGGAGGAGATGCCTTGGGGATTCCATCGAGGACTTGCCCGCCTAGAGGTGACTGCCCCGGGCAGTTTGCGGGGCTCTGCTGGCTTCCATAAGCGTCCGGAGAGCAGAGCACGGGCCCCATGTCCCCTGGCACTGCTCGGACCTCACTCAGTCCAGTGGATGTAGCCAGAGCTGTTCGCCTCCTCTGAGGGAGCTCAGTGCACAACTCTGGGCGGCTGGCTCATCTCTGAGCCCCATGGCCCTGGAATAAGCCACCAGGACAAACCTAGAGAGCGTGAAACCAAGGCTACATGCACCTGATCTGTGTAAGCAAAAATGTGTGTGACAGGCATGACCCAGTGGCCTTTAGAGGAAGTGAAAGCAAGTATCTTTGGCAGAATGAGGCTCCGCGGTGACTGTGGTGGCTGAGACTTTGTCAGACTTCCCGTTACGGAGCAGACGGGCTCCGCAGGAACTTGGCGGAAGACCTCTGTCCAGAGCGGGACTCGAGTCCATCCGCTCAGGTGGCAGGACTTGGAAAGAGAAACTGCGCTGTGCGTGCCCGTGGGCCTGGCGCTGGGACAAATGGCCCAATTTTGACAGCGAGAAAGCCAGCGCTGGGGAAAGGTTAGGGGACGTTGCCCAGAAAGCACCTGCCCGATGCTGTTCGCCTGGCCCTGCCGAGAGGGTGGCTGCATCCTGAGGGCAAAGAGGACCTGCCCGGGTTGCTGGAGAGTAAGGGGCAGGTGCCTGCCTCACCCGGAGCTCCCAGCGGCCTGCCCAGCAGCCCAGCCCACTTCCCAGCCCGGGCAGCAGGGCGGGCGCCGAGGTGTCCTTCCGATGCCATGAGCTAAATTCACGCTTCAAAGGCATCAAGCCCCCAAAGAATCACTTAACATAACAAATGGGGACCCTAATGGGGACCCTAGCTTTCCATCACCAGCCGCCAGCACTATTTCCCAAAGGCCTTGGGAACAGGTTAGCTAGATTCCTGCGCAAACGCAATTTCCAAGGTCTAGAAATTAATCGGATGAAATGAAGTCTCCTCTTTCTAAGACCATCGGAATCGCTAACTGGCCAGCGGTGACTTTCTGAAAGAACTGTTGATTCAGCAGTGGACACAGGCTACTCTCAGCGATCGCGTGTCATCAGGGGCGGGAGGGTGGGCGGGGCAGCGGCCAAGCCCCGGGGAGCTGGGTCTGGGGGGCGTGGGCCACACTTAGCAGGGTTTGGTTGGGAGCCTCCATGGTCGGAAAGCCCAGGGGTCCGTGTGGCAGCTTACGAACATTTCGCCTAATTTTTTTCCCTGTGGGGAATTTGCAAAATACAGAAGGAAAAGGGTAAGAAAAGAAAAGGTGCATAGTCTCAAACTTCTACCCAGTCATTTCTCAGTGACACAAAGCCCCGTGTTTGACAAAGTTCAGATCACGTATATTTCTATATTCTGCTTTATTAATTTAACATTATTTTAGGTTCATCTTCCTGTCTCATTAGATAGCCTTAGGAAAAAAAGACCATTTAAAATTTAACTCTGTGACTTGCTCGAATGGATTTAACTATTCTCCTGTGCACACATTGCTGTCCTTAATGTTTGCTGTTATAAAAAATGCCTTACAATACTCAAGATCCATCCATGTTGTCTCAAATGGCAACGTTTCATCCTTTTTATGGCCGGATAGCATTCCATGGCATGTGGGTACCGCGGCTTCTCCACCCATTCATCCCGACAAGGGCCCTTAGGCTGTTTCCACATCTTGGCCAACGTGAATAATCCTGCAATGAGCGTGGGTACAAACCAGGGTTTTCAAATTGGTCACACGGGAAGGGACAAGAACCATATGATTTCACTCAAATGAGGGATATAAACGAAAAGCAACAAACCCACAGACAAGCTCATGGACCCTGAAGGCAGAGAGGCGGTTGGGGGGGGGGATAAAGGGGTAACGGGGGCCAAGCGTAGGGTGACTGAAGGAGACTGGACTTTGGGTGGTGAACACAAAATAGAGTATACAGACGTCATATTATAAAGTCCTACACCTAAAATTTATACAATATTATTAATCAATGTTACCCCAATAAACTTAATTTAAAAAGCATTGATGAGCATCTTCACACATAAATGCTTTTTTATATTTTTTATCAGTTCTTAAAATAGGCTCCTGGAAGTTTCGGGGATCTAAGGGCAGCACCTTGGCTGCCTTGGCTTATTTTTTCAGCTAATTGATCAGATCACAGGGCCCCAGTCCAGGCCTGAGGGCTTCTGGACACGAGTGAAGGCGCTTCTTCAGAGCTGCCTTCCTTGGCTCCTTAGTAAGGTTGGATGTTGGTGGTTGGTACCGTTGGAGACCTTGTCAATAAGTAAGACTTTTAAAATCATATTTCATTTATTTTTATATTAAATTATTTCTTATTTTTCAATTACAGTTGACATACATTATTGTACTAGTTTCAGATGTACAGCCCACGGATCAGGCATTACATAGCTCAGTAAGTGATCGTCCTGATAAATCTCGCACCATTCATATTATTAGAACATTACTGACTGTAGTCCAGGTGCTGTGCTTCACATCCCCTGACTATCCTGTAGCAGCCAGTCTGTGCTTCTCAATCCCCTAACCTTTTCCACCCATCCCCCCACCCTTCCTCCCATCTGGCAACCCTCAAAATGTTCTCTGTATCTATGAGTCATTTTCTGTTATTTTTATTTGTTTATTTTGATTTTTAGACTCAATTGTTGACAGATATGTATTTATTGCCATTTTATTGCTCATATTTTATCTCTTTTTCTTCTTCTTAAGGGAGACCCTTTAACATTTCATGTAATACTGGTTTGGTGGTGATGAGCTCCTTGAGATTTTTCTTGCCTGGGAAGCTCTTTATAAAATCATATTTCAATCCCATCTTCATTGTCCCTGTCAGAAGTCTCTGGTTATGATCCAATTACAGAGACTAATATTAATGCATGTTAGGATTTCTATCTGCCCCTTTCTTCTTGTATTCCACCCATGAAAATATTCCAATTGCATATCTTGCAAAAATTTTATATTCATAGTGCCAGAGCTTTCAAAACAAGGCACAAAGACATGAAGGAGAAAGAAAGAAATGCATTTGGGCCTGGAGGTTGCAGGTGCTGTCGATTCACGGCTGTGGCCACATTGCAGGAGCCACCTGGGAGCTAGCACAGTGTTCAGCAGCAGGTGAGCTCCCACACTGTCTTTGGGGAGCGGGGTCCCACCAAAGGTCAGCATGCTCCGAGGGAAGCAGAGCTGGGGAGGTGGGCCAGCTTTGCTGCTGGAATCAGATGCTTGGCCCCACTGCGGGTTAGCTTCTAGGTGATTCTGAGTGGGCGATACCACTTCCTACTGACAGGACGGGCCCAGGGCCCTCGTGCACGTTGCTTCATTAACTGCTGGGTGCCGAGACATGGGCATGGGGCCCTCCTCGAACCAAACCTGGGCGTGTTCCTGGTGACATGTGACGCCAGAGCAGTGGCACTGGAGTTGCAGGAAGGGCCCTAGAAGTCAGGAGGGGGTGGGTGCCCACTACCTGCTCATAAAGAAGACAAGCAAATCTCCGTGGCTGCCATCCTGTGCAAGCCTGAGGCTCTGTGGCTGCCAGCTGTGTCCATCCCCCAGCCTGGCTTCCACAGTGCTTACCATAGGACAGGTCCTCCACCCACGTTCACCTTCCCTAAGAAGGGGACTGTTGCTTTCGGGGCAGCTTAGAGAGAATCAGACACCCACCGATCTCTGATGGGAGAGGCCTCAGAGGACAGCGCTCGCCCTCTTCCCGGTGTATTTGATGAGCCTCTGGTTGCAGGCGCCTCATGAGGGAGCTCGCTACAGCCCAAGGAAGTTAATTTTGCGTGTTTAAGGGTTCTCTATTATACCGAGTGGAACTCTGCATGCTTTTAGCAAGGTGAAAGGAAGGAGATGTCCTAGGCCCTGTAGACATGCCCCTCACTCCCTTCCCCGTTTGCTCTCCTTACAGACGAGTCCTTGGCACAACAGAACAGGCAAAGGTGGGACTTGGGAATGATGAGAGATGCTGCTTCCAGCGTTGTTGGCAGAAAGAGGTCTGGTTTCCAGTTATTTCACCTGAAGGTCAAGGGTATTTTATAAAAGTAGCCCAGTGTAATAGCATCACCGAAGGCAAAGTTTGGGATAAATATTCCAGCTCCCTCATCATCAGTCATTTATTACGCTCACCTGCTCAGTGGTCATGAACAAGATGAGCTGTTCTGAATGGAGTGTTTCATGTAAACATCTTTCCATTTATCTCAGCGTTGGCTGCGATATGAATTGAATGGCAAAAGAGGCAACAAATGCCCAGTCCTGGACAGTACCCATCTCCCTGCACCCGAGGGCAGGAGCAGAGATTCACCTGTTGGCTCTGGAAGCCTCGCCCCTGAGCAGTGTCCCCCACCCAGCCTGACCATAGCATTCATGGTGGCGTTTGACTTCAGCTCTGCGAGGTTCCCAGAGCCCCTCACCCAAGGAGTTTGTTGGGAGGGAGCTGGAGGGAACATTCACTGGTGAGATGAACACATTTAAACTTTAACTTTTAGGCCTGCGAGTTCATCTATAACCATTTCCAGAAAAGGTCACTGGCCGAGACAGGTGCCCAGATGAAATAAATGCATTTTGGAGGTGACAGTCATGTCACAAGACTGGGGACTCTCAAGGGTCCCCTCCCCACACTTTTAATCATCTCACACATTAAGTCTTAGAAATTGGATCCCCAGGTTCATGCCAGCTTTGTATGAAACGTACATCTCGGGTCGGGCAGCTCTAATTTAAATACCTGCAGGCTCCACTCGGCACTGTGAAGACGAATGTAATGGAACCGAGATTAAAGCACAAGAGCACAGGGACTCGTTGTACCTGAATATATTAAAAGGTACCTGTGCTCTGGGGCTCCACATTTCGCCTGGAACATCTGTAGCTCTGTTCACAGCACCTCTGCCGCTCACTTGCTCTGTTGCATTTGTATTAAATAAGTCCACTTACGTGAGTCCAGGGCTCCTTTGCCCTCCACAGAATTTCAGTGCCTCTTTTTTTTTTTTTTTTAAAGATCCTACTCCCATCGGAAAGGAGCCTCCTACAGGATGTGAAGGAAGCTATGTGAGAAGTGAGCTAGGTTCCCAATCTCATGCAAGGTGACAGCACCTGCTCCCTCAGACCCAGCTCTGCAGGAAACCGTGGGATAGGGAGGTCTGCCTGGAGTCCAGGGCTCATGGAGGCAGGACAGAGGGTGGCCTCTCCCCTGGGGCTCTGCAGAGGGCCACCCATGGAGCCATGTGACGTGTGCGCTGCACCTGGGGGATGCTGCACCTGGGGGATGCTGGCCACCTCCTACCCACGGTGGATGGACCTACAAACGCTTCCCTGCTGACGTGTGTTCACAGAGCAGGACTGACCCGGGAGCTGGAAGGCAGCCAGCCCTTTCCCAGGGACCAGCAGGGGCACCAGGGGATCGGAAGCTTAGCCTGCAGCCAGACAGCGGCTTCCTTTCCACCTCCTCTCCCCCAGGTTCCCACACCTCAGCCAGCTGCCTCCTCCTAAACCATCACTCTGGTCCCGTCTCAGACCCACAGGGACCTGCCCTCTGCTGGGCCTCGAGTGCCAAGCTGCCGTCCTGTCACACGGCTCTCTCCAGGGCTGCCCTGGCACCTTCCCAGTCTCCAAGTGCCCCAGGGGTCGTTCTCTGAGCCCAGGGCTGCTCCCTTGGCTCGGCTTTGCTGGTTCCAGCCCAGTGCTCAGGCCTCTGCTTTCACAAGGCCCGTAGTCAGCGAAAACTGCGCATCCTCCTGCCAGGCCCCCTTTTAAGCACTTCACCATTATTGTCAGTAATGGCCCCAACAAGCTGGGAACTAGGAACCATAATTATCACAGCTCCCATTATATATGTCAAAAAATAATAAATGGAGCTGCTTTAAAACGGAGCCGGGGCTGCCAGCCCGGAGGAACCGCCTGGCACTTCTGATCCTCAAATCTTTGGATGTTGAAACAGCACAAAATCACATCAGACTGGGCCTAAGCAAGCTTATGTCCCAAAGACATTTGTTTTTGCAGAGATAACAAGAAAGCAGATATTATGACTCCTGGACTGAGGACCAGGGGATTGAAAATTAGAACACGGTTTAGAATCAGTGTCCTATGTCACATCGTCTCACCAGGACAAGCCTGCCTTCCGTGATGGAGTCGCTCCCCTCCCGTCTCTAACACCCCTGCCTGTCTCCTCACCGGAACACTGTTTGGGCTCCTGCCTGAATCCAGCTTCCCCAATAGGTATTTTTACTGATCTCAAATGAATGCGGTTGCCTCTCACTCTGAAAGGCCTTTTATTTGGGGTGAGCATGTGGATAAGGGGAATCACTCGGGATCACGTGGAGCACTGGTGGCCAACCAGCATTCCAGCTCAGGCTGCCTCCCAGCATGTTCAAGGGAGTGTCTTTTGATGACCTTCACACACCTCCACACCCCTGCCGCCCGGCGGGCCAGGGCCTGCACTTCCCCTCCCATAGACACCTGGCCTTTACTTCCCGATGCTGTTCACATTGATAATTTATAGTCATTGTCGCGAGGCTATTTTGAACGCATCTCTCCTGCTGAGTGGTTTGGTCCCTGCTTTGCTCCCCACTGTGTGCCACCCTTGCCAGTGCATCTCTGGCCTGCGGTCACTGAGCCTAGCGTCCGTCCCTCCCCGGGGCGAACACTTCAGCCGTCCTGCTCCCTGGGGCCAGCGTGAGGCAGGGCTCCCTCCAGGGCCCTTGCCTGCATGGTTGACGGTTCTGAACAGGGAGCGGGAAGAGGTGGAGACACCTCTGGTCTTGGAGGGTGTTTGGTGTCCTCACGGTCTGGAGAGGGAGGCCAGCTAACCCAGCACAGTTCTGCTGGTGACGGCAGCAGCTGCCCACGTGGGGAACTCTGCTTGCACGTCAAACTGCTGAGTCTTCCCCTTGAGAATAACAGACATTAGCGGAGCAATGGAAACACAGAGGAAGAGGGACAGCAGGATCTTCTCCAAATTCTTTATTGCTCCACTGTTTATCTTTGAAAGCAATCTGACTGTGCTCTCCTGGCCCGCTCCTGGGGAGAGAGGCTGTTTTGCCACAATATGGGGCCATCGGGGGACAAATAAGCCATTTCTGTTGCTGACACTGAGAGAAACTTCCTGATGCACTAATGTCAGTGTGCAGCTGCCTGGGGTGCGGACACAGCCGCGAGGCACAGCGCTTTGCAGGTGGTGCGCTGGTTGAGCTCCCTGTGCAGTCTCCAGGGATGCTGCACCTGAACCCCGGGGCCCCGTGGGAGAGCAGGGTGCGGGCCCAGGCTCCGTGTCCTCACTTTCCCCTCCAGGAGCCGAGGCGGGCGAGGAGCTGGACCTTGGGACGCTCCAGGGCTCGGTTCGAGCACTCTCTCCCGTGGTGCCTCACGTTAGGGCAGCCACACATGCACAAAACACTTAATAAAGATTCACTGACTCACATTTTTAAAACGGTGATGTTTCTCAATTGATAGAAGCGTGCCCCAAGGGGCCAGGGTCCTGAAAGGAGAAGGAGACCGAAGGCGGGTCTCAGGTGCGGGCTGTCAGAAGGGAGGCCTCAGGGCGGTAAGACTGGTGCCAGACATCCTGGACTGGCACCTTTGTCACTTACTTGCCAGGTGGCCTTATGCACATTACTTCTCCTCTCTGAGCCTCAGTTTCCCCACCTCCAATGTGGGGATGATTGCAGTGCGTATCTCCTAGGACACGGTGCGGGTCAAGCGAGGCGAGCAGGGGAAACGCTGAGAGTGGAGCCTGCCCCAGACAAGCAGCAGGTATGTGTCGGCTGCCATCGCTTTATTATCCTAGAAAGAGAGGGGGAGAGCCGCATTCCAGGGGCGCCCGCAGTACCAAGGTCGTGTCTCGAACAATGGCTGTCGTTGACCTAGGGAAGCATTAATTTATAGAATGGGTCTAGGAAAAAATTTCTGATTTAAAAAAAAAAATTTATTAATTGATTTGAGAGAGAGAGGGAGGAAGGGAGAGAGAAAAAAACCACAGGTCAACTTGCTGTTCCATTTATATATGCATTTACTGGTCAATTCTTGTATGTGCCCTGACTGGAGATCAAACCCACAACCATGGCATATCGGGACAACGCTCTAATCAACTGAGCTACCTGGCCAGGGTGTGATCAACTTTTCACAGTGAGAACACTGAGGCACAGAGAGGGGAGGTGTCTTATTGAATGCCACACAGCAAGGTGGTGGCCGACCGTACCGAAGACCAGATCTCCTGACATCCAGTCTAGCACTCCTTTTGGTTCCTCTCCCTGGGCTCCTGGCTCTTGTATCTGACTACCCACCAAATGTGCACAGATGTCAAAACCTGGCCCTCCCAACAGAAATCTGCCCCCAGGTCCCCAGCTTTCCCCCGGGGGAAGAACAGTCCTCACACAAGAGGCAGAGGGAGGGTGTAGCGGGCTGCCTAGGAGGCAGGTGTCACTGTCAACAGCGTGTAAACCTGCCCACGGCGAGGCTGTGTCCCTGGTCCCCTGGAAAAGGTGCCCTTTGTATTTATGTAGCTTGGAAGCAATTACTTCACAAGAAAGAAAATCTCTCGATCACGTTCTATAATGTTTTCTAAGGGAACGCTGGTATTTAGTGGCTGAGCAAATTTACCTTTCTGTAATGTACAGAGTGGGTGATTGAAAAACATTTAATATACCGAGGCCTGGGTGCCTGACTCTGCCCAAAGCATTACGAACTCACAGTTTAAACTCTAATTTTTTCCACAAATGTAAACAGGTTTCCATTGTGCTGCAGAGGGTGGGGTCCAAGCTTCATTCCTGTTAAACTCTAACTGAACATGCGAATTGTGAGCTTTTGCTGACCTGCTCTGGGAAGGTCGACAGCTGCTTTTTTGCGACACCCAATGTCCCCGCGGCTGGAGGTCCTCGGCGCTGACTGCTGGGCGGGGCTGCACGGACACTCGGAGCGCGGGCGCCGCGGGGTTAGAGCTACGTTCGGGGTGTCGGGCCTCGGAGCCCGAGCCACAGAAGTGTCCCCTCACACCACCCTGCCGCTGGCAGAAACGAAGCAACGACAAGGAAGAGGATTCCCTGGGAGAGCGCGGACCGGAAGAGGGAGCTGGGCAGCCAGGACGCAGGAAGGTGGGGGTCCTGAGCGACTTTCGGTCCCTTCTGCTTTTTCCTCATTTCGAGTTTGGGGACAGAGACTTTGCGCGACTCCCTCTGAGGCTGTACCTCCCGCAGGACCGGCCCCGGAAGGCCAGGAGGCAGCGCCTGGGAGCAGAGGCTCGGCCACCCGGAGCTCGGAGAGGAGGGGTCACCGTGACCGGACAGCGACCCCGAGTGCCTCATTGATCCAAGGTGGACACGGAACCCAGCCCTTTCTAAGTGTCAACTGCCCACTCCCACCCACTGCCCCTTGGTACTCCCATTCCAGGGACCTGCACCACCCGCCACCTGTCAGATGCCAAGGCGCCCAGCGCTTCTGTGTCCCCCTCCAGAGTCCCCCGTGGGTGAGCCCTACTGGTCCCCAGGGGTAGCTGCTCGTGACCTCATTCTCCGTCAGCCTCTCCCCTTTCCCCTCACCCCCCACTCCACCAGGCCCTCTGGGACCACGTCCCCTCGGATCCTTGGTTCAGGGGCTGCTCCTGGCAGAGCCCAGCCTACCCGTTGGCTTGTGACGGTGACTGTGACCCCTTACGGACCTGACAGCTGCTCTGGGGGAAGGCGAGTGGGCCCCTGCTCTAGCTCCGGGAGACAGGGAAAGGGCCTGGAGGAAGAAACACCTGGCACCGGCCACTAGACGGTCACGCCCCTCTTCGGACACGCTGTCGGCAGGGCTCGCCGCAGCGCCGCCTCTCGATTCTTCCAGGCCGGGGAGCTGCTTCTCCAAGGCACCATGAGCTGTGGCATCCCGGGGCTACAGCTTTCCTTTCTCTTGTCTCCCCCGTGGGACAAAGCAGAGGGATGGGGACTTCGAAGGTGCTCGGAACCCGGATGGACTGACACAGCGACTTCCGGTTTCCCACAAGCCCCAGGGTGTCCGCTTCCCAGGCCCCGGGACAATGTAGACAGTTTGGAGGGGTGCTGCAGGCCCCACCCCACCCCCGCGTCATGGCTATTTCCACATAAGCCAAGGGCTTCTCGCTGCGAATGGCACTGTGTCGCCTGGTCTGGCCTCAGAGGCTCACGCCTGGGAGGAGACGCCCCTGGAGTGGGGTAGAGGCAGAAACACCCGGCCCGGTCCGCAGGCCGCGCAGCTCTCAGGTGGTCCCGGCATCGCCCAGGGAAGCCACCGGACTGGCCCAGCTTGCTGCGTGCGCCGTCCACGCTGCCTCCCTGCTCCTCACTGGCCCTCCTCTGGGGTCACTCCCGCAGGCTCCTAGCCTTCCCCCGGGCCTGCTGCTGGGTTAGGACAAGGAGGATGGCTTCTGTCCCTGCGGAAGCCTCGGGGTCTAAGAGGTGCCTAAGGACGCTGGGTTGCATTTCTCTCCTGCGTGGACCCCGGGTCTTCTGCTTTTTCTTTCCCTCTCACAGGCCACGGTGCCTCCTTTCATGTAGAACATTGTTTTATGAGACAGGAACCATTCTCCCCGGCTGGCGTAAGTTATGATCGAATGATGGGCCCCTTCTCCGATCACCACTCCCGTCCACCGGCCAGGTCCCAGCGAGTGGCCGGTTCTGGAGGCGATTGGAACCCACTAATCATGCTGTTATCCTGGGGCTACGCGGCCCCGCGCCCAGAACGCCAGAGTGAGTTCTTTATCTTGTTTCGACGTTGTTTCCCAGGCAAGATCCAAGGTCCTGATGGGGACAGGAACAAACGTACCTTGTTGGGAGGAGTGAGCAGGCTAGTCACACAGTTTCCTCACCCTTGGGGAAGCAGTGTGGGTCCGTTGTACCCACGGTGAAGAGACCACGGGTCAGGAACTGTCACCTGCAGCCAAGACGCTGTCCAGAGGATGAAAGGGGCCACCGCAGGGGTGATGCCCAACGGGACAAGCAGAGATCCAACTGAGCCACGGGGCCCAGTGCTCTGGGACCCGGGCCTGAGAGCAGAGAAAGGACCCTTGGAGCGTGAGAGACCTGTGGGCTCTGAGAAGACTGAGCAGCTAGTGCCCAGAACAGCTGCTGTCTGGAAGGTCCCCAGGGTGCTCCTTCCACTGCCTGCCCTCCTTAAAGCGGCCCAGTCCTCGTCACCACAGGGACCTCCCAAACACAAGGACGCAAAGCCTATGAAGCAGTCATGTGAGTCATCTTGAGGATCTGGGACTTTCACGCAGAAAGTGAGAGTGCCCCTCCCACCAGCAGGCCCTCTGGGGAAGAAACTGCAATGGAGAGAGGAGGGTGTGAGTGATGCTGTGAACCACCCACGGGCTGGGCTCCGAACCCATCAACTCAGGGCATCCGGACCACAGTTGCACAGGGTGCCCGTAAGAGGTGTGTTCCTGAACCCCGAGCCCCGAGGGCAACATCACTCCTCCACATACCTGCCTGTCCAGATTTAAATTCTGTTAATTCCAGATCAGAAGGAAGCCCGCTGCCCCCAGGGCTCACCGACCCTGAGCCTCTTCCTTTTAGGACGGTAGAAGCAGAAGACAGAAGCCTTGTTTGGTGAGGAGACAGGAGCCCACCTCTCACCCACCAACAAGAAATCCCTCCCAGGCCCCACCTTCCACCCCAATGAGGAAAGAGAAGTTCGAGTGAGGTGCTTCCCATCCCCCCGTGGAGGCAAGACTCGCCTACTCAGACCCAGGGACCAATTCCCACCGAAGCTAAGATGGCCCCATCGTGGGGTGAAACAAGTGTGAACCAGCCTGGGTGGGCTCCAGCGGCAGACAGCAAGCTCCCACGGCCGTTCACAGGGGCGGACTGTACCCCAGGCAAGGAGCTCAGGGCCTCTCTCACTCAACCCTCGCAGCCTCCCCACGCACACCTTCCCATCTGGAGCACCAGGAAGGCTTAGGTAAGCAAGGCCCTTGCCCAAGGTCACCTGCCCTTACATGGGGACCTCGGATGGGACCCAAGCTGTTTCTGACTGTGTTCCTAACCAGGACGCAATATCCACAGTGACAAAGGGTTTCCAGGAAGCAATGGAACAGAGCAGGCTCTGGTCCAGGGGACTCTGCTGGGGCGGGGCAGAGTGTGTCCTGCCCTTGGCCCTGTCCTGGGAGGAGGTGTGACTCAGAGCCCAGGGATGGCCCCGAGTCCTGGTGTCATCAATGCTGCTATTAATAACCCTGAATAATCCACGAGTCCAACCTGGAGGCACCAGCTCCTTCCTGCCTGGGGGAGCTGCCCCGAGAGCTCATTCCTGGCAGCCCAGGAGCTGCCTGAGGAGGGGGGTCTGAGGGGGAAGCACTGGTTCTCAGTCCATTTCATGCCTCCAGTGGATTCAGTCTCCAGTGGCCCAGCTGGAAGCCAGTGGATAAAAGGACCAGCGCTGGATGACTCGGCTGGCTTTCTAATTTTCCAGGTGAGGTTTGCCCAGGGTGGATGGGCCTGGAGGAGATTCTGGGCGGTGAGGACCAGGCAGCCACCAGAGAGAGCTCCAGGAGGCGATGGTGTGTGGTCCTGGTGGTGCCCTGGGCCCCTCCTGCCAACTCGGGTGGAAGCACCCAGCAGAAGCTCTGCCTGTGGACCAAGAGGTCCTGCAAAGAAGCTGGGGGGCTGTGAAAAAACTGTCAGGACTGCCCCATATTCCTAAAACGATTACAGGCTCTGCAGTGCCATCACACGAAAGTGCGACAGTGGACGAGACAGGTATTATTATCTCCGGTTCACAAGCAGGAAAGCATGACGCGGAGTCAGCAGCACACAGGTGAGCCCGCAGCCGGTGACACGCAGGGCGGGCTCCGGTCTCCTGATTCTCAGCCCCCTGCCCTCTGGGATCCAGGGGCCTTGTCACGCTTTGAGGTCATACATCCCTTCTTTAAAAATGAGCTACAGTCTTTCCCTGGGAGACCAGGTGTCCAACTTGGCCAGCACAGTCCCGTTTTTGCCTATTACTCGAGCGTGATTAGTAATATTACCCTTTTCACTCTTGGGAATAGTCCATTGTGCTAAGTGAAGTATCTTGCTTCCTTTTAGGGGCATAGCAATCCCTTAAAATTTCTATCAGGGCGTCCCAAAGCTGCCCTATGGTGCAGGGTGTGAAAGAGTGGTCCCCCAGCCTCAGGCCTGGTCGGTGCATCTGCAGCGTTGAGCTCTGGTGGTCATTCGGAGCAGATTTTCTCCTGTGTCACTATGAATATAAGACACTGCAAACAGCAGAAACCTAAGAACTCAGATAATATGTGAGGTGGGCACTCCGCCCAGCCCACCACCTGTTGTGTTGGGAGGCTCTTCAGGGCCCATCACAGTGTCTGAAAGATCCTGAGTGGGTCCTGATTTGTCATTTGTCCTTTCTACCTTCACATTGGACAAATGATTACTGAGGACCAGCTAACTGCCAGGCTTGGGCACAGGGCAAGGAAGTATTAGCCCATGATCACAGGGCTAATACTCTAGGGGAGACACCGGCAGCACATAAGAAACAGATACGAACAAATGCAAACAGTGACCTGGGCAGGTGCTGAGCCGGCACAGGATGGAGGCAGGTGCACTGCAAACGGGGTGGCTTGGGAAGGACTTTCTGAGGAGAGAATCTTACAGTGAAACCCAGAAGATGAGGAGCCAGGTGTAGACGGATGTGGGCTGGGAGAGAATCCTACTCACAGAGCAATGGGGATGTCAAGTGCAAAGGCGCTGTGGAGGGAAGGGCTCGGCACATTGGAAGAGGGAACAGAAATTGCTGTGAGCGAAGTAGAGGGTGGCACGGGGGAGGCTGCAGAGGCGTCCGGGCGATCGTCCTGGGCTTGGGAGAATTCAGGGGCTGCCTCCGTGGCATGAGAAACCCTCGGGTGCTGGGCTTGTGACGGGCGGAGTGTGCATGGGGGAGGGAAAGTGCGAAGGCAGAAGACTCCGGAGGCAGATGGACGCAGAGCAGAGAGGCTCCAAAGGTTCCAGGGCCAAATTTGAATACAATTTGAACATTAAACCGAAATGGTGGCTATTGGGAGGGGGGAGCAGAAAAAATAAATAAACAAGGATTTCATTGAAATTTCTAGCTTGAGTAAACAGGAGATGATGGGGTGTCATTCCCTGAGACGTGACAGCAAATGGGAGCCGCTGGGGGAACCAAGTGTGCTTGAGACCTGCCATGGGGACTCCGAAAGCCGAGTGCGGACGCCAGGGACGGGCGAGAGCTGAGGCTGGAGCTCAGGGCGGAGGCTCTGCTGGGGGTGCCTGGGGGAGGCGTTGGCCCATGGGGGGGCAAGATGGTGAAACTCCTCGCAAAGAGCAAGTGGCCACTGGTGTCAAAATCAGCAAGGATGCCAGGAGAGGGGTGAGAATGGCTTCTGTAGATGGTGGCAATAGGTGACCACGATGGCAGCCATGTCCGGAGTTTCAGGGTGACACTCACAATGCGGAGGGTGAAGAGTGGAGGGGAGCCCTTCTCAGCAGCATGGCAGACGACGTAGAAGTTATTTCTAAGGCCTATTCCAAAGCAGCCACCCCTGCCGCCCAGGAATGATTGCAAAAATGCAGCAAACATGTTTTTGTCTTTTTAAAATGTTTTTAGTGATTTGAGACAGAGAGAGAGAGGAATGGAAAGGGAGAGAGAGAAACGTGGGGTGACTGCCTCCGGCATGGCCTCTGCAGGGCATGTGCCCTGACCGGGAATCCAGCCAGTAACCTTTCGGTGCTCGGGACAGTGTCTGACCAACTGAGCCACACCGGCCAGTGCTAAACCTGTTTTCAAGAGCTTAACTTGGCTCACAAAAATATGACAAATACCCAGAAAACAAAAACAAAGCAAAAACTAAAAACTCGAGTTTTCAGGGTGAAGTCGATGAAGCCAGGAGCCTGATGGAAGTAAGCACTTTAAAAATAACAGCAAGACTCTCACACACATTCAGCAAGACTCCAAAAGCCTGATCACTGTGAGGCAGGGAGACTGGAGGGGTGGGAGTGAGCGTGTGGCTTCCCGCCCCAAGGAAATCCTAATACTCCTGTAATTTCTGCAGTTACTAGTTCCCACACCGACTTTAGGGCTGGTTGCACAGTTGCGAATAGGGTTATACCGAATGTATTGCAGCAATCGCTGTTCAGGCTCTAATTTGAAAAGGCACCACTGCAGGTATTATTTGGAGCCTGTTCTTTTTTTTTTTCTTTTTAAAAATATATCTTTATTGATTTCAGAGAGAGGAAAGGAGAGGGAGAGAGAGAGCTAGAAACATCAATGATGAGAGTCATTGATCGGCCGCCTCCTACATGCCCCCGACTGGGGATCGAGCCCGCAACCCGGGCATGTGCCCTGACGGGAATCGAACCCCGATCGCCTGGATGCTAGGTCGATGCTCAACCGCTGAGCCACCCTGGCTGCGCTGGAGCCTGTTCTTAATCAGGAAGGGAGGGCTGGGCTGAATGGCTGTGAAAACTGTTTACTGAAGCTTAGGGTTAAACTCGGGTCCACCAGGGAGAGGAGGGAGCCATGGGGGGGAGAAAAGAGTAAGCCCACATTTTGGAGTTTCGCCCCCACTGTCGTTTGGCCTATTAAGATTTTACTAGGGAAAATACTTATCTCTGACGGCCAGAGAGCCTTCTGGAAGAAAATTTCAGGTGATGGATGAATTTTCAAGAAAAAAGCAAGCTAAGAGATAATGACAGGGAAATGTGCGTATCTGCCTCCAGGAGGTTCCAGGTCTCAACTCACCACCAGATCCCACGGCTTGGAAATGGCCTCGTATGCCTGCCAAGGGTGTTCTGAATTCACGGGGAAAACACACCGCAGCCGGCTAGTGATGTCTGCCATGGGTCTAGAACGGGAAAATGAAGAAACAAAGAAATGTGAACACTTGATCTCAGTCCGCCAGCAAAGCCTCTGGGGAAAGAAAACACTCCTCAGTTATAAATTCACCTCTAAAACAAATGACGTCTGTGTGGGAAAGAGGCATGTGGTTTTATTACAGGAGACGATTCGGGCATAGAGGGTTGTCACCTTGCCACCACGGGGAGAGAAGGCACCTGAAAATGAGGACAAGCCAAGAAATCAGAGCTGAGAGGCAAATCTCCGATGACGTTCTTTCGGAACCTGGATCTGGCTGCGCCCTTAGGAAGCCCTACCCTTGAACTTCAGTTACATGAGCCAATTATTCCCGCAGTTGACTTCAGCCAACAGGAGCTGAGGTTATGTTATTTGCGACCTTAACTGCCCTAATAAGTTTATAGGAAGAGCCTAGAGCCCAGAGGGGAACATCTTTGAGAAAGGTCACCTAATTTCTTTTGACTTGAGTGGTCTTACATGTCAATGGAAAAGAATAAACTTCTCTGCACTTGTTTAACAGAATTATTGTAGAGACCAGCTGAGAGAATAGATACTAAAGTTCTTTGAAAAAAGTATGTGGGATTTTAAAAATTAAATTCCAGGTGCGTGTGTGTGTGTCTGTGTCTGTGTGTGCATATGTGTGTGTGTGTGTGTGTCTGTGTCCTAAGGAAGGGGAGAACTGGCTGATGTACATGTTAGATAATGAAATAGATAATCCACACTCTTCTGTTTTTCATTTTGCGAACCCTGACCCACAGGAACCTGCTATCCTGCATCGTTACAGGAAGCGTTCTCCTTAGGGGACCAGCCGGGTGCTCCAGATCCCTGAGCCTGTCCAGCACCCCCGAGATGCAGAATTATCCTCCTGTGGGCACAGCTGTCGAGCTCTGATAGTGTGATGGGCTACCCCCACCCAAATTTATATGTTGAAGTCTTAACACCCAGAGCCTCAGACTGTTACTATATTTGGAAAGATGGTCTTTCAAAAGGAAATTAAGTGAAAGTGAAGTCATTAGAGTGAGTCTTAATCTAATATGACTGGTGTCCTATTAAGAAGAGGAAATTTGGGCTCAGACGTATAAGTAGGAGGCCACGTGAGGACACAGGGAGAAGACAGCCGTCTACAGGCCAAGCAGAGAGGCCTCAGGAGAAGAAATCCTGCTGGCACCGCGATCTTGGGCTAACACAGACTGAGAGGGGCCAGGCCTCCCATTTCAAAAAGGGCACAGGAAACGGGAGTAAATGTGTGGGAATGCCCTTGGATGGTCAGGTTTTACCCTGTGGTGGGAATCCACGGCAGAGACTTCCAGAGGCCCACAGGAATGGCAATAGAAAACTCTAAAATGCTCCGCTTCAAAACAAGCTGCGTGGAACACCAGTAGGAAAGCTGCTCTGACAAATAATGGAGAAGGGACATGTCCATAGACACCGAGCTGGGAAGGTTTACACTCTGGTGTCCCCGCCCTCTCCTTAAGCATCGCAAGGCCGGTGGAGGTCTTGGCAAAGTCCTAGAGAAAAAGAAACCAGAAATTTGTTATAAAGAGGAAAGGGGTGATGGTAAACCCTCCTCCTGGTGGACGGTCCCTAGCCTCCGGCCGGACCAGTGCACCGTGAAACAGCCATCCCGAGGCTCTTACGTGAGGCCCTGCAACGCGTGCGAGTCGGCCGAGAAGCAGCTGAATTCCTGCCGAGGGGAGCAGTTTGTGTGGGCAGCGGGCAGGGCTGAGCAAGCCCGCAGGAAAACGCAGAGCAGGGGTGGCTGCGAGCGCATTTCAGCAACGGTACCGGCTTCGCGCCGGCTGCCTCTGGCCCCAGAGGGGGGAGAGTGTACACTGTGGGGGGGGACTTTGCTCACGTCTGCCGTCGGGGTTCGCACACAGCTGCCGAGCTGCTGGGAGCTGGAAGGCCTGCCCCTGTGCTCACGCTCGCCAGGCTCACGCTCCTCAGCGCAGCCCGCGGTGGCCACGCTCGGCTGGCAGAAGAGTGTGAGAAGAAAGAGACTGGAGGGGCTGGTGGGGTAGACGGGGAGAAGCCCTGGCCCCCAAGGTGTCTGGGCGTGCTCCCGCAGTAAGGGGCCGTGACAAAGAGCGGGAGAGCCCTGGCCAGTGTGGCCCAGTGGTTGGCAGGCACACCAAAGGCTCCGGGTTTGATTCTGGGTCAAGGGCACATACCTGGGTTTCAGGTTCAATCCCCGCCCAGGTGAGGGGTGTGGGGGAGGCCGCCAATCGATGTGTCTCAGTCACATCAATGTTTCTCTCTCTCCCTCTCCACTCTCTAAAACTCAATGGAAAAAATATCCTCAGGTGAG
Source organism: Miniopterus schreibersii (assembly GCF_964146895.1). Taxonomy (NCBI): domain Eukaryota; kingdom Metazoa; phylum Chordata; class Mammalia; order Chiroptera; family Miniopteridae; genus Miniopterus; species Miniopterus schreibersii. The sequence continues at coordinate 38,488,513 of NC_138121.1, forward strand.
AATTTAAAAAGTGTTGGGATATTGGGGTCACTTTTTAGAGCTCATTCTGGCATCTACTAAGACAATGGCACTAAGGGAAGAAATTGTTGCAATAGACAGTCCTGACCCAAGCGACTGGGGCCAGGTTTGGGGGCCAAGGAAGAAGTCGGGGATGAGCACGTGCTCTGTGGCCAGAGGGAGGAGGTGACACCTGCCCCATGACCGGGGAGACAAATGGGGGGAGGTTCTGAGGAAAAGGAGTTCTGTGTATGTGCTGATTGCTTGTAAATTAGGGTGAGAACCCACTTGCTGAAGGTGCCTTAGCCTCTTAAACCTGGGCTATTCCACAGCGTGGGTTCTGTACACAGGTGAGCATCGGGGTCGTCCTGAGATGCGCTGCGCCGGGAAGTGACAGGCAGTTCCAGCTGGTGAGCATCTTCTCACAACACTGTCCCTTGGAGAGGGGACCCTGGCGTGGCACTGCCTCAGCCCTGACTCAGCTCTGCACGGGGACCAGGCTAGACCAGGAGCCTTTGCGGGGCGGCTCCGTGCAGGCGGGGCTCGGGCCTCTGCCCCAGGCCTCCTCACCTGGCCAGGCTACGGTCACACTGAGACACTTCCCTGACCTAATGAGGTTTAAAATTTTAATGACACTTCAAGTGACTCTTTGGGATCAACAGCAATGGGAAGATTCAAAGGAAGGGAAATTATTTTTTAACAGCTCCATTTATAGACATAGCTATAGATACAGATGTGCCCGGGAACTATGTTGGAACTTCCACATTGAAAAGAGAAGTTCAGAAGCTCAGTTTACACTCAAGGTACATTTGGGAAGCCCAGGGGATGGCAAACCGTGCCTGCCTCTGACGGGTGGGGCTCAGGGCCTAGGAACACGAGTCTGAGTATGTGAAAACCCTGTCGGTCAGCCTTGATGGCACTGAATTGTGCTCTCCAGAGAGGGAAAACCACAGTTCACCTGCATAGGGAAATACATGGTTTGAACATCAATGAGCATCAGGCATTGAAGCTGGCTCAGCAGGGCTCTGTCGGTCCCACGGGCACTGGCACTGGCATTGCCCGTCTCTATTCTGCATAAAGGCAGAAGGGTGTATTAGCGCTGTGCTCCACACAGGGTCTGCTTTGCACTTCAGCCCCAACAGCCTGGGAAAGGAGGCTCAGGAGTCTGCAGGGATAGCGATGGGCCACATTGGGACACAGGGACACTCCAGACCCCCCCCCCCACGTCTGCCCTCCATCAGGGTTGTGGGCATGCTTGTAGCAGGATGGACTTCTCTGTGCAAAATGTTATCTGAAGTTGTGTTCATGCAGAAATTTCTTGGGGGGCTTTTGTGACATGATTTAAGAACAGCAACAGCTCATTATCTTCTCCCACAATCTCAGCAGCAGAAAAGAGCTCAGCTGGTCCCAGATGACTGATGGCTGATCTGTTGCTAGGCTCTCACAGCCACTCCTTACCAAGCACAGCCCTCACCCTCAGTAACACTGGGGTATCTCAGCCACCCCTTACCAAGCACAGCCCTCAACCCGCAATAACACTGGGATATCTCAGCCACCCCTTACCAAGCACAGCCCTCAACCTGCAGTAACACTGGGATATCTCAGCCACCCCTTACCAAGCACAGCCCTCAACCTGCAATAACACTGGGGTATCTTAGCCACCCCTTACCAAGCACAGCCCTCAACCTGCAGTAACACTGGGATATCTCAGCCACCCCTTACCAAGCACAGCCCTCAACCTGCAGCAACACTGGGATATCTCAGCCACCCCTTAATGAGTACAGCCCTCAACCCGCAATAACACTGGGATATCTCAGCCACCCCTTAATGAGTACAGTCTTTAACACGCAGTAACACTGGTGATCAGGGCTGGCTGATAAGAGTAATTGCATCTATTACACAGCTGAATACGGGAACACATTTCCGAAATAATTTTCCTTCTCTAGAATTACACAGAATTCCACTGAGTGGCACGTCTGAGTGAATTTTTATTAGGAGGGTTTCAACGAACTGCTCAGTGGCAGAGATTTCATGTTTAATTCAATTTCTGAGAAGCAGGGGATGGTTGAGAAGGGCGTCAGACGAGCAGTGCTGGTTAATGGGGAAGTCTCACTCCTCGGGCTTGTGCTTCCGCACCCAGCTACCCACAGCTCTCAGGAGACACTCGGATCCAAGAGTGCACGCTGAGGCCCTTCAGGGCTCCAGTAAGTGCTTCCTGACCCCCCTCTCCTTTTATTTGGTTGGCAGTGGCCTACACTTTTGAACTGAGATGGATAAAAATCAGCTCCAAGAGACCTTCACACCCCTTCGACTTGGGTCCCATGGAATCGGGCTTTATAACATGTTTTGCCAGAAAAAGGAATTTTCCTTTTCTTATTTGGCTTTTGCATAGGCAACTATCTGAAAAACAATTGCACACTTTAGAAAGTGTTATGAGACTGCCATCAGTCCCTCCTGCAGCAAGCACAATGTAGTGAGACTCTCTGGTGCTGGTCCAGGTTAAATGGTGGTCCCTAAAAGATGTGCCCATGCCCGAGTCCCCAGAACCAGTGAATGTGAGTGTATCAGGAAAGAAAGGCCTAAGAGACATAATTAAGGATCTCTAGATGGGCAGCTCGTCCTGGATTTACAGCCTGGCCCTCAATCCAAGGATATGAGTCCTTTGTTGGAGACGCACAGAGAAGAGGAAAAGCCACATGAAGACAAAGGCACACGTTGGGGCGATGCTGCCACAAGCCAAGGAACATCTGGAAGCAGGCTCTCATCCATGACCCCCAGGCAAGGGCGCTCCTCCACGAGGCACGGAGTCCTCTAGAGACAGGCAGGGCCACCTCTGAAGACCCCAGAGCCACCTCCAAGCCGGCACCACACGGCGCTGGGCAGGCCGGTTGCTTTTTTCCAGGCCCTGGCGTTTAAGGACAACTCACGAGTGTGCAGACCTTCTGTCACTGTGGGTCGTTCAGCAGGAATAACGGCAGTTTGGGGCCCAAGACTCCATTCAAGCCTGCCCAACCTTTCGTATGAGCAACCCCACTGTGTGGGGGAAAGGCCAGTAGGCTGCGGCCGACGTGGAGAAGCAGCCTGTGTCCACGGCTTGACCCACGCCAGCACATCACTCGCCAGCTCCAGCCCATGTCACGGCCGGGCCCCATGCCCGCCCATCAGTGTGGGCCCTCCACTTCTCTGGGGCACAGAGATCAGCTGGCGGGAGAAACAGGCCTGTCAGAGAGCGCGATGTGGAGCTCGCGCGTGCAAGGGGTCGAAATATTCTGGTGTGAAGCCTGTGAGGAGACTAACCAGGGCTGACAGGCAGGACGAGCTGTGCTGAAGATGCAGACAGACGTGGCCAGTAACGCGGAGCTTTCTAGGCAGGGGCCGGGCACCTACAATGATCGCAGAGCGTACAAGGTTGCAGAAGGGCCCCCTGGGAGGTCTCGCAGGCCCAGTTCCTGCCTCCTCCTCAGAAGGAGGTCCTCAGCGGGGGCACACAGGCAAGGGCATCGTGGTGCCACAGTGGCCGAGGTCTGAGAGGACATGTGCTGCGGAGAGAAGGAGGCCAGGGAGGTGACACGGACACCAGCCACCCTGTCATTTGTGCAGCCACTCGAGTGATTCCTTTAAAAGGGGGTGAGAGTACTGTCTCCATCCTGAGAACACCCCAAAGAGCTTCCCCTTGCAGTCAAATAAGGTACCGTGTTCTTATAGCCCTGCAAACCCACCTTGTCCCCCCTTCCCTCAGGCCCCGACTTCACTTCTTGCCACAGCCCCTCTCCAGGCCCACGTGGCGAGTGTCTTGGTGCCTTGAGCACGCTGACCCCGCCCCCCAGGTGGGGCCTGCGAGCTCCGCCCTTCACCCTGCCCAGCCTGCCCTGGTTAATGCCCAAGTCTCCCTCTCTGCTGGAAGGTCACTTCCCTGAGAAAGCTTTTCTGACTTCCTAGCTTATTTTGGCTGATGAATACTCTGATTTTTCTGCATGGCACTTATCAGATTCCATAAGCACACCTCCACTGTGTGCATATCTGTTAATAGCATGTCTGCCATCAGTTCCACAAAGGCCGAGCTTGACTGGGGCTGATTCCAGGGATCCTACTCTTCCAGCTCACTGCCCAACTCTCCCTGGAGCAACGCAACCGAAAGAAACAGAAAAGCTCGAGGTCGAAGCGAGCAGAGTGGGGACAGGCCCCCCATCATGACTCCTGACCCGGCGGGGAGCTCAGAGACAGGCCGGTGCCGGGCTTGGTTTCCTGTGGCCTGGACTGTCACTCAGCCCCACCCCTTGCCCTTCAGCAGCCCCTGCTTGAGAGGAAGAAGCCCAAGTCCTTGTTAACCGGGCAGCAGACAGAAGGGAGCCAGGGGGCCAGGACTGGGCAATGTGCTTGTGTGGTCGCGAAGCTGATGCTCTTTCCAACAACACCGTGCCGTATAAATGAAGGTGCTGCTGCGATCCACTGTCAGATGGCTAGATCCAGAGACAGACGAACAGACAGACAGACAACCAACCCCCCCCCCCCCGCCCCCAGTTCCCAAATCCTCTGCTCCCGCCATTCCAGGGTCTGGTCACAGCTCACCTCTCCCCTCGTCCCTGCACTGCCACTAATTCCTATCACCTGCCCCTCAGCTCTAATCCGGGACCTCGTGAGGACAGCTAATTAAAGTCAGTGTTCTTGGAAAGGGATATTGACCGGTAAGTCAGCCCTTTCTCTCAGCAGGATCAATCTTCGGAGGCTGGCCGGACGCACACGTGTTTAAACACACGTCCAGCCGTCCGCTCCTCGGAGCTGCTCAGGAGGCCGAGTTCGCTGTTAATTGTTCGATTCTAATTGCATGTCCTGCATGCCACCCAAGGACGGCATGCCGGGCAAAGGCACACACAGGGGCACAGTGTGTTTGGATTTGTTACTGGAAGAGGAAAAGAAAGAGAGAGAATAGCACATATATTTATAGCCGGCCCCCGGCAGCACAGGTGAAGGAACTCCCCAAATGCGCCTCCTAACCACGGCCCGCCCGAGCGCCCTGCTGCGGAACTCGCTGCCCCGGGGCTCCAGCGTGATCCTCACGAACATGCCGAGGAGGAAACAGGCCCGAGATGCCACGGGACTCGGCGCGGCCGGTGCCCTGCAGAGGCGGGATGGACACCAGGAGGGCTCTGCGCAGGACAGGCTGCCATTGCTCAGGACAGAAGCTGCGAGGAGAGCGTCACCCCGTCTGGCCTCAGCATGGTCTGTCCAAAGCACGCACAGCGTGTCCCAGTCGTGTTTTGCAAAGAGAGCAGGAGAAAGATGAAACTGCCCTGAGCTGAGGGACAGGGCGGGGGCACAGCGAGTCGGCCGGGGAGCAGGGGTCACTAACGGCAGCCGCCCGCATGGGTGAGGCTCTCAGCTCCGCACACGGCGAGGGACCCGAGGCGGGAAGGTGGGAGCTGGTGGGAGCTCACACAGCCGGGCAGGGCACCGGGATCCGGGCCCAGCCGCCCTGGGGCCGCTCCCTGCTGCCTCAGTCAACAGGTGCCCCTCGCTGGGAGCAAGCTCAGCAATCGGACCCTTGTCCTTTACAAAGACGGATTTGAGGGGATGAAGGTGGGCCAGGGAAATTCCGTGGCAGTGGGTGGGCAGCAGGAAGGGGACATGATGCGGCCGCCGTGTCTCGGGGTGGGCATGAGGCTGTCTGATGGGCGGGAAGTGACAGAGGCCCCCGGGGAGCTCCCTGTGGAAGCCTCGGTGAACACAGGGCCCGCGCTCCGCGTGGAGGCCTTGCCCTGGCGATTCGCAGCCGGCCCGAGGGAGCTCCCCGGGCGCCCGCAGGAGCTCTCAGGCCACACTCCTTTCTTTCCACGCGGGCCTGAGAGCTGACGAGCCCTGGCTCAGGCCCACAGTCCCGCAGGGCCAGATCCCAGGTTGTGCCCTACGACGGGCCCCTTAGTTACCCTCATTCCCTTCCAAATCCACGACCACAACACACCAGCCCGGAGACGACGGGGCGGAGTGGGAGGAAGGCTGGAGAGAGAATCCCAAATACAACCCTAAATCTGTATCAGGCTTTTCCTTGAACCCAGACCTACTGGTATTCAGCAGGAATTTTGAGCCTCGTAGTTGGCATAATTTAATAGTGCACCGTAATGACTGTAATTTCTCCCTGTGGTCAAGATACTGAGAAAATGGGCACGTTTCATCTACACCCCACAAAACAGTAAGCAGGGCGGACCCGCAAACAGCAGCGGAACCAGGTCGTGAGGGCCGGCCGTCTGTGGTCAACCACAGAGACACGCTCCCGGCGCTGCAGGGCTTTTACGTTCCCCACGCCCCTTCCCCCCGCGGGCGGCCGTGAGGTGATGGTGCTGCCCCTTTGTGCAGGCACTGGAATTGGAGCCAAAGAGGTTAGGGTTAGGAAATGGTTTCTGTCCAACACAATTCAGATTTTTTTATTATAGTTTTTTAAATGTAATATTTGGGGCAGGGTGGGATGGGGTGGAAGAGGCAGAAGCAGGCAGCTGGCCCCACGGATTGACCAGACCTTCCCACTTGCCTTTCCTGGGGCTCTCTTCCCAGGGGACGTTTCCAGCTGGTTCTTGCTTGTCTCCCTCTAAACCTTCTGGTCGGATGGAGGAATTGCTGGCTGTCCGTCACGTCCTAGCTTCCCTTTCATTTCGTGGTTGCCTCTGGGAAGTGACTACCTGGAGAGACCACCTTTCCCCGCCCCCTTGCCCCTAAGTCGAGCCACAGGATGAGCTCCTGCCAGGGGAGTGGCCGTGGGGTGATAAGCGTCTCCACGGGGCAGGGAGGCAAGAAGCATGTGGGCCTTCTCCACGCCTTCTCACCTCCGGGAGGGCGGTGGAGACCCGTGCTGGTCTGTCTGTCAAGTCCCTGGTTGCAGGCACTTACCTGCAACAGCCGTCTAGTGCGCGGTCTAGAGACAGAAGAGAAGCGGTCAGAGGAGGCACAGAAAGGAGGAGACAGCTTCCTGGAACCGAAGACTAGCTGCAGTTCTCAGGCTTGGAATGGCCGCTGCTTCCTTGGAAATATGAATACAAAATGGTCTCTACTCCAAGTGTCCAGAGAAGTGTATTAAAACTTCCAGGAATTAACCTCAAAATCCGGGGGGGCACATGACCATTTTATTGGCCCTCCCAGGCCTGAGAAGGCAGCCCCGCAATGCCCTGCGCCCCCAGGGGGCAAACTCTGTGGGATCCCTTGCCTGTGGTTGATGGACAGTCCCGCAATCGCCGGGCTGAGCAATAGAGGGACTAGCAGGGGCTGGAAAGGAGAAGAGGAGTGACGCCAGGTGTTAGGCCCGGCCGTGGGGCATGAGCAGCGCCTCCGCACTCGGGGGCACAGCTCCTGCCTCGTCCGTGTCCCCTCCAGCCTGGAGTGGAAACCCTCTCGGCTCTCGCTGGCCCTGAGGGAGGTCACTGTCCCCTTGGTTTTCCTAAATCCTTTACCCAGCCCACCCCAAGGACGCAGTTTGGGTGGGACATCTGTTTCCGGCGCAACAGGTCAACTCCGCTAGAAAGTGCAGCGCCTCCAGCCTGGAAACAAGCAGTCCCGCGGCCGGCCAGGCGTCGGCGGCTCCGCCACACAGCCGGGTGGGTGCCACGCTGCGTGTCGCTTACACCTCGATAACAGACACGGATCAGGCACTCATGTATATTAAGACATAAATATAACCCAGAAGGTAATTAAAAATAAATTATAATTTCAAGAAAATTTGTGAGGGAAAGAGGAGAAGAGACTGCCCTCGTGTAATGAGAGAAACCGCCTTCCACGATGAGAAGGCATGTACGGATTTCTAGAATGTTCACTTAGAGTCGGCGACCAGCAGTGCCACAGAAAAGGCAAAAACGAGAGCTACCTTTATACACGAACTGGTCATTAGGTGGAGGGGCCGGCCAGATCCAGGTGATTTAAACAATCAGTCACCAGTCCTAACGAGGTCCTTTTGCAGAGTGTGGCTCTGGGTTGGTAGCAAATTCTTTGCCACCAGGAGTGAAACCACCCTCCGCCTTTTGGATGTTGGGCTCTTCAGTGTCTCACATATACCCCTTTGTCCTATATTAGTTATTCCAAAGGGGTTGGATTACCTTCTCGGGACCTGTAATTATGTTAATGCTCATTGCAGAACATTTTTGTGTAAAATAGTAATTTTTGTGTCTACTGCCTGGAGCACAGCTGTGAGGTTGAAGACAAGGTTCTTGGGGCAGGTAATGTTTTAGCTTCATAAAAGGGAACTCAAGTCCAAAGAGCTCTGACACCTCACCTCACTCAGGGGCACCCCTGCTGAGTATTGTCTGCCGATCCCCAAAGCTCACAGCCTCCACCGCACTCGTATCCTCCTGACCCCTGAGCCCAGGATCCAGAGCTTTCTCCTCCACCTGCAGGCGTCCTCTGAAGCAACATCACTGGCGGGCATTTCTTTACCAGTTAAACACACACTGAGGGGCTAAGCTCCAGCTCTGCTGGCATCTGTGAGCCGTCTGACTATTTCCCTCCTTTGGATGATCAATCTCATTGATATAAGGACTTAAATTTATTTCAATGTCTTACCTCCTTGGAAATTCAAAAGTAATTCAATCACAGAATGAAAACTTCAGAAATGTACCCAACAATTAATTAATGAAAATGTAGTATACAATAAAAGCAACATCTCAAATTAGTGGGGGATGCCCGGCCGGGCGTGGCTCAGAGGTTGAGCCTCGACCTGGGACCCAGGCTATCGGGGTTCGATTCCCGGTCAGGGCACATGCCTGGGTTGTGGGCTCGATCAATGGCTCTCTCATCATTGATGTTTCTATCTTTCTCTCTCCCTCTCCTTTCCTCTCTCTGAAATCAATAAAGATATATTTTCAAATTAGTGGGGGAAATGGAATTAGTAAAAAGCGATATTGGGAAAACTATGTAGTCATGTGGAAAAAGAAAAAATTGGTGGCCCCCTATTGGGACTAGGCAGGAAGAGAAATGGTTGGGATAACTGGGGTTAAGGAGACTGTATAATGGGAGAGGCAGGCCTGCGGATAGTTTCGGCTCTGTTTCTAACATAAGGAGAACTTATTTGTCCCCATTTTTAAAGTAAATGGCAGCATACAATGCACATTACTCTGTGTTCTTAGTCTTTTAAGTACATCCTAGTGATCACTCCAGTCTGTGTATGAAGATAGCTCTCATTTTGCCTTTCCCGTGTGCATGGGTTTCAGTGCAACCACAGAGTTGATTAGGAAGCGTTCTCTTTGCAGAGGCCAGGCAGCCCACAGGGGAGGGAGGCACGCTGGGTGGGGACACCCCGCAGCGGCCCCCTGCGAAGGAGACCCTGGCGTGACGGCCAGCGGCGCTCGCATCACACAGGAGACAATGCAGCGTGGTGGGCCTCCCGGCAGCCCCATCTCCGAGCAGTCTTCCCAAAAACATCGAACCTGGATCTGGCCAGGCACCTCCACCTAATGACCAATGTAGAGAAAACCCGGGGGACACAGGAGCGCGTGAAATGACACCGTGTGGTGTGATCACGAAGTCCAGACTGCTGGACACTCTCCAGGACAAAGGTCTCGTTTCTCTATCAAAAACAGCATTAATAACAACAACACCGAAATAACCACAAGAAAAGGAAACAGAAAGAGGGAGAAGGAACACTCACAGAAAGACGGGGGGGGCAAAGGGGGTTTACAGCTGTTTATATGGAAAATAACACAATAATTAATAAATAACACGAGAATAAACTCTGGCCCTGGATGGGTGGCTCGGTTGGTGGGAGCACCATCCTGTGCACCAAAAAGGATGTGGACTTGATTCCCAGTCAGGGCACATACCTAGGTTGTAGGTTCAGTCCTTGGTCTGGGTGCACAGGGGGGGCACCCAATTGATGTTTCTCACATCAGTGTTTCCCTCCCTCCCTCCCTCCCTCCCTCCCTCCCTCCCTCCCTCCCTCCCTCCCTCCCTCCCCCTCTCTCCCTCTCCCTCCTTCCCTCTTCGTCTCTCTAAAAATCAATGAAAACATATCCTCCGGTGAGGATTTTTTAAAAAGGGAAATAAAAGGGAGAACTCTGTTCGGCGTACTCACAGCTGTAAGCTGGCATTTGCCCTGCCCTGGGTGAAAGGGACGCCAGCCAGTCACAATGCCTGGGTCAACCTGGAGCCATATCCAAACTGTGTGAAGTTTAAAAGCATTCCTCAGACAATTAGAAACACGAACCTGACTCAGTGTTTCATGTTATTAAAGAATGATTGTGAATATTTTTACGTGTGAAAGTTATAATGATCCAAACAAATATATTCTATAGATACAGCCTAAAATATGTATAGATAAAATGATGGAAATCTGAGACCTGTTTTAAAATACTATGGGGCCAGGCATGGGGAGCAGGTTGGACTAGAGGAGAAATAAGACTGACCATTCACGAGTAATTGTTAAAGCAGCTGACTGGTGCAAGACAGGTTCATTTTACTAGTCTCTCTACTTTTGTATGTTTGAAATCTGTACTAAATCTCCTCAGAATAAATAAGTTAACGAATGCATTATACCCCCACTTGGCCTCTGTTAGAATAACATTTCAGGTAGTTTGGGGAAGGTGGCATCCCTAGGAGGTATCCTGCACAGCCTGACAGTAACAGGGCTCACCTCCCTCCCCACGGAACAGAGGACACGGGTGTGTCTTTCCCCCCACGCCTCATGGAAATGTTACTGGGCGTAGAACACTTCAGGCAAGAAACCGTTTCTTGAAAGCAGAGGAGTGTACATTATGCCTTATTTATTGTTTATCCTACATACCAACTCTTCCAGCGAATGTAAAAGAAGGTGTGACTGACAAGGGCCCTGTGAAGACGGCACCTGCCTCTGCAGTCCTTGTAGCTACTTACCTGTTCCCAGCTTTCCAGCATGGCTAGAGATTTAGGACGTTCTCCTGAGGGTTTGCTGACAATGGATTTTTATCTTTCTCGGCATTTAAAACAGAACAGAAGCACTACACTGCGACCAGCACGAAACAGACACAGAATGGACGCAGCCCCTGACTTGCTCGAGTCCAGAGGGAAACAGAGGGTTTGGAGAGGGAAACAGAAGGTAGGTCCTCCTGGATCTCCTGAGCTCACAGCAAGGGACCAGGCATCTGAGTCCACGGCTGGGGCTTCGTAGAACAGAGGGACAGCGAGGCTATGGCAGGCTCGAGAGAAAGAACAGAGCACTTCTTGCAAAACAGACTGAGCTGGGTGCATGGAGCCCTGACGGTGGGGACACAAAAAGCAGCAACAAATCTGAAATTTAGACAGTTGCACTGCCCTTTGTGGGTGCAGACCTGGTGCTCCCCATAAACCTCTGCCCTCAGAGCCAGCTGGCTGGGGCAACTACCGCTGCTCTGGGCACTAAATTGTGTCTCTGGGAAGTGGGGACTCTCATTGCCACCCAACAGCGGTTTCCACAGGGGTCCTGTCCCTTGGTTCTCTCTGGGACATGATAACCATTTCGCCATGCAGTCCACACTCGCAGCATTGAATCGAGGCAGAGAACTTCAACGACTGCTTCTCTGAACTCTGGTCCTGGAATCAGGCTATTCAAGCAATTTCTGAACTCCAAACCTGGAGAAATAAGATTCTGTCATTGAGGGAGGGTTAACAGCTCTTGCTGACACCTGATCTCCCATAACGTCCCCAGGCCTTTGACCCTGGCCCTGCCACCTCATTCAGGTGAAGATAAATGGGCATAAACAACGGGCAGACCAGTTTCCCTGAAGCCCAGACGGGCCACAGAGCAGAGATGTTGAGCAGAGAGCGTGGTCATGCCGGGGAGCCCTGGATAAACCAGCCCGATCTTCAATCACGGTCTGTACTGATAATTGGACCCAACAGGACCGTTCCCAGTCATTTCTATCTCTCCAGTCATCCTTCAGTTCCATCCGAGGGTCAGTTTAGGGCATAATTAAGTCAATTACTTTCTGAAAGACCATCGTGAGGGCCATTACAGAAAATGACGGCAGGTCCGACTCGCGCCGTGGGAATTATTAGCTTGTCAGCCCCAAGGCGCAGGGAGACAAAGGATGAAAGGGATAGAGGGATTCAGTTGTCTGCCTGTTGATCCAGTGGGTGTGCGCGTGTGTGTGCATGTGTGTGCGTGTGTGCGCGTGTGTGTGCGTGTGTGTGCATGTGTGCGTGTGTGTGCGTGTGTGTGCGTGCGTGTGCGTGTGTGTGCATGTGTGTGTGTGTGAGAAATCTATTAGGAGCCTAAGGGTAGGAGCTTAAGACACATGGAGACAGAACAGTCTCAGTGCCTGCCTTCACGGGGCTTACAGCTAGTGGAAGTGAATTCGTAATGAGGCCGGTAAACATTCCACAGCAGATGGAAGGTTAGGAGGCATTCTCCACAACACAGGGTCACGGTTAGTTTCTCATGCTAATTAAGACCCAGGAAGAGGGGGGTCTTAACACCTGGGCGGCAGAGCCTCCACCGGCACCTCACCGGCAAGGCCCAGAGACTGGCGGGTTGAAGGCCGTCGGCCACGGGTGGGGGGCTGGACGCGGGTCCTTCTCCGCCTCCACTTTGCTCTTAGCACGGGGCTCGGTTAGAAACCAGACTCGGTGAGAGCGTCCACGTAGAATTTAAGGACTTCGGCGGTACAGCCGTAACAAAACAATTACATAAAGATTAATTAGCAAATTCCCAGAACAGTAGTAAACAGCGAAGTAGTTTAATTAAAACCATTATCTCCCACATCTGAACGTTCATCACAGCTTTCGCCCGGGGTGGAGTAAGAGGCAGCAGCGGAGGGCCTGGGGCACCGGCTGCCACCCGCCTGCGTCCCGTCTGCCCTGCACCCGGAGGACCTGCTGCCAGTGTCTTACGAGGTCCCAGTTCCTCCTGCAGGTGTCTGTGGCCTTGAGACCAACTGCAGACAAACCCGTCACATTCGGCTGCCCTCTGACGAGGGCCTTTCACCTTCGGCGGGGGGAGGTCAGACCTTCCCCGGGGGACTCATAGAGCCGGGAGTCGTCAGGACATCAGAAGCAGTGGCTCCCATCTACCAGAGGCCGCTGACCAATCTCCCCCGACCCAGGCCCACGCCGCGGACTCGGGAGGAAGAACAGGGAGGAGCCCACCTTTACCGACGTGTGACCGTAGCTCTGCTTGGGGCACGAGCTGGGACGGCCGCTCAGGTCCTTTGTGACCACACAGGGCGCCAGGACCTCACGGGCCACATCCCGGTTATTTTTAAGCAGCTTCACTCACACAGCTGAGGGCGTGGGCGCTGCCCCCCCCCCCCCAGGCCCACTCACCTTCCTGGGCACCACTCAGATCCCCTTGGAGTTGTGACGAGGGGGAACATTAGACCTGTTTAAGGCCAAGACTTTCCTCACTGTGGCCCGGTGTAATGTCAGCACAGGCCCGACTGTGACAGAGGCCTCCAACGTGCTTCCTGCCGGGTGGACCCAGTCAGAGAAAGCGTCCCCCCACTGGGACAGCGGGCTGGGGGGGGAATCTGCCCCCCTCCACGCTGAGCACCAGCCCCTACAAAGGCCTGGCCTGGGCCTGGTGTCCCCATGGAGCTGGGAGGGCCGTCCCCTCCCCCACCCTCTAGTGCCACATTGAGACTCACTGTGCGGGCACCTGGCTCACCGCGCCCGCCCCTCCACGCTGCCTCGCCCTCTCCGGCCCTCACATCGCAGGCGTTCGGGGACTGACGCTCACAGGTCCTGTCCTGCTAAGTCCAAGCCCTGCCCCGTAGCAGAGGCCCCTGGCCGCCTGCAGCCTGGCTCTTTTCCTGCCTCGGGGGACATTACGAAGATCACAGCTACTGGGGGACCAGCTCCTGCAGGTTTCAGACCGAAAGGGGAAAACACCCCCACAAAGTGCTCAGTTAAAGGACACCAACCCCCTTCTCACTCTCCCTCGTCAGTGTGGCATTTATGCTTCTGAAGCCTGCTTTCGTCAGCAGGAAATCCTGGGCTGTGGCCGGGAAAGGGAAGAAAGGGGAAGTTGGGCTGGGGCTGGGATGAGGAAGGAGGGAGAGGCCTGCGCGGGGTCACCCCAACGCTGGACAGGTTCACCCCGAGTCTACTCTGGACGCTCACTGCACAGGGGGCTTCCTAGGGGCGGGGGCAGTACCTTCGCCCACCCCTGCAGGGCCTGGGGCAGTGCACAGGTGTCGAGCGGGTGCCAGGGCGACCTCGGGAACATCCGGGACCGAGCACCTGTCATTTCAGAAACACCACCGTGCCAGTCAGCCAGGTCCTGGAAGGAAGAGATGGGGCCGTAGTTAGGCCCAGGGCTGCTCTGGGGTTGTGACGATGAGCCCCAGCTAACCTGTCCCTACTAGGAGGGGACCCTGGCCCAACGGGGTCCCTCTCAGTCTGCCCCAGGGCCAGCTCCAGGGACCCAAGGCTCTAGGGCATTGTCACAGCGCTGGGACAAGCAGGAGCCCTTCCTCCAGGCTCTGCGGGAGCCTTGAGTAGCCAACACTGGCCACTCCCTAAGTCCCCCATGGTTCATGGTTCAAGCCCCGAGCCTGTTACAGGGCCCTGCCCCTCTGACCTCACAGAACCTTAATTTGTTCCTTAGAGGCTACATCTCCAAATGCAGCCACATTGGGGGGGGGGGGGGGTAGGGCTTTAATATAAGAAGGGGGCGCACAAACATTCAGTCATAACAGTCCATAAACATTGAGACAGGAAACAAAGGTAGTTTTAAGAAATGAAAATATTTTGACTTCTCCGCAGCACTGAATGGAGGGAGGCAAAGGAGCCCTGTCTTCTAATAAATGAGAGAGGAGGGAGGGGCAGGGAAAGAGAGAGAGGGAAGGAGGGGGAGGGAGGGAAAGAGAAGGAGGGAGATAGAGGGAGGGGGAGGGAGGGAGTGAAGGAGGGGGAAGGGGAGAGCAGAGCAGAAGTGCCGTCTGAGGAGTGAGGAAAGGTAAGCAAGACCAGCCTTGGACGCCGGAAGACATAATAGAGATTCCCTCGGGAACTGACCGAATGGGAAGGGGAAGTGTTAACATTATTTAGCAAGTCTGAGAGTTGACCCTTTGAAGAACCCAAGAAAAGATCAAACTTTACCAAATCTAATTAAGAAAAAATAGAAAGAAAATTGGAATGAAGAAGAAGTATAACATGCTGATTAAAGTAATTACAATTACGAGATAATATTAGGCATAGTTATGTGCTAATAAATGTCATTGACATGTAAAAATGTAATATTTAATGAAAATAATAAGTTAGGAAAAGTACCTTAGGATGAAGTAAGCTCCCAGAACAGACGGTAACGGTGGGAGACAGGAGGTGCTCCCAGCAGGCGCCTTGCCTGGGGCCTGGGCACTGTATGACTCTCCTGACGGCGTCTCTGGACCCCAAGGCCCCGGTCACTGGGTTTACTGTATGAAAAAATCATGTTAGCTAAATTTAACAAAAATATCCCCCCAAAATTGATTTGCCACCACTTTCCCAAAACACAGCGGAGGGGCTTTTCTTACACAAGGACTGAGCCAGGGGTAAGGAGTGCATGCACTGAAGTAAAAAGTCACAGCGCAGCGGAATGGACGGGGTCCACCGAGCAAAGGACGTGTCTGAGAAATACCCCCGCATTCATTCGTGGCATTAAATCATCTCCTGGCCATTAGAAAAATATGACCATCCCAGGAAAGGACATTAAGAGTTAACCTTTACAAGAAACACACATAGACAACACGCATGGAAAGTATCGGTTCGAGCTCACTGGAAGGCAGAGAATTGCAGGCAAAATCCGAGTCTCTCATTTTGCCTATTAAATTGGCAAAGATATGATGGTTCTTTCTCTGCCACGGGCAAAACTGTGCCTGGAGAGCGGAGACGGAAATCGATGTGACGCTTTTGGAAGATGAAGGGACAACGTGCAGCAAGAGTGTGAGACGGCGCCAGCCCTTCGCCCCGCGCTCCACCCTGGGACCCCTCCCACGGGTGACACGGTGAGGACAGCCTGCCCATCCCGGCCCTGCAAGGAGGGGCCGTGCCAACTGGGGGCGCCCACCCTGGGACTCGCCACCTCCGCTGGTCTCTAACGCGGGGACCCAGGGTCACTCCCTGGGGCTGCTCTTTTCCTACTGTCCCCTGGTTTTAAGAGCCACCTGCACCCTGATGATGTCCGCCGTACATGTCCAGCCACCGCTTCTCCCCTGAGCTCTGGGCTCGCGTATCCGGCTGCCACTAATCTGCCTGGAATATTTATTAGGCGACGACATCTTAACAGATTCCAAGTCACACTGCTGGTCCCTCCCAAGCCTGCCTCTCCCGTGTCCTACCTGGGCAGAAAGCGGCACCAACATTTACCCCCCTGTCCAGGCTAGATGCTGAGTCCCCTCCTGTAGCCCACGTGGCACGCCCTCCAGAGCACCCTGAACACAGCCCCTCGCCAACCCTCCCGCTGCCCCTAGTCCAGGACGCGGGCGCTCACCCACCGCACCGTCCCCATGCTGCCGGGCCTCTGCTTCCCGGGGCCGCGCTCCGCAGCCCGCAGCCAGGGTGGGCGCCTGCAGACACGCTGCCCACACGGCCCCCGGGCTTCTCCACACGGGTAATAAAATCTAAATTCTGGACATTGGCCCACAGACCTTTATTATGTGGTCTCTGCTCGCGGGACCACGCTCCTCCCGTCGGATGCTCCCTCTGGCCCTCTTCAGCTCAACCACACTGTAGTCACAGTCCTCCCAGTGGCCCCACTGGCCCCCACCCCAGGGCACTTGCATCTGCCTGAAGCAGCCCCCTCTGAATTTAGCAGAGTGTGCTTCCCCTCCATGGGGCACTCCTACTGGGGGGACGCTGCAGAGAGCAGAGAGGGATGGGCTCAGAGTCCTGCTCTCACGCCCTCAAGGTCCAAGGTCCAAAGGCAACTCAACAAGCCTTCCTTTTTGTGACCAAATTCCCCAAATGAAACTGAAGCCAGTGTAGACTCTCACCGAGGCATCTTTGGCCGGCACCATCTGGGCCGAAGGCCCGCCACCCTTTGCTCCAGGGCAGGCGGTGCAGCCAGTCGGGCCGAGGGAAGCGGGATCACCCTGCCTGCCTGGGCTCTGCAAATAGGACAGATGCGAGGGGTGGAGCGGCTGGATAACCCCGGCCCCCGGCCTGGGGGCGGTCAGGATGCAGGCAGGGCTGTTGACAGAGCAGAGATATTTATGACTATCTCCCAATGTGTCAGGTCAGATGTAATGCCCTGTAATGTCACAGCTCATCAGTGTCGCTTGAGGCAGGCGCACAGCACACAGCGCCCGGCTCTCGGCACAGGCTCAGACTCCAGCTGTCAGGGGTCTCTGAACCACAGCCCTGGGCGGGGCACACAGAGGTGTGGGTCTCCCCAGGGACTGCGGGGGAGCCAGGAGCCACACGGGGGCCCTCACCAGCACCACGTCGCCTCCGGTGGCTTATGAGGTCATTTTCCTCCCTGTCAAGGACAGAACAATGGTTCTGTGGAATCCCCGGGGACTGGAGAGTCCTCGCCTTCCCTAGGAAAGGCCTCCCCCTCCAAAGACAGGCTCAGAGCTGCTGCCGCCAAACTGATTCTCATCCAGGCTCAGACTCAAGCCATCTGCACAAACTTGGAGGAGTACCCAGGCCCGAGGAGTCCGGGGAGATCTGGGTTCAAATGCCGCCAAGGACCGCGTCTCGGTCCTTGCATTGCTCAGACTCCTGCCTTTCCTGCAAGCCCTGGTAGCAGTGCCCACCCTGCAGGGCTGCTGTGGATATGAGATGCCTAGAGTTTTTCACACAGTAGGTGCTCAGAATAAGGGGACCACTCCCATTAATATCACCGTCATCACCATCACCATTCCCTTTCAGGAGCTACAGCTTTAACTCTGAAACAGCAGAAGGTGGATCACGAATGTCACAACCAGCATGGCGACTTTTATATCTGTCCTGGGATACCCCTGGGGGACAAGGGGACTCCAGGCAGAGAAGACAAAGCAAGGGTGCTAACTGGCGTCCTAGCACGTCTAGTTTCAAGCACCCTGCAATTAGTAACCAGGTTCATTCATTTGTAATTGAATTAGGAAGCCTGGAAAAATGATATTGCAGCCACTGGCCCTGCTCTGAGCAAGAGCTGCTCATTAATGCCAATGGGACTCACAATCAATAGCCCCACATTCTGTCATTTTCATTTATTTACCTTTTATTAGGAAAATGGTCGAACAGTCTCAAAAGAAAAATACAGGAAATAACATAAGTCCTCATTTTCAATAATTATCACCACGTTGCCATTCTTTTTTTCATCTGTCCCCACACAGACATTTTTTAAGGCAAATCATGTCATTGGGTCCTGTCCGTGGGGAAGAGGGGGGCCTGGGGGTGCTGAGGGTGAAGAGGCTGCTCATGGACTTGATGATGGGACCTGGGCCAGGGCTTCAGAAACTGCTGTTTACACGCACCCCACAATCAGAGGCGCAGGCGGGAGGGGGAGTTAGAGGCAGACCTGGAGGAAGCCAGGTGGAATCCAGGGATGCAGGCTTCAAAGACAGGGTGGTTCCTGAAGATAAAAAGCCCCTGGGCACTACTGGAAACAGCAAGGTCCCCCGGACCTCACAGCAGCGTGGAGGGTCCCATGGGGCCCCGGGAACGTGTGGGTGTGAGAGGCAGGGCCACATGAGAGAGAGCCTGTGAGCAGGACAAATAACATGGGCACCCCCTGGGGCCCTTGAGCGGAAGCCTTGGGGAACCCCGTCAGGGAGCAGGAAGCTGGGAGCAGCCGCTGCTCCCTGGCCCCCGGCTCCCAGCCTGCCAAGTGGCACTGGCTCTCTCCCCACGGAGGCGAGCTCGCAGGAGCCAGCTGAGGGAAGGCAGGGCACACCACGGGAGCAGCAGCTTGAAAAACATGGCCAAAAAAAGTGCCTTCACATCAAGAAAAGCAGGTGTGCCCATTTCACAGATGGGGAAGACAAGCTTCAGAGAAGAAAATTGCTCAGAATAACAGCTGGCCAACGGCAGAGGCAGGTCCGATCACTGTCCTGCCTCAGTCTTCCCTCCCGGCTCCGTGGTAGCTCCCAGAATTGGGAGGATTTTCTGGGAGGAAACATTTGGGGTGACTGATTCTCATCGACTCAGTTTGGGTGTCAGGACCAGCAGAGCTAGGAACACTCAGTCAATGCTTTCCCAGCTCCAGCCTGCAGAGTCTGCTCCAGGGTTGGGCCTTCAGGAGAATTCCTTTTTAAAAAAAATATATCTTTATTGATTTCAGAGAGAGGAAAGGAGAGGGAAGGAGAGAGATAGAAGCATCCATGATGAGAGAGTCATTGATCGGCTGCCTCCTGCACGCCCCCAACTGGGGATCGAGCCCGCAATCCCGGCATGTGCCCTGCCCGGGAATCGAACCCCAATCGCCTGGATCCTAGGTCGATGCTCACCCGCTGAACCACGCCGGCCAGGCCAGGAGAATTCTTTATTCCCTGCAGGAATGCGTTCCTGTTTCTGCTTGACCGATGGAAAAGGAGGAAAGATTTTCCAGATGACCAACCTGGGAATCGAAGTCTCCACGGAAAAGGCACTTTCCTGGGAGCAGATGCTGGCTAACAGATGCTGCACTTCCCCGAAAGGACTAAAGGAGGGTTCCCAGGCTCGACACTGAGAGCGCGTGGCCCCTCCTCCACAGTCACTGTTCCCCTTTCCTCCACCCAGCCCACGCCTTAGGGTGGTCTCAGGAGGGCACACAAGTGTGCCACCAGGAAAGTGGCAGCGGACTCTCCTCTAAAATGGAAGTGTTGACTGTCAAGAACGGAAGCATGTGGTTTAAACACAAGACCTCGTTCTGGCCCTGGGAGGAGAGGGGACCACAGCTCTGTAGCCCTCACCTTCAAGGGGCCCTGGGCCTCAAGGACTAGGATGCATACATAAAAGGCAACGAGGAGGTGCTCAGGTGGGCTCAGGTGAGCTCAGGGGTGCTCAGGTGGGCTCAGGTGAGCTCAGGTGCTCGGGTGTGCCCAGGTGAGCTCAGGGATGCTTGGGTGTGCTCAGGTGAGCTCAGATGTGCTCAGGTGAGCTCAGGGAAGACAACCTGAGAGCTGTGGGGGCTGCCTTGCAGGAAAATTTCTAATATATCAGGTGCCCTGAGTCCCTAGTGGGGCCCTGTGCTCTTGAGTGGGAAGCCGAAGCTTTAGCTCTGTGCCCGGTGACTTGTACGCAGCTGGCCAATGGCCAGTACATCTAAGTCTTGACCAGGTGTGTTCACTGCTGTGCCCTCCCCACCTCCTTTCTCCCCGGACCCCCATCTTGCCCATGCCCCACACCTCTCAGAAATTCACACTCGTGACTGGGTCAGGCAGTGGCTGTCCACCCCTGATGAAGGCTCTTAGGCTCAAGTCTTCAGAGATGCTGATAGTCTGGCAGTTAACCACCAGGTGGAGGGATGCTGTCTGGATCCTCTGATAACGTCTGGCAGCCCTGGCCCCATCTCCTTCTGTTTTCAATCATCCACACAGCATGGGGCAGCTGGGGAGCAGTGCTGTGGTCACAGGTGCCCACAGAGGAGCCAGGAGCATGCAGCTCCCAAGGCCTGAGGCTGAGTTTCCCAGTAACTGCTTATAACTGGGTCACTTTATTTAGTTGGGACCTCCAGTCAAAAATGTCAAACAGGGAAAATGAACGTGAATTTGGCCGAAAGAATCAGGGGTGGGGTTTTCATCCTATCTCTCTTAGCAACATATCCTGGTCCTTAAAAAAGCATTTCCAGTTCTGGGCCCCAGAATTTCCCACCTGAACACCCAGAAGTGGGGATTCCCTTTCAGCCAGGCTCTCTGTGAATCAGAGGCCAGCAACACCAAGGGAGGAGGGACCCAGCCCCTCAAAGCCACCTGTCCTTGCTGCAAAGTTCCTGCAGGTGCCTGTAACACTGAGGTCTGCAACAGGATCTCACACCCTTGCCCATGAGAAGCAGAAAATGAAAACACGTGAAAAGGCAGAAAACACAATCTGAAGAGACAGGGCAAACTCAAAACCAGACCTGGCAGGATGTTGGAATTATCCAGCTGGGGATTTAAAACAACTTTGATTAATATGCTAAGGGATCTCAGTGATAAAGTAGACAGCATGCAAGAACAGAGGGGCAATGTAAGCCCAGAGATGGGAATCCTAAAAAATAATAAAAAGGAATGCTAGAGTTTAAAGAAACACTAACAGAAATGAAGAAGGCCTTTGATAAGCTTATTAGTGGATTGGACACAGCTAATGAAAGACTCTGAGCTACAGGATGTATCAACAGAATTGTCAAAACCCAAAAGGCAGAGAACAGAAACTGGGGAAAAAAGAACAGGATATTCAAGAATGTGAAACAGCTACTAAAGGTATAACACACACATAATGGGTATTCTCTTCCTGGCAAAAGGGAAAGGAACAGAAAAAATATTTGAAACAATAGTGACTCAGCATTTCCTCAAGTTAATGTCAGACAGCAAACCCTCCAAACAACCAAAAGACCAACCAAAGAAGTAACCCTGTACCTTGGCATGTCGTTTTCCAATAACAGAAATTCAAAGATAAAGGAAACATGCTGAAAAAAGGAGGGGGGACTCAGTACCAGGTGACTCCCCCAGTCACAGGCAAGTGGACCCCTGATTCGGGCTGGACCACCCAGATCCTCTCTCTGAGGGCGGTGCAACTGCAAGGGCGCAGGCCCTGAGAGGCGGGCCCAGGGCCGTGCAGGCCTGGCTGAGATTTGTAGACCGGAGCTCCAGGATGCCTGTGTGCAGAGACAAGGGAAGCAAACAAGTGCAGAGGGGAGGGGACCGTAGGGGAGGGGAGGAGAGGAAGAGGGAGGAGGGGAAGAAGGGAAAGAAAAAGGGAGGGATCAAGAGAGAGATGGAGTTGATAACTAACTACCAAGATGCTTGGCAGATTCCTGGCTCTCAGCTCCCAACCCTCATGAGAACCACTTTTGTTGGGTGTGTTTATTTAGTGAATATTCGTTGGGCGTTACCATGTGCCAGATCTGCTCCAGGGCCAGCTGTACAGTAGCCTCTGAACACAACATGCTTGCTTCCTAGCGAGTCTGTGAGATACACCCATTCCTTTCATGTCTCTACACAGCGAGCCAGGCGGGTCTCTGTTTCCTGGCACCAAGAGATCTTGCACTGGGACACGGTTGATGAGGACTTTCCCCAATCTACAGACACAAGCCCTGAGCTCTGGAGAGGCGAATAAGTGGCCTGCGATAGTTCAGAGGCAGAGCTGAACTTGGAAGACGGCACATCAGATCCGAGGTCCAAGCACTTTGCACTGTTCCCATTGTCAATAAACTAAATTTCACTGAGTGAACCGAAGATCTAACTGTCGTTATTAAACGATTTGTGAATTGACAGCATCCCACTGAGTCGGCAGAGACGCTCCCCTCCTGCAGGTGGAGGGCTTTATAGAAGGGAGGGCGGGACAAGGAGGCAACACCTAGGAGAAGTGGAAGTTCATTGGAGGAAAGTAAGAGTTCAGATGACGAGGGCTTCTCATTGGCCGAGCTGCAGCATTTCAATTGGCTGGCTTGTTGCTGGGCAAGGGAAAAACCTTCCTCCTGCTGGTGGTGAAGTACTTGGACTCCCTGGTGGGGAGTGTCAGGCACCCTTCTCCCCGTCAGGGCCTGTAACCAGATGAACTGATGCTGGAATTGATGGTGGCTTCCTATTTGGGGTAACGACATCTTCCTGTTTGGGGTAATTGAGGTAACTGACTTTGAGTGGTAGGGCATGGGATCTCCCTTTACAGGCCTTGCCAGCTACAATTTCAGTTGAGGTTTCCTTTATGAATTTTTACACCATTTCCTCCCGAGAGATGAAGCTGCTCATTATACAGAGGATTCTAGGGCTCTGTACCCAGAGGGCACCCCTGGGGTCAGCAGCAAAGGTCCCAATAGGTGCAAACAGAGAAAGGTCTGCTCATAGCAACACACTCTCAGAGGATCTTACAGACTTTATGACACTGAATTCTCATAACCACTTTGCTGGACCCACAGCACAGGATTAGCTCACATTCACAGGTGGGGAAACCTTGATCTCGGAGCCACCAAGGAACCTGCCCAAGGTGGCGGAGCTGGTGGAGAAGGAACCAGACTCCACCCAACACTTAGTGCGTGCTCCCTTCACACTGAGCCATGGCTCTAAATACCACACGTCATTGCATCTCATTGCACGACCCCTCCTCTCCTTGGGCTGTTTTGCTTCTTGGTCAAGTCACTACCCATAAACTTTCACCAGCTTCTCAACTATTCCCACCCCTGCCCATCTTCACTGAACTCAGGCTCCTTCCCATCTGCCTCACACTCTTTCAACATGTTCACAACCAAGCACTTTATTCTGCCCGTCACCTAAGCCACTTCTACCAGACGCCTCTCATCCCTGTCAGTGTCACCATCTCTAACCCAGTGACCATGCTAAACCCTGGAGTCAGCCTTGGTTCAGGGCTGCCCAGTCCGTTAGCAACATGTCGACATCACGTGCAAGTTTCTGTCCTAACCAACCACTGCCATGGCTGTGACTGTGGTCAGGCCTGTCTCCGCTGGAGGACCGCCGTGGCCCAACTTGGTATTTCTACTTCCTCAACTATGTAACCTGCAGCTAGAGATCTCTCCACACACCCTTTGTATAAAACCCAGATGAGCATCACATGAAGTAGAAACTCTAACTGGCTTTCTCCACAATGTGCTGCAAGGACCAGCTTGGCAGAATCACTCAGAGCTCTTGCTAAAATGCTGATTCTTAGGCCCTGAGCCTAACTGTCCAAGTCTGAGCTGCTAAGGAAGAGGCTAGCAACTGTCATTCAATGCGCCCCGAGGTGATTTTTATGCACACTAGATGTTGAGATCCATGGAGGACTCTGATAGGTTGAGGAGGAAGGTTCTTGGAGGGCATAAGCTGGGATCTGCCCTGGGTCTTTTTAGCTGCTGAATGGAACCAAAATCTAGGCTCTGAAGTGGGGACTGAGGAGCAGCCGAGGGTCAGGAGCCTGGCCACAAAAACCCAGCTTCACCACCTCCTTGATATGGGGCCCCAGATAATGGGGTCCCCCTCTGGAACCACGAGTTCTTAGCCACAAAAAGTATGAGCTAATGGCAGGTCTGTGGGGATGAACACCTTTGCAGTTTACTCAGCAGCAGCCGGGTGCTAAAGCCTCACAAGTGTGGGACATTGCGGTAATTAGTGACAAATTAGCAACCGTCTTCCTGAAAACATGTTATTTCCTGGTTGATGGATTTATGGAACTGGAAGGCTAAGTGGGGCCCCTCTCGTGGACTGTTCATCAGATTCCCAAGAAACATCATTCCCGTTACCCTTTCATCATGACCGTGCACGCGCGCACACACTCACACACACTCACACACACTCACACACACTCACACACACACGCACACACACGCACACGGGCTTCACCAACTGCCTGGACGCTCCCCTTTTCCTGTCTCCAGGCCTGTCCCTGACATAACCCCAGGGAATTCTTGGCCCCCGCCCTGCCTTAAAAGCCTTTTGAAATACAGCTGTCTCGCCTGCAGGCAGCTTTCTCAGCGTCAGCCTGTGGGTTTCCACCCAGGCAGCATCAGTCCACCCTCCCCGGGCTGTGCCCGCGCCCAGCCCTGCTCCCCTGCTGGCAGGGGACCCCCGCGAGGCCAGCGCCGCCTCAGCACAGCAGGAGGGCTTGGTGCCCTGGGCGGTGTGTGCGGTGGTTAGAGCATCGGCCTGTAGACCAAAGGGTCACGGGTTCGATTCCCAGTCAAGGGTGTGAGCAAGGGCACATACCTGGGTGGCAAGTTCGATCCCCACCAATCAGGGTGCATGTGGGAGGCAGCCAGTCAAAGTGTCTCTCTCACATTGATGTTTCTCTCTCTCCCCTCCCCCCCTTCCTCCCATGCTCTCTAAAAATCAATGGAAAAATTACCTTCAGGTGATTAACAAAAAAGAACAGAGAGGGCTTGGCAAGTGTCTGGTGGGTGAAGGGGGGGCGTCACGTCTGCTTCTTCCTGTCCAGCTCCGTCAGGGGGCTTTGGACTTCACCATACGAACTGATGGGGGGCAGGTCAGACTTGGATAGGAGATCAACAAAGATTCATTCACTTTAGGTGACAAGCCTCACGGTCAGTCTCACCGGGGGCTGCACAGGCGACTGGCTTGGGAAGCTGGAAGGCAGGCAGGTGCGACACACAGAGCTCCTGAGAGAGAGCCAGGGGCCGTCCAGCGGCCCGGACAGGTGGCCGTGTCAGGAAGCTTCCTGCAGGAAGCTTAACACATAGCATGGGGTTGGGGGTTTTAAATCAGGCTTTTGGAAAATAGGCTCCCATTTCAGAAAGGCCTCTGGGTTTGTTTTAATCACTTCTCAAAGCTGCACAGCTAGATGGTCACAGCTCAGGAGCCCCAGTTTAGCCTAATGAAAAGGCAATGACATCACACTTAAGAGAGTTTGATTGTTACTGAGACACTAATTGAGTTGAATGGTATTGTCACAGACACACTGGATTGGCCGAGAGGACGCTCAGCTTTAATGCAAACAGTGCTGATTGCAGAGTTAAAAGATTGTCAATGCAGTTAATCCAACAGCAATTATTTTCTGAACATCAATCCTGAGTGGCAAGGATGCAATTTTATCTATAAACGGTAATAAGAAAATAGAGACTTGCAGCCTCCTGAAGCTGCAGCCCAGTGACAGGCCGATCCCGTCTCCGTGGGAAGTGGCCCCCCTCAGACACTCCCTGCAGATGCCACGCTGAGGATCCCTAAGAGCCTCGGCCCTCACGGGCAGCACTGCCCAGAGGGCCAGCCCCCTCTCCCCGGACAGCGCCCCAGCACTGTCTCCTGCCCCAGAGGACTTACATCTTTCATCCAGACCACAGCCCCCAGCCTGCCTGCACTCCCCTTGGCCACCCCCACGCTTGTCCAGGTCTCTACTTTCCCCGTTTGCCACTCTGGCACTGAGAGCCTTCCCGGGGGTCCAGAGCCCACGGGCCACCGTGTCAGCCCCCTCCTGCCTCAGCCAGGCCTGCTGAGTGATGCCCGAGCAACCGCACGCCCGGGCCCGGAGCTGCCCAGAGATTTTGCTATGTCCCTGTAGTGGCCAGGTTCTCGGGGGGAGCAGGCCCAGGGGGAGAACTATCCAGGCGCAGAGCAGACTTATTAGGAGGGATTGGCTCGTGCGGTTATGGCTGCTGAGAACACGTGTCTAGTTTAATCATGAAAGTCACTGAGAAACACAAGTCCATTTGCAGCTAATTTCTCAGAAATCCCCAACTCTGTTCTCAGCCTCCTTCCAAAGACAGGTGGTGGGTAAGGAAAGCAAAAAAAAAAAAAAAAAAAGACCGTGGCTGTTTTAATAGGAGTCACCCATTCTGGAAAATACCACGTTTGACGTTGAACTTTGGGCTCCGAGGAGGGACCCACGTTGCCAGCCTGCCCTCGTCCTTTCAGCCAGGCCCCGGCGGTGCCACCAGGCAGGATGAGGCCCGGCCTTCGGTCTCTTGGGGCTGAGGGTCCACCGCCACCCCCCTCTCAGATTCCTCCTGGGTGATGGGGGAGCAGACACAGGGACCCCCAGCGCCTGTGGGTGGGGCCCAACCAGGGACAGTACTGGGAGGCCAGGTGACACGGTTACGTAAACCAAGAGCCCAGCATATCCCACACATCACCCTGACGGCATCCAGGCACTGGGCAGCAGGCAGCGTGTCTTGAAGCTGGACCCCTCTGCCTGGTGTCCTTGATCGGCCAGCCCTGTTCCAGATGAGGACATAGGGACGACAGGGAGGGGACTGAGGGTGACACTTGGGAGGGACTAGTTCCCTCGGCGTCTCCTGGGCACCAGGTCACTAGTGAGAGAGTTTTCTTCCCCTTCTGCTCTGCAGAGTGTGAGCAATGTGCGGTGACAAATATGACACCTTCAACAAGGTGTGGGCTGAGCTGCGTCCCCTAAAAATGTATTTGAGGTTCTAACTCCTGGTACCCCGAATGTGACCTTATGTGAAAATGGGGTCCGTGCAGATGTGGGTAGTGCCGAGGAGGTCACTCTGGAGTGGGGTGGGCCAGCCCCATGGGACTGGTGTCCTTTAGGAAGATGGCCATGCGGAGACGAGGCAAGTGTTGGAGTGGATGCAACCTCGAGCCGGGGAAGGCCAGGGCCACGGGGAGCTGAGACGCTTGGGAAAGGGCCTGGCCCGGCCCACCCTGGATTCCAGCCTCTGGCCTCCAGAACTGGGAGAGAGTAAGTTTCTATCGTTTCACCCACCTGGGCTGTGGGGTTGGTGCAGCAGCCGAGCAAACTTATAGGGAAGGTGTCAGAAGACTCCCGCTGGGGCTGGGGGTGGAGAGGGCAGGGGCAGGGCCGGGCAAGGCACAGCTTCTGTAGCAGAGCTGGTGGGAGGAGGGCCTCCAGGCGGAGTGAGAGCCCATGCCTCTATCCACAGAGCAGGTGGTGGGGCGCAGCCCTGGGCCCACCAAGGGCGCAGACAGCGCTTCAGCTGCCACCCGTGGCTGCAGACTCCTCTATTAATCACTCCTGCGAGTCTAAAGCCCAGTTCTTTTATTAAAAACATGACACCACCAAAGAGCCTGACAATGGAAATAATGCCTCCATACTATCTGGGCTGTAACAATCCCTCACGTGTTTTCTGAACAACACATTCATCCTGCCTCCTGAGCGGGCAGGAACCCAGATGGTGTGATTAATGGCCTCCCCGCCTTCCGCAGCCAGGGACTGGGCTGGGGGGGCACAGCCTATTGTATCAGGAACAGCTCATCAAGAATTCCATTCCCCTCAGACCAGCAACGATCATTAATCTGTCCTGAGTCTCAAGTTCTTGAAAGGCTGACGTGTCGGCTACTCGTGGATGCGCCATCCCCGGACCACCCCTGGGATGTGCCTCCGTGTCACATCCCAGAAACGGGACTGGGGAGGGGATGTCTGATGGCAGGTAAGAACTTTGGGCGTGAACCGCCATCGCTGGGTTCGCATGCCTGGGAAAGTGGCCTGAGCTCTTTTACACCCAGTCAGCGTGTGGGACCTCACAGTCGAAGCATGGGCCAGCCTGTGCCCGACAGGCCTCCGGGCCTCCAGCTGCCAGGCTGGCGTACGCGGTGTGACTGGGGGACAGGACTCCCTGGTGACGCTCAAGCAGCACGTGCCCATGCGGGACGCTGCTCCGTGGAAGGCCTTTCTGCCTCTTGGGGGGGGGAGTGGACGCTGCGGAACCGTGTCCAGCCTCCGTCTAAGCAGCATCCCCCCGGCTCACGGGCATGCACTCTGCCATGCAGTCCACCTCCAGGGGACAGAGCCAAGGGAGCGGCCTAGCACGGACTGGAAGGGGAGCATGGGCTTCAGGTGGACGCCCCCCCTTTACCCTTCCAGCTTTGTCCCCGGTGAGGCCAGGAGAGGGCTCTGTCTTTGCAGGTCTGGGGTGGTCCTGCGCTCAAGCGTCAGCCTGCAAGTCACTCGGCCGCACCTGGACCCTGGAGGGCAGGAGGGAGCGCAGGGGGCGCAGGGTCGAACGGCACAGAGCTGGTCTGCAGGTTTCTCACTCAGCTGGTGGAAGGGGGGGCTCAGAGTCCGTGTCTTACGTGAGGTCACACAGCGTGAGTGTGGAGCCAGGAGCCTCACCAGCAGCCTGTGCTGGGGCCCACGCTCTCCGTCACCACACACGGGGGCCTCCCTGGGAACACCAGGGCCGGCAGCACTCTGTGACAGCCATCCTCCGTCACCGCTGCCACGGAGGCGGGGCCCAGAGCGCAGGTGGGAGGCGGAGGACCATGAGAAAAAGACCGGGATCTGGGTGGTGGCAGGAAGCAGCGAGGGTGCTGACACGGGGCGAGGGACCTGGGACCTCCTCACCAAGCAAAACCGCCCTGCACCGGTCTGTCCTTACAAACCGGACGGAAGGCTATGGAGGGACCAGGAGCCTGAACATCCTCTGGAAGAGACACGCAGACCATGAGTGACAAATGACGAACCACACAGGGACACTGAGGAGGAAAGGACTAGCCCTGGGCGATGGCTCCACTCTGGGAGTGCACCCCCTTCACCAACCCCTTCCAGGCAGGAGGGGTGATGGGTGAACTGCGGCACCTCTCGGGCTCCACCGATTGGGCTGAGGGCACACACCCCCCGCCTTTGTTCTTCTTAATCTAAATTGAATCTGGGTGGGGATGGAAGTGAAAACCCAGCTGCTTTTCGAAATTACACTGATAAGAATGGAAATGGTCTTGGAGGCTTTGAAGAGGGTGGCCAGTCCCCATACATGCAACCTGACTTCAGGTCACGTCGCCCCTTGTGTGGAGAGAGGGCAGGAATAACTGCATAACACCAGAAACCAAGGCCCCGGCAGGGCCGCTGTGCTGAGCCCTGTGGCTGGTGGCACGGCCATGCCGCCCCATCTGGAGGACAGGCTTCTTGGTGTCCAGAGGCTTACCCGCACAAGAGGACCCACAGCCATCGCGCGTGCTCCAGCAGGGAGGGGCCCGCACTCTGACTTCTCTCTACCCCTGATGTCCCAGCCCCTTTGCTTCTAGGACCCAGACACACAAGCCCTAGCTGTGGAGGCAGAGGGCGTCGAGAAGAGCAGTAGCTTGGAAGCTGACAGTCCAGCCCCAAGGCTGTCCGTGGTGAGGCTTCCCTGAGTCACTGTCCCTTACAGAAAGGGAACATTCTCCTCTGTCCATGACTCCATGGTCTCTAGGGCCCATTCTGATAAGTCCAGCAGGGGTGTGGGCAGAGCCCAGGATGCCAGCTGTCATCGCAGGAGCTCAGTAGCTTCCTCTTTCCATAGACCAGAGAGAAAGATGACCCCACACCCGTTATCTCTCCCTGAAACTAAGCCGTGTTCACTCAGGCTGCAAAGCAGTCTGTGACTTTTTTTCATGTTAATCTAAATTAAATCTGCAAATGGAAACAGGGCCTTGTGTGAGAGCGGGCCAACCCCAACAGCCGCCGGCAGGGCGCAGGAGAATGAGAGAGTGCGCCCGAGCTGGCGGGTGAGCCCCGATGGACTGAGGACTCACATGCCAGTGTCTGGGGACTGGGCACAGTGGCAATGCCTGACCTGCCCCTGGAGACTCCCTGGAACTCTAGATGTCAAGTATGTAAAAACAGTCCATCCAGTGGTTTCAGGAGTAAGGAACGGAAAAGTCAAGAGATGTGTGACCCCACCCTGCAGAAACCCTTCTGCCCAGCCAAGCCAGGACTCCCAGCAGAAGCTAGCAAGGCCATTGCCATTGTTCTTATTTTCCAAACTAGTTTAAAAATAAATCTATAAAACCAAAGAGCCCCACAGCATGACCAGCACTGGGACACTGGCAGGGAAATCAGCCCCGAGGTGAGTAGTGTGAATCTGCAGGACCCTGCAGGAGGGAGTGACCAAGAGCTGAGGATGGACCCATTTTCACTCTGTCTGTGCAGTTGCCCAGGAAGCCCACAGGGGTTCCTCCTGGGGATGCCCTGTGCCACCCAGACTAGCCAGGCAGAGCAGGGACAGAGGGTGAGGGGCAGATGCCGTGGCAGGAGGAAGCAGGCGCCCCGTGAGTCTGGGAGGGCGGCAGAGCTGAGAAGCAGGCAGCGACGGACGGCCACGTAGACCAGGCTCCAGCATCAGGGACATGAGCGTGGGGAGGGCTCTGCGGTTTCGGCACCTTGGTCAGCACCAAACAGCCCCCGGTCTTCTCTGGGCCTCCTGGTCTTTCACTATTGGGGCTCTGGGGTTTCAGCACCTTGGTCAGACCAAACTTTGCCAGTCTTCTCTGGGCCTCCTGGTGTTTGCTTCATTAGGGCTCCGGGGTCTCAGCCAGGAAAAAAAATGACTGTCCCCCAGGAGCAGCTGCCTGTGATGCTCTCTCCCCCCAGCCAGTGAGTGAGACTAAGACACATGTCCTACGTCCTGTCCCAGGGATTTCCTACAAGACTGAGCTCTAGCTGGCTGCCACTGTATTTGTTTCAGCGATGACCCTCCTCCGCCTTTTTGACCTTTTATTTCTTGTGTCACTTTCTCACTGTCCCATCAATGTTTCAGGCACTTGCCAGGAAAACAACTTACATTTTAATTTTTGTACCAGGGTCTGATTCAGAGAAAACCTAAAGTAAGACAAATGCATACAGTGAGTATGCGGAGAGGCAGGCAGATTCTCAAGCTATTTTTAGGGTTGAAGCAAAAGCTTCAGGATGGGTTGAATGTGGCAACTGAATTAAAGGGAGGAATTGAGGGTGATGCCTCGACTTCTGACCTAAGCAACTGGGTGTAAAGTGGTGTCACTTCCCGAGAGTGCCATTGGAGGTGCAGACAACCAAGAGTTGTATCTTCTTGACATCACCTTTGAGATTTCTGTAAACAACAGAGCAGGGACTTGGGCTGAGACCAAGATGGGAAGCTGGGGCAGCAACTCTGGGGAAATAGACGGATGCAAGACGTCAGAAGTCACCATGGGGCTGTATGTGACCTTGAGACGCAGCCAGGTCGATGCTGGTCAGTTCCTCTTCCTCAGAGACCAGCTGTATTCCGGGGAGCTGCTGCCCCATCAGCCTGGGCCCCAGAATGACAACACGTGGACATGCCCCACCCCCAACAGGTGTGTCCAACAAGGGAGAAGTCTAAGAACTTAGGGTGTTGTCACCACAGCAGAAACTGGTACAGAAACTGTTCTTTAGTTACAACAAAAGGGAAGAAGTGATGAAGGACACCCTTTAAGATAGTTTTAGGGTAGGGTGTCGGACAAACACCTGCTATTCCAGAAGGACAAACATGGTGCTATTCTAGAAGGACAGATGTCATGCTATTCCAGAAGGACAGACACTGTGCTATTCCAGAAAAATGTGCTATTCCAGAAGGAGAAACACCTGCTATTCCAGAAGGACAAACATGGTGCCATTCCAGAAGGAAAATCACCTGCTATTCCAGAAGGACGAACACCTGTTATCCCAGAAGGACAGACACTGTGCTATTCCAGAAGGAGAAACACCTGCTATTCTAGAAGGACAAACACCTGCTATTCCAGAAGGAAAAGCTGCACACACACTATTTTCTTTTCCCAAAACCAACAGCTAGAAATGAGGTCTTGTACTGTTCCTGCAGCTAGTTTAACAGGAGCTCGACCTTTCCCAGGATTGACATCCCAGGGCATATGCAATCAAATGTAAAAAAATCCATTATTGTGTCAACTCTCAATTGGCTGTGTCACAAAGAATGCAGGTCATACCTGAAGCCCTGAGCCCTGTGTCATGATTTCTTACCCACTGGCTGTTTTGTGCTAGGTGATTTTCTGCTTCTGGCTTCATTTCTGCTCCCATTAAAAAGTCTTCATTCCCGCTGACAGGCAGGTGGAGACAGGTAGGGAATGAAGGTCTCCGAGTGGGTGCTCCAGGCACGTCCGCTCACAACGAGCTGAGAACTGGCTGCATTTCCTGGCACTTGACCGGGTGACTGCCCAGCGGGGGGTGCCCACTCCTGCCTCTCTTCAGAGTATTTTTCTGCAGCTGCTGGCAGAGGTTTAAAATTCATTTATAGGAGACAACCTTTGATTCCCAGGTTAGAAGAAAGATTTCGATTGCAAATGTCCACTGGAGGCAGGGAGGAGTGCGTGTGGAGAAAGGAGGGTTAGGGCTCAGGTCTAACCAGGAAAACAGCTCTCTTTATCCTACTGCAGCCGGAGAGGCTGAATGCAGCCAAGGGATGCACAAGTGATGTAGACCCAGAAATCAGCAGAGCCCAAGGTCACTCCTTCCCCTAGGCTGACGGGGCCAAGTGGGAGGCAGAGTGTGTGAAGCCCAGGGCCCATGGTCACCCTTGTGAAACTGAAAACGTGGGGGCCACACTTGCCAGAGCCGGAGTCAGAGGAGACTCACGTCTGCCAGAGAAGCTGCCCAGGGCAGAGGGGAAGGGGAGACACGGCTGCTTCTGTCCTCCAACCTACAGCACTGGCAGGACACAGTTAGAACTGCACGATGGTCCTCAGCTGTCCCTCTGGGGAGTCATCATGACTGAAGAAGACAGCCTTGACAAGGTCACACACCTTTCCCAGAGCAGCCCATCTCCATCTCAGAGTCTGCTCCCTGGGCCCCACCCCATGAGGAAGTCCCCTGGGTTCACAGCCAGTCTCAGCGCCATGGAGTCAACCCTGTGCTCAGAGCAGCCCAGCATCATTGCAGATACCCCTGAGCTGCAGGACAGACACAGGGACTGGGGCAGGGCGACAGGCCTTGCCCTGAGGCTTGCCTTGTGCTTGGCCACCTCCAGGAAGCCCAGAAAGAGTGACCAGGCAAGGAGCCGCCAGAGGGGCTACTGCCCAGGTCTGCGGGCAGGGGTGCAGGCCTGCGGTCTTGTGGAGAAACAGGTTTGTGCTGTGATGGTCACCACGAATGCCCAAGGGAAATGGTGGACGGAAGAGGTCGGTCTGCTCCACGGAGAGCCCTGGTGAGGGGAGCTTTGCCCTCGAACATAGGATGACCCCCGGGCAAAATTTTGCCTTCGGGATGAGTTGTCCAGCAACTCGAGGTGGGCAAGTAGAAAGTCCCACATTGACAGCACAAGGGAGGGTGGGTCCTGAAGGACCCCAGAGCGAGGGGAGTTTGGTGGGAGAATCCTGGCCTCTCCGCTCTATTGATCACAGTGAATTAATCTCCTTCCTGCCTGTCCACTCTCCCCCACAATCCCCCCCAAAAAAGAAAAGAAGAGAGAAGCGATAAAGGGAGAATTCTCCATTCGTGCCGCATGATTTGCAAAATCAAGATAAGGGCTGCCCAGGGTCCTCGTTACTTTCAGGGGGCACCCATAAGCTGTTTGCACTCCCCTCCATCAGGCCCCAACTCACAGCTACTCGTCTTTTTCAGAGAAGCAACTTTCTGGAGCTTCATCTCTTATTATAAACAGGAGCATTGAAACGGCTCCCGGCCGGTCGGGTCTTTAAATGAGTCTTTGGTTCCCCACTTCTTCCTGCAGCCTCTCCCTCTACTTTACATCTTAGGGTCATCAAGGGACATTACACTGGAAATGAATCTTAACTGACTGGTTTTCTAAGGATTTTCACCATCATAATTCCCCAAACATACAAGGCCTGAGCCCTTATGAGACTGGGAAGCCAGCATCTATCGTTCTGAGACCGGCAGCCCTAGTTGAGATTCGGAGACTGGATTCTTCAAAGGCTAGGGACTTGGTGAGAAGGGCTGCCCTCCAATTCCCTGCTGGCCATGCGAGTTGTCCTGATCTGGCCTCTGTCTTGGGAAGGGATTAGTCTGGGTTCTCCAGAGGGACAGAATCAAGAGGACGGATGGATGGATGGATGGATGGATGGATGGATAGATAGATAGATAGATAGATAGATAGATGATAGATAGATAGATGATAGATAGATAGATAGATAGAAGATAGATAGATATCCTACAGTATATATATTATATAGAAATTACTATAAGGATTAGCCCATTAATTCAATATATATTAATTAGGAGCCAGACACTGAGCTATGTGGGGGCTGCAGATGGGTAAGCAAAGCCAACAGGCCCTGCCTTCCAGAGCCTTCCATTAGGAGAGAGGTGAGAAAGTCACAACAGCAGATGGAAAAGTGCAGTTGTGGAGCAGCCGCGAGAAGAGACCATCGGCATCCTACTTAAGAATAGTCATCCTGGCTGTGACGAGAAGGAGACAAGGGACCTGCGAGGAGGCCACATCGACAGTCCAGGGCATGCAGGATTTCAGCTAGAGCGTCACATGGGTGGCAAGTGCCAGAGCCTGGACTGGAGCCAAGCCTGGGCTGCTACCCTGCCCTGGCCATGCAGGGATCTCGTCTCAGCCACTGCAGGACTGCCCTGTGCGCCCCCGTGGCGTGCTTGGCAGAGGCTGTCCAGAGACGGGCAAGTATGTGCCCATCCAGAGGGAAGCTCGGAGAGGAAGGAGTCCATACCCAAGATTTGCCATTCCCCAGCCTCCACCTCCAGCCTCCACCTCCAGCCTCCAGACCAGGCCCTGTGGGGTCAGAGGTGTAGGTGGAGCTGCAGTGCAAACTCCACGCTGTGGAATACTGAGCGTTTTTGGTTAGAATGTCATAATTTTTACACATGTAAATGAAGTTAATGAATTTTTATTCCACCCAGATTATTTAAATTGTAAAACAATCAAATCACTTTTCAGGTAATATTTTGGGCCCAAATCAAATAAAATTTCAAGTCATTATAACTTTAGAGAAAGAAACTCATTTGAATAGGTGATTTAGATCCATTAGAAGTCTTCTCGACTTCAAATAGTGATAATAGAAATCGGAAAAGCCCGAGAGTGGTTAAGATTAATTAGGAGCGGATGCACTGGGGAAAGGAAATGGTGGGGCTGTAATTTTCGAATGCAAATGAGGTCAGAAAGTTTAAACTAATGTGCATCTATGTAAACACTGCCTCAGTAAAGAGAAAATATTCATTAAGCGGATTCGTAAGTGCTGCGTTCTGTGCTCCTTGTGACATAAGGAGCAACAAATTGATCAGCGGCGACCTGTCGTCAGTCATCAGGATCCCCTATGGCTGCTCGTCTAGAGTCCGGTTCCCCCACGTTCCCCATTCCCCTGCCTGGTAACCAACTCAGTTCGCTTGAGTCCCTTTTTACCGGCCCTGTGTGCCCGTCTCTTATTTTGTGGAATTTGCCACTCAAGGCTGCCACTGCAGTGGTGTCCAGGTCCCACAAGACTACCCCAGGGGAGACCATCTGGGCTCAGCTCTGAACACAAGGACAAGTGGGACTTACCGCCCAAAGCAGAGTGAGTGGGTCCGTGGACGGGCACTTCCAGAGGAGACACTGAGGGTAGGGGACTCTTGCCCAGAGCAGGCCCGGGTGGGCAGGTATCGGGGGGGGGGGGTTGATCAGGTGTCAAGGTGGCGAGGTGCCTGCTAAACTGACATGGCCGGATTCCTGCTGCACGCAGACCAGGCAGGCCCAGCTGGGCCCAAGGACGAGGCCTCGTTGAAAGGCAGGCTCGGGGAGCCTGTGCGGGACCGAGGGGAGCAGGAGCCTGTGGGCGGGGGGAGGAGCAGCAGAGACGTGGGTGCCGCTGGAGCCTGGCCTCTGCCTGATCCCACAGGGCTCACCTCCAGGCAGGGAACTGGGCTTAGATCCCATGTCAGTCCCTGGCTGGGGGCAAACCCCAGGGGGTGCAGCGCACCAACCCAGGGCTTGTCTCCACAGCGGGGGGGCCCTGCTGGGGGAGCCCTGTGTCTACGGAGCAAGGTGTGTGTTCTGCTCATTTCTCTCTCCGCTTGAACAAGGTCAGCATCCAGGGGCTGCCCCTCGCCTGCGGCTTGAGCAGCTGCACCGGCGGAGAGTTGGGACTTAGGGAGCCTGGGTCCGAATTTCAGCTACTCTGCGTGACCGTGTGCGATTGTTCTTTCCCCTTCCGAAGCCTCTGCTTCCCCATATCCGTAATGGGAACAGTAAGCATTAGACTGCCTTGCTGGGCTGGGCTGCATTTTCTCAGGACTGAACAGCCTGTGGTGGCAGAGGCTGTCGGGCGCTGCACATACTCCCTGGGGTCACTTTATCACTGGCCTGCCCCTCGCTGGCCCCAGGCCAGAACCTGTCTCTTTGTGGGAAGGCTGCCCTCAGGCTGCACAACCCACGTCATCTGCTGCCCAGGAAGAAGAGCCCCACGTGCCTGGCGATGTGTCCACCCTCAGCCTCACCCCTCCAGCCCGAAACCAGTGCCTAATGGCGCTGACGTGAACAGTCGTACATGCCCGGGCCTCGTGCCCTGGATTCCCGCGGCTCTGAGATCTGTGCGCTGTTTCCAAAGCCACACTCTGTGGGACTGGACACCGCACCCTTCCCTTCGCAGTCCTCCCGCCTTCCCACTGCACTTTCCTGGAGACAGTTCCTGCTCTGTCGCTGTCTGCCTTCCGTGTAGTTGGGGTTCCAGCAGTGATTGATGCCCTGCTCTGCCAGGCTGCCCACCAAGTGCCAACGCTAATGGCGGGAGCACACAGTGCCCAATCCCTGGAGAGAAATGCACAGGTATGTGCCGACACATGTACACATACGCATACACATGCACACACCTACATGCACACATGCACACAGATACACACACACAGAGGTCTCTCCTTGGAGAGTCAGTGAGCATCTCTCAGACACCGTGTAGGTAATTTTCCTCTAAGTCATGCCCAAAGGCCCCATGTTAGTGGACATCCTAGCTCAGTTTTAAAAATGTTCCCCCTCCCGAAAAAACTCATGAGCTTAGATGGAAAGTGGCAGACAGCCAACATATGGTGCCACTAGGTGGCAATTTCTTTGGTTCAACCTAATATTTTTGGTTGGGTCTGCATAGTGCATATCATTAATAAAAAATTGACTCCAACCTTTAAAATGGAAGAGTTTACATGAAATTCTGGATTTGTGGCTCCCATCAGAAGCCTAGGAGGCACTTGATCTCCTAGGCATTTGTTTTCCAACCTCGTACTGAGCATTAAAATACAAAACGCAAAGGCCCCAACCAGCTCCTGGAGCAGTGTCAGGCCCAGAAGCCTGTGGGGTGGGGCAGGGGTGCGGTCAGGAATTAGGGACTCCTCGTTTCCATCTGAAACAACCCATGCGCACATCAGAAAACAGGACAGTTCACTTTCCCATCAGGTTTCCCTGCCCATCAAATAAACTAAGCCATCCAAGTAAAAGACACATATCCATACACATGTCTATCCAGCTATCTATTCACACATACACCATTTTCCCTTTCTTTCACTTCGGTCTTCTCTCACTAGTTAATGTTCAATTATTTTTTCTCCCTTTCATGGGTTGCTATTAATTTCTGGCAGCAATTTACAGATGCCCCACTACTCTGAGGGCCATTGAAATCACAGTGGGGAGCCTCGATCACCTCGCCAGGGCAGAAGCTATTAAATGCAAACCCTGGAAAAAGTTTTTAACTTTTCATAAAATCATGAAAAATGCTAAGGTAGGCTCATTGCCACTGCAGATTCAATCTGCCCTCTTCTTAAAACCTAGAAATCCCCTCACCAGCAGGAGCTGAGGAAGCCTGAGCTGAGGCGTGGAGGCCCCGTCAGTGCAGTTCCTCCCCTTCCCCCAAACCCAGCGCGGCAGAGACGCGGGCAGCTGGCGAGCAGGCGGCGGAAGCCCCCCATTTTCTCCGCCTTTCCCAAGCCCAGGGCTGAAACGGACAGGACGAGAGCTGACCCCACAGCCCGCAGCCCCCACGGCCCACGACCGTGAAGCCTGATATGCCCGTTCCGCGTTGTGCTTCTCAAAGCCGTTTCCTTCGTAGGCACTCCTTGGAAGTCCTGGGAAAGCAGCCCCTCAAATGGCCTTGCTGAGGGCCCAGGCGCGGAGGAGCCCAAGGCCACTCTGTGACCCGCCACCAGGCCCAGGACAAGAAGCAGGGTCCCAGCCCTCTGGTCTGAGGCCACCTCCTGTCCTTCCCTCCCCGGGGGCTTCGCTCAACCACGGTCAGATTTACTTAACCAACCTGGGACATGTTGCCTGTCATTTCCTTTAGGGATCTGTCACTCAGACCAGGCAACCCCATGGTGCAAGTGACCAGACTTCAGTGCCTGACTGTGCACCGGACGAGAGACTTAGACGGGTTAAGGGAGCTCACAGGTGACTGTCACCTCCTTGGAGGAGACAGCTGGGCCTGGCAACCCCAGGGAAACATGATCTACCATAGGCCTGAAAGGACTAGGGGGAAGACAGAGTTTCTGGGGCCCGGCAAGGTGGGAAGCAGGGGCTGACCGCGGCGAGGGGCAGGGTGAAGTGCAGAGGAAACAGGAGGTGCCTGGCCTCCCTCCCTTCCTGCGCTCGTCCCTGACGGACAGCGACGCCCACGGGCCAAGGAGCCGGCTTCCAGGGGCGCAGAGCAGAGAATGGGGGTGGGGGCAGGGTCCAGAATAGAAGCCCTTACTCTCAGAGTTTCCGTTTCCTTACCTGCAAACGTGGGCGTCTACCTTGTAGGGCTGTTCTGAGGATAAAAACCAATCTATGTGAGGTGCACAACACATAACTACTCAAAAATACAAACTTCTCCTGCTCAGCATCATGGTCCATGAGTCCTTGAAACCGCGCTGTTCTGCTCCCAGTATCGTGGGCTCCCCTGGCTGGAGATGTCTGCAAGGTGGCCTCCTCCTGCGCCGGCCCCACTCCCCCACAGCAGGGGGCACTCATGCTGGAATGCAATGCTCTTGACAAGTGCCCCCCCCCCCCCCCGTGCTTGATTACTTCCTGTGATGAAGGGCTCATCACACCTTCCCATCTCTTCCACTGTCAAACCATCTGAAACACAGAAAAGCTTTCTTCATGATTGAGACAGAGGGGAGAGTTGATTCCTTCTGCCCAGGGCCCTGCAGTTTGGGAAAGGGTCTCGGGTTAGACCTGGACGCCTTGTTTTGGTTTTTTCTTTTTTGCTAAAGCACAGTGGCATACACTGTTACGTTAGTTCAGGTGTGCAGCACAGGGCCTGGACATTTATATGCAGCAGCTGACATGCAACTCGCAGGCTTTACCTGCCAACTGCTTCACTATCTTCTTTAGTCCACACAGGACCCCATTTTGCACATGAGGGAAACCGAGGCTCAGGAAGGTGCCACAGCCTTCCAAGGCCACACAGCTGGGTCGGATGTTGATCTTGGTGGAGCTGGCTCTTTGACGCGGGGCGCCCGGCTCCAGAGCCTGTGCTGCGCAGCGTGTTGTGATGTTACATCCCCCCCTCATCCGCACGGGAACCCGGAGAGCTCCTAAACTGTCTGACCCAGCCACTGACCTTTCTGCCCACACTCCGAGGACAGCAGCGCTCACACCCCCACGCTTGACTGGAGGCAGCGAGCCACATGCTCCCTCCGGGAGTCGGAAACAATTAGAGGAAAGCTGAGTCTGTCAAACACTGTGACCCTTCGCCGCGAGCCTTCAGGGCTCCTTGTCATGGCTCCTGTGAGCTCCCTGCACACTTAAGGACTTTCGTGCACAGAACACTTCTGCTCTGTCTTTTGGAGAGTGTGGATAACAATACTGGTGATGACAGAAACCGACAGCATGGAGCCCCTCCACACACCTGTTCTCTCGGCCACCCCCTTGGGTCAGAACATGTCCCTGCTTGACCTGGGTTGCACATGAGAAGTTCATAGCCAGGAGCCCCTGGGTCTGAGGGAGAGCCCTGGTCCAGCACTGGGCACCAGAGGGCTGGTTTCGCTTCCCTCGTTCTCTAGAAAAAACAACCGCAGCGCACGGGACACCAGAAAGCATGGCTATGCCCTGAGAGCAACCTCGGGACATTTGCTCCTCGGGGTTCCCTCTGTCCAAATGCCACCTCCCCACCTTAGTCTGTGGGTCCAGGTCCCAGTCCCTGTCCTCAGCTGCAGTGTCCTCTCCTCCAGCAGGCAAAGGGTCTCCTTTCCAGGCCCCACTGCTCCTTAGATGTGCATCCTGCCGGCAAAACCACAGGCTGGCCAGGGACCGTCCACGGTTTTATGTCCCCTGGAGGCTAGAACTCTTGCTGTGTGAGCTCAGCCACACCAAGGAGCCTGTCCTCAGTCTCTGTCCTGGAAGCAGCCAGCCTTGAACCCCCCAGTTCTCTTCTTATCCACCCAACTGTTCTCTCACTCCAAGGCCCCCAGGTCCTCTGACCTCAGCCTTTGTCCTCATGACTCCACACTGAGCTTGTAATGGGCCCTCCAGCCTGCATTCCCACCTGTCTCCCCCAGTCCAGGCTGTTTGCTCCCACTGGGCTCTCTTTTCCAGAGCCCGTTCTCAGCAGTGCCCTGGCCGTCTGGACCAGGGGCCACCAGTAGTGCCAGCAAAGCTCAACCAGGTGAGCGGGACCTCTGAAGACTGGGCAGGACCTGAGTTCTGGGACCTTAGCAGCCTGTCTCCCACTCTCCAAACCCGAGACACTTTCCTACCACACCCAGACCCCCCACCTCCCAGTTCCTGCTCAGAGCATCCACCCGCCTGCTGGTTTCTCTGGAACAAGTCTCCCAGAGTCCTGCAGCCCCTCCACCCATGATGGTCTTTGCAGCTGAGGCAACCCCGCCTGGAGCAGGGTCCTTACCATCTCTACAGACCCTGGTGACCTCAGGAATGTCACCCTCGTCAGGGTACGTAAGCTCCCATTTCTCTGAAGTGGGGTGGTGAGTAAAGGCCAGGTCCTGCCCCTTTCCTGCAGTCACTGAGCTGCCTCTGTCTGACCCAGCACAGCACTCCACAGCCACATGCCTGCCCCACACACCTGCCCGCCGGGCAATGGGTCTGAACTCAGGAATGCGCAATTGGTTGAAGGGAGCCTGGGAAGAGACTGGGGGCTGCAGTGACCCGGTCACAGCCCTTAAATGGACCCTGCCCAGGTCAAAGCCTTGTTTCCAGGTTAGAAGTGACGCACTGGCTCCTCTGCCTATCCAGGGGTCCCAGGGCCCACCGCTGAGAACTGGCCGCCTCCTCCATTTCTCTAATGGGCACCCCACCAAAAGTGTGTCAGTTCTGTAGCGCAGGCTGTGCCTGAGCTCCCGCCTCCCGCCTGCCCTTCGTTGGGAATGAAGTGCACATAGCTGTGGATGTGTCTCGGGAAGACGTCACCACGTCCTGACAAAGAACCGGCACTATTCAAACCCCGCGTGGTCCTGGCCACCCTGAAGCTAGAGAGAACAGGCTGGATTGGAAATGCCAAGGGGCACCTGCACCACGTCCTAACCCGGAGCCTCTCGTGCTGACCCGACTCCCAGTTCTCTCACAGTCCCAGGCCTACGCAGACGAGATGCAGAGGGACAGGCATCCCCCCCCCCTCGGTGAGGGCCTCTCCAAGGGCTCCGGGTTACCCGTGTCTGGTTTTTGTCTTATTTTTTGGGGGAGGCTGTTATCATCCAGAGGGCAGGAACGCATCTGCTGGGGCGCCCTGTTCTGCCCAGGAGGAAATGCAGACTGGTGGAAGCCACTGGTCACTTGGGTCAGGCCCACTTGAGAGTGGCCCTGCTTCAAAGAACTGGCTCGCTCGGAACTTAGCTCAGATATGAGACATTCTCAAATCTCATTTTCAGGGAGGGGTGGGCTTAGGAGACCACAGAGCCCACGTTCTGTCATCGGGATGGAGGAAACGAGGCAGTGGAACAACGGGGAAGGAAGAAATGCCCAGAGCAGCCTCCGATTTCCCAGCCTTCCTCCCCGTCGTGGCTCCCAGAGCTCCTTGGGGAAAGAGGGGAGTCCCCGGCTTTAGTCCTGTGGGCTCCCCAAGCTGCCAACCGACCCCCAACACTAGGGCCTAATCCATAGAGATAAGCAGGGTTTAATGCAGCAATTTGTCACCATACTTGATTTTCATAAATTAGTTCTCAAGTTGTTGCATTGATTGGGAAATGGGTGAAGCACAACCCATCTAATTACCCTCCTCTAAAGGCTCTGTCGCCCCCGCCCCCAGGAGGGCAGGGCCAGAGCTTGGCCGCCAGGCCAGCGCCCCTGGGCCCCGCCTGCAGCACCGAGGGGAACTGCACCCCAGGTGGCCTGGGCACCCCGGAGAAGTCGCCTGGTGAAGGGCTCCAAGACCTCTGGGACAGCTAGAACTGACTGCCAGCTTTGTGTCACTGTCACTGGCCAACTTTCTTCACTTTTTTAACTGCTGGGCGATAAAGCAGAGGAGGGAAGGACGGGTGGGACCTGCCTTCACACAGTCTCGCTGAGAAAAGCTGGGAGCCACAGGGAGCTCCCTCCAAAGAAACAAGACAAAACCAAACCATGGGAAACCTCAGAGCCCTCAGGAGCATTTTCCAGGCTCCTCTGACCCTTTGTGGCCAAGGACACCCCCCACCCCGTCCAGCCCCAGCCCTGAGGGCATGAGGTTGGTGAGGGGGAGCGCTCGCCCAGTCCACCATCTGCAGGCTCTGCGAACAGGTCCCAAGGGGCCCTGACAAACAAAGCGGGACTGGTCCTCGGAGCAGCTGTGCCCCCGGCCGGTGTCATCACGCCTCTGTGCCCCGGCCTCGGGACTGACTCTGTCCTCGCCAGTTCCAGTCACGTCCCCTTCCTCTGTCAGCGGGGCCAGTGGGACTTGTGGAAATCTGGTCTGGTCTAACTGGGATTGCCCCGAATAAGGCGTTTTCCTCGTGCTGATTGGCCATGGAGACCGGCGTGAGCCGGTGCGGGTTACAGTCGAAGTCACTGCCCCACCGGGTTTCGCTAAGGAGGGGCTGGCGCCGATGCTCACGCACATGGGCCAGGGGGCCGGGGCGATGCTCGCCCACACAGGCCCGGGGGCTCGGGGCAATGCTCACGCACAAGGGCTCAGGCCGCCGGCTGGCCAGGCACAGCCCAGCTTCTGGAGGCTTCCCCGAGCCCTTGCTGGCTCCCAACCAGGCGTCACCACCTCATAAGGAGCCAGGGCAGGGAGCAGGCAGGGACTTAGTCCTGAGCCTCAGTCCAGGGGCCCTCCCGGAGCCGAGGACAGAGATTCCTGACACCCCTTCCCACCTCCCGGCCACCCCCACAGAGGGCTCCTAAATAGCAGAATCAGCCCTGGAGCAGGGGTGTGAGGGAGGGCACCCTGGGGGGGGGGGGCATGCGGAGTGTGGGGACCAGGGACCATCCGCCCCCTCCCCGCCCCTGTCCTCCCCCCTCCTGCTGGCCGGGACATTCCAGCTACACACCCAAGTCCACCCACTGGCCAACCAGCCATCCTGTGGCTGTGAGACACACACACCACACACCCATATCACACACACACCAGACACACACCCATATCACACACCCATACACACACCACACGCACCCTACACACACACACCCCGCACACCCATACCACACACACACACACATCACAGACACACACCACAGACACACCCACCCACCACACCCCACACCCGTGTTCTGTCCGTGTGATCCTCGGGGCCTCTGCGCCCACAGGGGCTCCAGGGCAGCTTACTTTGGAGCTGATAGGCGGTGAGGGGACTGGGGGAAACCGGTCCTAAAGCTCCACCACGGAGATGGAATTTAATGGGAGAAGAAGCGGTATTTTGAAGGCAAGAGGAGGAACCTTCGCAGAGCCTGGGTGTGGGGACCTGCCAGGTGCCGTGAGGGAGCCCCCTGTGGGGAGCACCTAATGATCTGTGACAGAGCCCTAAATCCCTCAGGGATGCGACACCACAAGCAGGTCCCGCATGCCCGTCCTCAGGAGTGCCGGTGGGCTTGGTG
Organism: Miniopterus schreibersii; assembly: GCF_964146895.1. Taxonomy (NCBI): domain Eukaryota; kingdom Metazoa; phylum Chordata; class Mammalia; order Chiroptera; family Miniopteridae; genus Miniopterus; species Miniopterus schreibersii. The sequence continues at coordinate 38,532,575 of NC_138121.1, forward strand.
AGCAGGGCCCAGCCTCACTGCAGGGCAGGAGCCGCAGCGGCCGGGCTGGCGCTGGAGGTCAGGGGAAGGTCCCGCAGGTCAGGGCGGAGTCCCTCCTGGCACCGTCCTCGGCCACCGCAGCCTGCTCCACTCCCCACTCCAGGGATCCGCCCGCAAACCCCTCCCTGGACTCGAAGGGTGGACCGCAGACCTCCGCCGTCCAGGAATAGCCCCTCTGCAGGATGGGGGCCTGGAGGCCCTGGGACGGGGTCTCCCTCCTTCCAAACAGACTCAGGGGGTAAGTTTTATTTCTTAAATTAGATTTCTAAAGGCAGAAAAGAGACTTGTAAACTTCCAGAAAGAATGCCAAGAGTGTGGAAATAAAAGTAACTTTTTGTCTGAGTCCAGGTTGATTCTAAAATTAATCTCAAGTTGCCTGCCCCCGAGCATTCGAGTTTATTAACCTTCGACAGCACCTTCCAGCCACCGTGCACGAGCGTTTCTGGAGTGCCTCCAGCCGGTCGCCGCGTGCTCGGCGTGTCACCCTGGGACCTCCCTCAGGACTCGGCGGCAGGCCTGGCGGGCGGGGCGCGGGGGTGCCGTGCGGCCCAGAAGGGGTGGGTGCAGAGGGCCTGTTGGAGTCTCGCAGCTGGGCTGAGGGTCTAATGATCTCCTGGGCAGGAGACAGGGGTGTCGATTCTCTGGTGCTGGGTGTGGACAGCCTACGGGCTCCAGGGACCAGAGCGGGCCCTTGGCGGGGAGCACAGGACAGGGAGCAGTGAGTCCAGGGTGCGGAGGGGTAAGCCGAGGGCATGTGCACGGGGCACCGGCTGTGCCTGCTCCGGGTGCCCCGGGAGACAGGAGGAGACGGCAGGAAGCTTACACTGAAGCAGATCAGGGACCTTGAGTATCAGGTCTCACAGGGGAGCCGGAAGGCTTGGAGCAGAGGAGTGACTTCTGGAAAATTTGGTAGGTAGGGTGCACTGGAGAAGGGAAAATAGGGGAGAGCCGGCCAAGCGGGGATCACGGTGCTGGGTGAGGGGCATGGGCTGAAGAGGCATGGAGAGAGGAAGGGACAGACAGCAGGGAAAATGCCAGCTCTCTACCCCATAGGCACAGGTTCCGACTGGGGGGCCCCAGGGGAGCCAGGAGGTGGGAGGAGCTGGGCTCCGGCGCCACCCTCACTCCCCCTCCCAAGTCCACATTTCAGACCAGATGAGAAACATAAGCCACCCGGAGCCGAGCAGATGGCTTTTCCAAAGCTTTCCCGGCTCCCATCCGTCCAAAGCAAACACGGGTTGGAAGCCCTGGGGTTTGCAAATGCCACTGAGCCATTTGGAACCAGACTCTCATTTGCCAATTTGCAGCCTGCACTTCCGACGTCGCTGCGAAAGGGAGTTACCCACAAGGACCTGCAACTCAATGAGGGAGCCGGCGGTGTGGCTGACAGCGATGTAAAGCTCGCTGGCAGGAACCGCCCCACAGACAGGCAGCCTCAACAGCAAGCCGCAGGAGAAGCTGTCCCCGCTCACTGCGTGTCAATGATGAGACCCGCTTGAGGAGCTGTCACTTCCTGTGCGGTCAGCACGCCTGGTCTTGGGGAGGGGAGGGGAGGGCAGTGCCCTGAGACATGGAGTTACCCACTGAGGCAAAGAAAATATTAACCCCGGGGGCCAAACCGAGCCGCTGGCATGGGGTGGGGGACAGTCACCAGGAGCTGGAGGGACTTGAGAGAAGCCCCCACCACGATCGCAGTCTGCTCATTCCTCTGCCTGTGTGGAAAGGAGACCCGGGCACCTTCCCGGGAGGCCTGGGCACAACCCACGGAGGCTGCAGGTGGATTAACATCCACTCATTTCTTTAGCAAGACCTTCCTCCATCCTGTCAGCAAACACTGACAAGGCTCCGGGGCAGGAGCCCTCTTCACAGGGGCAGAGGGTGGGAGGGCCCACAAAGCTCTGCCAGTGACGGAGCCAGCCAGAAGGATGCAGTTCCCCAAAGCTCTGCAGGCTGTGGTCCTTGGCAAGCTAGTCAAGCCCCCAGCGCTCAGTTTCTCATCTATAAAGAGGGTGATCGCAGTGTCCACGTCAGGTGTGCTGGGAGAAATTAGCAGGTGTAAAGGGTTGGCAAGGTCCCCGGAAGGTGAGTCTGAACCAGGTTACAGTGGTTGAAACCTGAGACAGGGAGGGCCCACCTGCTCTGGGGAACCGCCATTCTCCCAGCTGGAAGCCAGGTGGGCTCAGAATTCCCATTGTAAATGCACCCCGATAATATACACTTTGATACGCCCTGGGGCAGGGTCTTTGCTGACTGTGGCCTCACCAGTGAAGCAAATGGCTCCCCTTCCATTTGCCACCCGCACCAGGGCCGCAGAGGAAGCATGCTGTGTGCACCTACGCATGTTTGCAGGGGCATGTGTACCTGGGCGGGGCTCACACCCACACCTAACTCGGACCCGGGGCTTACAGAGTGCTAGCCTGTCCTCAGGGTCATGACAGCCCCTTTCAGCGAGCACACACCCTGCGGCAGGCCCCAACACCGCCGTCAAGGACAGGGCCATCCGTGCTGTCGCCAAAGGCAACGTTTCATCTTTCTGTGGCTGAGCAGTATTCCCTGATGCTACATACATGTCCCCTGGCCCCACCCCAACCAGGCCTGTCCTGGAACCTCGGGGGCAGCAATCTGGGGTCTGACAAGCCCCCAGGTGTCCCTAATGCGAGTGAAAGTTTGCCACCCAGGGGATTAGGGGAGACAAAGGACCCCACATCTCACTGGTCCAGAGCAGGATGGGCCGCCTGCGGCCAGGGCCCTGCCCACACTGTCGGTTTGTAAATAAAGTCCAGCTGGCACATGTTACTGCCCCGATCCGGGCGCCGTGCTGAGTGGCTGTGACAGACACCACATAGCCTGCCGACCCGGAAACAGGTCCTGTCTGGCCCTTGGCAGGAGCACTGCCAACCTGCCTAGAGCAGCTGAGCCCCGTGCCTGGGCTCCGGGGGGTCCAGGAGGGGCTGTGGTCTGAGGCCTGTGTCTGCTTGGCTTCGGGATGGGCACTGCCTGGGGCCCGCCAGCGGTCCCGGCGGTGGGGAGGGAGGCATGGCACAAGGGCCGGTGCTTAAAGCTTCCCTCCGAAACACCCGGCTCATTCACTCGCATTTCACAGCCAAAGACTGACAGCCGGGATGGGGAAGAATTCCACCCCCACCCCCCCAAAAGGGGCAGCAAATATCTGTGAACAATAATCTAGTCCTCTGATCTAGGCGTGTCCTCGTGTCACAGAGGAGCAGGCTGCAGAACACACACCCTTCCCCAGGAGGTGACCGATCCTCACAGCATCCGACGCCTCTGAGGGGGAAGTGGTCTCTCTCAACCCAACACCCAGCGTGCGGGGCTGGGACAGGGAGAGCACACCGCGGGGAGCACACCCCACTGGGGAGGGACAGGGGCATGGAGGCCCCTCCTCAGGAGGCTCCTGAACCCTGGCCCCGTTCTCTGTGGCCCCGAGGTCTGTGTCATGGGGCCCCTTTCTGTGCCACCATCTTTGGCCCCACCAGAGAGAGCCACAGAGAACACGCTTGGCCTGGAGAGCAGCCCCGAGTGAGCCCGCGTCCCGACCCAGGAGGTGCAAGGGCTGTTCCGTGTCTCACTCGGCTGGCAACAGAACTCTCTCAAAACACACGTGCTTCTTATGTGTTGACTCCAGGCGGGTCCAGGTGGCAAGCCGCAAGCCCACGGTTCCTTCTCCCGCCTTCATGGTGGGCCCCCCAATTCCATGAGGCTACTGTGGACAGCTGTACCCCTAGCCTTTGTCCCTGTGCTATATTGGGGAAACTGAGGCTCAGAGAGGTGAACTAAGTGCCTCACCTCTGGTTTGAACCCAGCCCTCTAGGTCTCCCCAGCTGCTCTGCCACCTCCACTCACCATCCAACACCTCCAGGCTCATCGCTTCATCTGCGTTAGGAAATTCCAAACCTTAATAGGCCATTTCACCGCTCAGCCAAACCGAGTTAGGCGATTCCTGGGACCCCAAAGCTGGGTTTTAACAGCCACCACCCCCTGCTTTCCTCTGGCGACTGGGGCATCTTCCTCAAGCTTTAATGAGCACCAGCACCGCCTGGGTGTGGGGCCGCGCTTGTAAAACACAAGACCCCAAGCCCCACCCCTCGGGGTCAGATTTGTGGGATTTTGTGGGGAAGAGCCCCAGAACCTGCATCTCAACAAGAAACCTTCCCCAGCCCCCAAGGTGATCCTGCCACCTCTGAGAAACACTGCCATGCGGTTCTCGAATTCCCACCTGGCAGGGCCTGAATAGCATGTGAGAAAGTAGCAACTTATGCCGAAGGCGCCTGTGAGCACAGGAGACGCACTTCATTAATTTCCACCCCGGTCCCGAAGGTGGCGTGTGATCGTGACAATTATCCCCCGATTGCTTGGAGGGCTGACATGTTCTCAGAGAACAAACTTAGACACGGAGCCAAGTGGCTGCCAACGTCACCCAGCAGGCGAGGGGGCCGGGTTATGCAGGAGCCAGGACAGGGGTGCCCCCTGCGCCCTCGCAGGAGGGGCAGCAGAGGCAGGACAAAGGGAGGGAAAGGAGGCTGCCCAGGGCTTCACCCAGTTTATAAAATATTGGGTGGCCAGTATTTCCAACACAGGGAGCTGCATATAAAAGTTCAAATCTGGCACCTCGTGGAAATTCAGCAGCCCCGGGAACCAGCAAAGCTACTGCTGCTGGTCACTCTGGGTGCCAAATGACCACCAACCACTCCCCATCTTTACCTGTCCAGCACACCCTGGTCCAGTTGGTCACACTTCCCATCATAGTTAAGCCTTTGGGAAGAGAGTGGCGTCCCTCCTCCATCTCCCGAAACAGAGGTCTGACTTGCAGAGTCTGAGGAGGTGGGAGCCAAGGGCAGGCAGGTGTCCCCGAGGGGCAGGGGCGCCCTCACCACCTGCCAGCGACCCTTGCCTCTGAGGCCTCGTGCACACCTCCCACAAGGATGGACATTTTAGCAGAACCTGGACTATGGGGGCCATCATCAGGCCGAGGAAACAAAGGGGGGTGCGTGAGAGCCACATGCCCTGCCCATGAGAAAACCGTGGTTCTGTTTCCCTAGCAGCAAAAGGGTTTGAACGCAGAAGAACTTCTAAGAGAAGATGAGTAGCTTTGGAATGAGTTTATCACCAGCGAAGCCACCGCAGGCTTGGGGCTCTTTTGTGGTATTTGAAAATTAAGGTAACATTAATTTAACATTAAAATGGGGACTTAATGGAGTCTGAAGACTGAGATATCTGAAATTCCATTTTAATATGCAAAACAATAAAATAATTGCTTTCAAGGAATAGTCCAAAGACATTTTACCATAATCATAAATTCACACAAAAATAATAGGAAGGAAAGATCTGGGACCACTCTCAATATCAGAAACCTAAAAGCCATCGGTGTTTAATTCAAAGCCAACTAATATGACGTGTAAATGATTGTCAGTTCCCTGCTTGTGCAATCTGCCCCGCAGCAGGTGCACCCCAGACACCGTCTGGGAGTCAGTAGAAAGCAGAGCCCCCGCCCACCCCATCTGCTCCCCATCCCCACCCCACACCCCCATCTGGCTTGGTTGCGATTCACCTCCTTGCTTAGTCAGATCTTTTCCTTAAGAAACAAACCAGAATCCCAGAACCTCTACTGTCCTGACAGTTTTCCTATTCATAACAAATTTTTATAAAGTAGCACCTCGGTTTTCGAACGTCTTCGTTGGCGAACATTTCGGGTTACCAACGCCATAAACCAGGAAGCCAATGCTTCGGTTTTCGAACACGCCTCGGATGTCGAACATGCCACACGGCTTCTGCTGAGGGCAAGATCCCGAGGCCTAGCTGTTGGCTGTGGGTCCCTCAATTTTCGAACATTTCAGAACTTGAACTGTCTTCCGGGACGGATCACATTAGAAATCCGAGGTACCACTGTAGTTGAAATTAACACCAGACGATACCCAGAAAATCATTTCCAAAAGCGGCTGAATAGAGAGCTCCAAACCCGCGATGGCTGGGGGGACGCTGGCCGCCCCTCCCAGGAGCAAACTCATGCATGTGCGCGGATCCAGGAGCCATTCCTCCTGCGAGACAGCGAGACAGCTGAGCTGAATGACCAGCTCCTGACAACAAACAAGAAAGAGCCAAGAAGAGAAGCCTGGGAAGTGCGGGAGCCCCAGGGAGCAGAGGGGAGTCTCCACCAGGGGAACTGGTGGTGCGATTTGTTTACACCCCTCCACCTCCGCTGGGCAGGTGGCAGGTGGGGGCTCTATTTGGGGCTAGGCCTGCCTGCAGGGTCCCCGCAGCGTGTTCACAGCTGCATGGCCTGGAGCCCTTGGCCTCCCCGGGAGCAGGAACAGGGACCGCGCCTGGCCTACCTGCCCAGAGCAGGCTCCAGAGGCAGCTCCGCAGCTCATGCTCGGGGCTGAAGTCCCTGCTCGGGCGCGGGGAGTCCACTCTCTCCAGCTCTGCTCTCACCCCAAACCAGGGCTGGTGCTGGGACCCAACTGAAGCAAAGGGCCAGGTTTGGGCCAAAGTTCATTTAGCCTGGGTTCTGATTAGGATGCTCACATGTGGCAAACTGGTCAGACAATGGGTCAAACTCTGTTTAGACGGAGAAGCAAAGAGCCTCCTGAAAGGAGAGTGTCTTTTCCCCGGGTTGACGTTCCCAGCTGATACCCAAGACCCTGCTCAGGTTTCTCAAACCTCTGCTCTCCCCTTCCTGCAGATGGCCCCCCAGAGTTGACCAAAGCAATCCCATGGGAGCACCTTGCACTCCTCTGCCACACTCAGGGTGCTCCTGGGCTCCTGCACACAGCTGTCGTCAAGGGAGGAGGACCCCTCCCTACGTGGGGCTGAGCCCGGCAGAGATCCCAGGAACCGGCGTCTGCTCCCTCTGCACAGCCTGTCTGTGGGCTCGCTGAGGCTGGATTTCCTTCCAGACTTACTTTAAAAAGAAGAAGGGGACTCTGCCCAGCCACCGAATTCTCCAACTGCCACCCTGGAAACTTCCTTGCCAGCCACGTTGACTTCAAAATCATGTGCATTACAGTATTCCAAATATGCAGAAATATCTGTGTGCTCACTACCCACAAGGAACACATCCAAAACGTGTCCCTATTTGTTTCAGATACATTTGTGTTTCCAAAATAAAACACAATGGCTACAGTTGGCACTTTCCCGTGCAGTGTGGGCACCCGGGAGATGGGCGAGGCTGATTCTCAGGAATGAGCCAGTGTCAGGCGACTGCTCGTGGTGCCTGTCAAGACACCACGATGGGGCAAAAGTGACTGTGAATCCGCCTGCTCTAGAAGGCTGGGTGCCAGTGGACACAGGCATCCAGGGGCCTCAGCGACAAGTTCAGCAGCGCAGCAGGCTGGCAGGCAGAGGGGATCCAGCTGAGAGGCTGCAGTGCAAGGGAAGCACAGGGCAGACGGCTCAGGACAGCTGCTGACCTCAGGTGTGAGCAAGGCTGAGCCACGCCCTCGAACCTCCTAGAAATCCCAAGGGACGTTCGCAGAGGGCTAGTCTTGAGCTGGGGGCAGAGCCAGGTGTGCAATGGGGTGTGTTGCAGGCAGGTGAGGTGGGGGGAAACCCAGTTTATTCCCAGGAAGACAGGGCATTGCCCCCGACCCTCAGTGAGCTTACTAACTGGCGGAAGGAGGAGGCAGTTCTCAGGGCATCAGCTTCACAGGATGAGAAGGGTACAAAGCTAAACTGCCCAGAGGGGCTCCTCACACACAGGGAAGGACCTAGCACAGTGGCTATCTGTCCCCCGTCCCTGCCCTCAAAGAGCCCAAAGTGTGGCAAAAAGTCAGCGTGGGGCAGGAGGGGGTGCTGTTTCCTGTATGTTGCCCTTCCTTGTACATGCTCGCTTGGTCTTTCCGATTATTTCTGGTCTACCCCCACGGGGCCACACTTCTCAGCTGGAGAAGTACAGAGCTGGGGCTTTGGGGGCGAGGAGGGGTGTGGCGAGGACAGGACCTGGGGACCATGAGGCCAAATCAGAGGGACTTTGTGTCCAACCAGGAGTCTAGACTCTTCCTGTGGGCGAAGCAGACTCCTCCCACGATCAAGTTCCCTTGAATTTTTACCACACTCTAGAGTCAGCGACCTCTGATGGAAGCCCCAGACTCAACACTCAAGGCCAAGGAAGTGAGAGGTTGAGTGGACCAGCCTGGATGGGGAGAGGCCTGTGTCCTGTCCGAAGGGGACTGAGCGTCCTGCTCTGTCAGATTCTGAGCCTACTTTTGTCAGATTTCTGGTTTTCTAAGAAAGGCCCCCAAAAGAAAGTGTAGCTTTTAAAACAGTGACTCAAAATACTTTTTAAGTCTGTGAGAACAGACGGAGCACTCTGAGATGGTCAGGTTGTGGCATCTGGTCTCTAGGCCAAGACTGGAACACCCTGAGCCAACTCGGCGAGCCCCTCCAGTGCCCCTCGGAGAGAAGCCCTTTCATCGACAAATCCCTTCTCTCTCTCACCTGCCCGGTCAGTTTGTGAGGTCAGTAAGCGGGCCCAGCGGACGGACCGCAGTGCGTCTTTTGCCATAGTCTCTTAGGAGAGGCACGGCGAGGAGAGAAATAATAAAACAAGAGAAATCAAGGAACCCGCTGTCTCCAAGAGCAGCACCATCGCCTCCCAGTGGGCCTGTACAAACTCCAGGGAAAGGACAAGGTAGACACAGGAGAAGGCCATTGGTAATTCTGATGCCACCTTCATCTCAGCCAGGGGCATGCCCTTGACCTGGAGGTGTGAGCATGGGGTCTATTTATAAATCAGGCGGCTGGAAGCAGCTCAAGGTTTTCCTCTCCTCTACTACTTCCTTCTGTATGTATAATATTAGCAAAGTGTCTCAGTGACTGGTAAATCACCCTTAATTCCTTTGGAATGCATCACAGTAACGTTCACGTTGATGGATTCTGGCGGCATTTAAAGAACTAGACTGTCAGCCTTTACGAGACACATCACCGTCATCAGCCGCACATCAGACCTCCTTCCCAAAGAAGCCAATTATTAAGATGTACAATAATTTGCTTTTATTATAGCCTATCTAAAAGCCAAAGCTAGTCTCCAAAATAATTTAAAGTTTTAAGTCACAATCTAGGAGACCTTTTCCTCAAAATGACTGCATAACGTAGTGTCACCGTTCTTGGTTCTTGGTTAACTCTTTTGCAGAGTGTGAATTTCAGTTAATCGTTTCTTGCAAGGACCAAATAACAGAGCTTCTTCCTAACAGCCTCTCTGGGAATAATGACTATCCTTTCAGGAGCTAACTAATCAAGCCAGGCTCCTAGAAACCTAAGTAACTACCCACCTGGGTGAGAGCTACCCCCCAGGCCTCCCGCTCCAGGAGACCACTTGCCCACAGCGTTGACCTTGGCCGAGAGAAGGGCAGTGAGTCCACTCCAGCATAGCCCCCTTCGGGACCTTCCATGCCATCCAGCACAGCCCCCTCCGGGACCTTCCATGCCATCCAGCACAGCCCCCTCCGGGACCTTCCATGCCATCCAGCACAGCCCCCTCCGGGACCTTCCATGCCATCCAGCACAGCCCCCTCCGGGACCTTCCATGCCATCCAGCACAGCCCCCTCCGGGACCTTCCATGCCATCCAGCACAGCCCCCTCCGGGACCTTCCATGCCATCCAGCACAGCCCCCTCCGGGACCTTCCATGCCATCCAGCACAGCCCCCTCCGGGACCTTCCATGCCATCCAGCACAGCCCCCTCCGGGACCTTCCATGCCATCCAGCACAGTCATCCGCTCGAGACCACCTAGGATGTGAAAGCTCCTCACGCAGGTGCCGTGGGAACCTGCCCAGTGCTACCTGCAGCTCCAGGGGCAAAGACAGGCTCTGGCGGAAACACAGGAAGATGAGGAAAAGCCCAGTTGGGTTTTGAATTCAATAAATAGCTATCAGTTCATTTAACCCCCACTGGCCGCGGACATGGGGAGAAGCAAACCAGAAAAATAGGACTGCTGGCCTCCGGGAAGGCGCGGGCAGCGGGCAGACGGACACGCCCACCGAGGGCGAGGAGAGGCGGCTGGCGGCTCTGCCACCAGATGCACCTTGTTGAAGTGCAAGCCGCAGAACGCGGTCAGTGTGCGTGTCCTCCCCAGGAGCAGGTGCGCCCCCTCAGGACAAGGACCATCTCCTGTGTGCCCACATCACCTCACAGTGCTGGACTCACACACGCTTAATGGACAAGCGACTATGAAACAAGAACAGCGGCAGAAGTAACACTTAATGAGCATGTACTCTCAGTGTCCTAGGTTGGACACTGCACACACATCTCACATAATTCCCCCAATAGCCCTACGAGGGGAAGCTCAAGGACAGTATCATACTTCCCACTTTACCGATAAGGAACCTGAGCTGTGGAGAAACCGGGGTCATTTGTTCAAAATTCCACAGCTGTTAAGTGCAGAGCCCCCAGGAGGTCCTCCTGGGACTAACTCCTAGGTCCATGCTCTTGACCATGACGCATTACTATTTCAGTAAAAACTCCAGGAAGGCTTGTAAAGCCATACACCCGAAACAAGCTCAGTGGTCCACAGCTCTGGCCAGGGGAGACAGCATTCTAGACTGATTTAAACCATCCACATGTCAACAATTCTCGCTGATGGGCATCTTGCAGTGACTGTCCTAGGCTCGGCTTTATCAAGGCTCCTCCAGCTGCAGCCCAGAACTATGGATGGACGCTGGGGGAGGCGGGAGGGGCAGGGAGGGACTGTCGGGAAAGGTGTGTGAGTGGGGCAGGCCCAGTGGCCAGGGCGCCTGTACTAGAGCCCTTGGTCCATCTGTTTACATAACCACAATCCATTCTCCAGGATGCCCCAGGAAAAACCTGCTAGAGGATTGAATCCAAAGTGCATTACGTGAGCTAAACACAAATAAGTGACTCCATTGGGGGGCGCCCCTGCTGACCTCCTTTGTGCCAAGATGAACTCCTCGTGGCTGAGTGGCACCCCCCTTCCCTAAGATGATTTTTCAGCGGCCTCTGGGATATTTATTGAGGAGACCTTTCATTATGAAGCCGCCAAGTACCCGCTACCTGAAATATATGCAAGTTTTTAAAGTCTACATTCAAGGTTTAAAACCTTTTTGCTTTTGAAAAATGTCCTACCTGGCCTCTCCCTGTCTCATTTGGGAGATTAAACGGTGGAGGTATCACTAAACTGCAGCTCGCTTGGCTCTGAAGCAGCCATTATCATTGAGATTGCAGACCCTCAATGGGCCGCGTCTGGGCGAACTAGGGCGCGATGCTGCACGCCAGGGTGCAGGGCACAATGAAAAACTGGTCTCCGTAAGGTTACAGAAGAGAGCCTCGTAGGGGGTGAAATGTGGCTGCGTGGGTTACCTTCCACCCAGGAAGCCCAAGGGGTGGGCTCCCCCACCTGAGGGAACAGCTGGAGATAGTCGGGAGCACGGCGAGTGTGAAGACGGACACGTGACTATAAACCTACAAGAGCAGCAAGAAGTAACAGCCCCTCGTGAGTGAGCAAAGCGACAGGCAGCGAATGCAGGGGCCTCAGTCCGGGGAGAAGGAGAGGAGAAGCCACGAGAGCAGCCCAGCAGGCAACGGGCCAGACGGGGTGCCCGAAAAAGGCAGCATTTTGCAAAAGCAGAGCAGAACTTGTGAGGTCATTTCACATCAAACAGCAGCCAGACGGGTTCTAAGCAAAAGGAAAGACAGCAAAAGTCAGAAAGGTGGAGCGAGCGGCACTCAGCCGGGCGGCTCAGTGGTTGAGCGTTTCCTGCGCAACAAAAGGTTGCTGGTAGGTTCCCGTCAGGGACATGCCTGGGTTGTGGGGATGGTCCCTGGTTGGGGCATGGGCGGAAGGCCACCTATCCATGCTTCTCTCTCTCTCTCTTCCTCTCTCTCTCAAATCAATAAAAAATATATTTAAAAAGAGAGAGAGCAGAGGCCTCATCAGAGAAGTTTCCCACACGAAGTTAGAACATTCTGACTTCACAGGTGTTGCAAGGTTCTTACCAAGGTCCTGGTCTTTTGCATTCCTCTGGACTGTTCAGATCATTCCTCAGTATGCTCCCTTCTCAGGGCTAAGTGACCCCTGGGCTGTTCAGGTCATTCCTCAGTATGCTCCCTTCTCAGGACTAAGTGTCCCCTGGGCTGTTCAGGTCATTCCTCAGTATGCTCCCTTCTCAGGGCTAAGTGAACCCTGGACTGTTCAGGTCATTCCTCAGTATGCTCCCTTCTCAGGACTAAGTGTCCCCTGGACTGTCAGGTCATTCCTCAGTATGCTCCCTTCTCAGGACTAAGTATTCCCTGGACTGTTCAGATCATTCCTCAGTATGCTCCCTTCCCAGGGCTAAGTGTCCCCTGGACTGTTCACATCCATTCCTCAGTATGCTCCCTTCCCAGGGCTAAGTGTCCCCTGGACTGTTCACATCCATTCCTCAGTATGCTCCCTTCTCAGGGCTAAGTGTCCCCTGGACTGTTCACATCCATTCCTCAGTATGCTCCCTTCTCAGGACTAAGTGTCCCCTGGACTGTTCACATCCATTCCTCAATATGCTACCATCTCAATACTAAGTGTTTGCCTGAAAGGTTGTTGCCCACCACCGAGTATTTTCAGGAGACCTCCTGCCGTAGAGTCAGCAATAGTACTTGGTAGAAACAGAGTCCTGGGCCCTTCCACAGAGCTACCTAATCAAATCCCTGCAGGTGGGGCCTGGGAATGGCAACTTTTCAAAGCATATCCCAGTGATTCTGAGGTGCAGCAAACTTTGAGGACCACCATGTTGAACAACAAAGCAAAGTGGGGTGTGGTCCCCGCCATTGGGAAGCATGCCGTCTAGAAGGAATTTAGATAATGCTTAATAGTTTTACCTGTGCTAGAGGGCCCTGACAGCAATACAACACAGAATCCTCCAGGCCAACTTCCTTGATCTCCCTTCCTCCCCCAGCCAAGTATGCCTTTCCTGTTATTTGTAACTTGCAGATGACGCTGTATTTTCTGCTTAGTATTTATTTACTTGTGTGCTTCCTCCCCTGCAAGGTTAGTGCCTTGAGAGCCGGGGCCCTGTCTGGCTTTTTCCTCTAATTCATCAGGGCTTGAATGGAAGATGCATGAATGCAGGGAGGGAGAGCGGGGACAGCTACCGGGTCTCGTACTTAGGAATGTCGTCCCAGAGAGGGAAAGTCCTGGTATAATAACAGGATTTTATTAAACACAGAGGTGAGGAAAGGGCATAGGGAAGTATGGAATAATTACATAGAGTGACAGAGGTAGAGAGAGCACCGCATATGCTGAAGTCCAAATTTATTAAGTGTTCAGAGCAACATTACAGTTTTGAATAGTCCAATTTAAAAATTACATTTCAAATTACATTGGAAACATAACGCACTTAGCATAAATTTAGCAAATCTGGGCAAGACTGCCATACTGAAACCTATCAAACATTGCTGACAGACATGGGCAAAGTCCTGAATACATGGAAAGACATACCATCTTCATGGACTGGAAAACTCAGCATCACTAAGAGGTCAACTATCCCAAAATTGACCTACAGATTCAATGCAATCCCAAATAAACTTCCAGCAGACTTTTCTAAAGGGAAAAAAAAGGCTGGTTTTAAATTTTACTTGGAAATGCAAAGGACCAAGACTCACCGAAACAATCTTTAAAAAGGACAGGTTAGAGGACCCACTCAGCTTGATTTCAAGACTTACTACAAAGCTGTCATAATTAAGGAAATGGGTTTCTGATGAAGGAATAAACAGATTGATGGAACATAACTGAGAGTCCAAAAACAGATCCATACTATAAAATCACATGATTTTTGACAAGGATGCCAAAGAAAGTCAACGGGAAAAAGACTTTTTCTCCAACAAGTTTGCTAAATCAACCAGGTATCCATGTGAAGAAAACAAACACTCCTACACCATCACACACAAACCAATTCAGCAAAGTCTTAGACTTAAGACAAAACCCATAATGCTTCTAAGAGAAAACACAGACTAATATCTCCATGCCTTGGTGTAGGCAAAGATTCCTAGAGAGCACACAAAAAGAACAAACCATAAAAAAACTAATTAGCCTGGCCAGACGTGGCCCAGCAGTTGAGTGTGGACCTAGGATCCAGGAGATTGTGGTTTGATTCCTGGTCAGGGCACATGCCCCGGTTGCTTGATCCCCAGTCGGGGGCGTGCAGGAGGCAGCCAATCAATGATGACACTCTCATCGTTGATGTTTCTATCTCTCTCTCCCTCTCCCTTCCTCTCTCTGAAGTCAATAAAGATATATTTTTTTAAAAATTAATTAAATGGACTCCATCAAAATAAATATTATGCTCTCATCCAAAACACTATTAAGGAAATAAACAGACAAGCTATAGACTGGGGAAATATTCATAACATATTTATCTTAATATATATATTCTATAACTCAATTATAAAAGAACAAATGACCCAGTTTTAAAATGAGGCAAGAGCCTGGCTGGGCGTGGCTCAGTGGTTGAGCGTCGGCCTAGGATCCAGGCAATTGGGGTTCGATTCCTGGTTAGGGCACATGCCCGGGTTGCAGGCTCGACCCCCAGTCGGGGGAGGCAGCCGATCAATGGCTCTCTCATCATTGATGTTTCTATCTCTCTCTCTCCCTCTCCTTTCCTCTCTCTGAAATTAATAAAGATATATATTTTTAAAATAATAAAATAAAAAAAGAAAAGAAAATGAGGCAAGAAATGAGAACAGATGTGTCACAAATGGCCAATAAGCACATGAAAAAATGCTCAGCACAATTAGTCATTGAGAAATTAGAATTAAAACAAGTTTAATTCAAAACAGTGAGCTAGTACTACACACCCACCCTGAAAAAGATTAACAGCCCTAACTTGCTGGAGAGGATGTGGAGCAAACCCAACGCTCATACGTGTGACAGAAGTATACATGAGACGATTATCTCTAAAACAGTTTGAGAGTTTCTTGACCTTTTAAATATCTTATGACCCCAAAATTCCAGATGAAAGTGTTTACCCAAGAGAAGTGAAAATATATGTCAACAGGAAGCCTTGTAAGCAAGTGTCCATAGAACTGTGTTCACGACGACCCCCAACTAGAATTGCCCATCCCAAGGGGAACAGATGAACTACGCAAATTCATAGAACGACCGTTACTCGGCAAGAAGGAAAACCACAGATGCAGGTTATCGACAGTGATGAACCCGCAACACAGCGCACCAGGTGAGAGGGGCCAGATGCCAGAAAGGTACATGCTACACGATTGCATTTGTGTGAAGTTCTGGAATTGGCAAAATTACAGTTATAGAAATCAGATTAGTGACTTTTCTGGAGGAGAGGGTATTGCTGGAAAGGGGCATACGAGACCTGTCGGGAGCGACAGGCATGCTCTGTGTCTTAAAAGGGTGTGGGCTACATTGAGTAAAGGCAGTTGTCCAAATAGTTGTCCAAATAGTTCAAACATTGAAGATCAAAGTCTTTTGCTGTTTGGAAATTACATCTCAATTGTTTTAGGTCCAAAATTTCTATTTTATACAGGACAGGATAGGCTGTGTTGTGGTAACAACCCCTAAATCTTAATGGCTCAACACAGCCCGGGTTTATTTCTTACTCAAAATGCCCTGCAGGACACGGCAGCTCTCTGCACCCACACAGCCGCCTCCAGCTTCCCTCATGGGAGGGGACAGGCAGGTGAATCACCAGCTTCAACACGCCTGGGCCCAGACAGGAAGGTCGCTTGCTCTCACATCCTGCTGGGTCAGTCTCGAAGGCCTGGGGAGTGGTCCCTGTGCCCATGAAAGCAAGCACTCCAAGTCCGGGTGAACGCAGAAGCGCCTGCCCAGTGCCTGTCCGCAGGGCTCTCCTGCGCTGGCCAAGAAGAATGCAGTCTCACTCCCCGGGGCTGATGGCCACAACCTCACCCCGGCCCAGGCCTGGTCTCGGCAGACGAGGAGCCGCCCTTCACAGAGGGAGACTGGGCAACTCATCAGACACACTGAGCTAGGGCTTCCTGGCCCACAGAGGGAAAGAATTCTGGCCCTGGCCGATGTGGCTCAGTTGGCTGGCTGCTGTCCAATGCACAGAAGGTTGCCTGCTCGATCCCCGGTAGAGGGCATGTAGGAGGCAGCCATCGATGTCTCTCTCTCACAAGGATGTTTCTCTCTCTCCCTCCCTCTCCCTTCATCTCTCTCTCTCTAAAAATAAAAAAAAAATAAAAAAATAAAAAAATTTTAAAAATCAATAGAAAATCTTAAAAAAAAAAAATTCCTTGTATGTACCTGGAAAAAATGCAACAAAAATATGGGAAATTAACTGAAGAAGTCTGAGCAGATAGATACTCCTCCAGTTCACAGGATGGTTGAGGTGACTCTGAGGGACACAGAGTGGAGCGTGACGGGCAAACTAATCTGATCCAAGATAAATGATGATCGGGGTTAAGGATGAGCTGAGCTCACGCTGATGTGGAGACATCAGGCATCGCAGAAGAAAACGGACTGTTTATCTGGTCCAAAGAGACAGTTTGCTGCTTGTCTAAAATCATCTTTCTAAAGACTGGTTGGTGGGAGCCCTGGCAAAAGGCCCTGCAGGACACACAGGAAAAATGAGGGAAACTAGGGTTGTTTCGAAATTTCCCTGTTTGAAATTTGCACAAAAGGCCTTAAACACCATAGCAATTAGAGGAGAAAAAAGTGTCTGGAAGATCACCAGGTAGGAGGTCAGGGATTCATGTTTAAAATGTCTGGGAGATGTTGCTAACTAATTTTGGGCTAAAACTTGAAAAGTGGGCACTTTTTCTAAACCAACATATAGGATTTTCTGATCAGGTAAGCACCTTTAAAGTTCAGTTACGCCAGGAACAGTCAGAAATTAGATTGTATAACTGTTCCCACAAACTGTTCAAAGGTTACCACTTGTCCAGTAGACAGTTGCTAGAGCCCAGTTCAAGAGGAAACACACAGAATGCTAATGTCCAGAATTCCCATGCACCTGGGAGAGAGATGATTGTAGGACGGGTTAAGAGCGTGTGGCTCACAAGCACATCGTTAGTGGTGTGGACCTAGCACCCACCTCCACAAATTCTGGAAAATTGCAGAATTACTGCAGGCGCCTAAGGAAGGCTGCCAGCTGTGAGTCTGGGGATGGACATAATTTGTTTAAATGTGTTCAAGCAAAACCAAGTTGGAGTGGCCAGGCCTACCTTTTCTCTTTGGGGGCCATAACTGGAGCACACCTTGCTCAGGCCCTTGATGGATGTGCCGGTTGGACTATTTCTGTTCTAAGTGAAAGAATTCAATCTAAGTAAGTGGCAAATACACCCCTTTCCTTAAAGACTGCGATGCACACTGCCGTTTGCACTGTACCCATTCCTGCAGAAGCCACTGTGGAGCTGGAATCCAGCCCTTCTGTGCTTCAAAAGCCACATCCCACAGCCCTTAAGCAAGAGAGAGGCCCCTAAGGGGAGTCATGTGTTTCCAGGGGTTTGGGATCAGAAACGCTGGCACCAAAGAGGCAAACAGGGCCTGAAGGTTACTCTTGTCTCCATGTCTGTTCCCCAATATCATGGCATCTCTAGATGAACCAGCACACAGAAGCCAGAAAGAGAGTTCTCAGTCCTTTCAAGGTTCTTAATCTAATTCTCCCCTATAAACACAGGCTGCTCTTAGGCCAGAGATCCACAAATTTAGCCTCACTTTAGATTTTGTTGGGGGCTTTGAAAATCCCAATGACCAAGTTACTTCCCACCATTTAAATCAGCTTAATTCTAATAATGCCCCGGGGTGGGTCCAGGCAGCTTTTAAAGCTGGCAGGTGATTCTACCAGCTACCACATTTGAAAGACTGGCCCAGGGCTACAGTTTTCAATCCTGGCTGCACAGTTGAGATCCCCTGGAGAGGCTTTCAAATTCTGACTTCCAGGCACATCTGAGACCAGTTAAGTCAGGATCTCTAGCCATGGATCAGGGTTCAGTGGCCTTTGAAGCTTCCAGATAATTCTGATAAGCAAACAGGGGAACCACTTTCCACAGGCAAATGCCCTCAAGAGAAATACAGAGAAGCCTCAAGGCGTCCCTCCCTTTCCCACGGTGGGAAACGGGAGGACACCTTCCCGGGACAGCCTTCCCTGCAGGTGCCCACCGGCTCAGGAAGCCACTGAGCTGAATCCTCCCCAATCACTTAACTACTGAGGAGTAACTGACAGATATAATTGTGTATATTTGGAGTGTACATGATGATTTGATACACAATGACCAGTGATCACCAAGGCCAATATCACTGGTTACCAGTTTGGTTAACTTTTGGGGGGATGAGAAGGCTCATGATCTACCGCCATCACTTACTAGTCACCACACTATGTTAGATGCTCAGAACGTCTCATAACTGAAAATGAGCACCCTTGGACCTGCCTCACTCATCCCCCAGCCCCTGGCAACCACCATTCTGTCTTTATGAAATCAGCTATTTTTTTTAACTATTTTAAAATATATATATCTTTATTGATTTCAGAGAGAGAAAAGGAGAGGGAGAGAGAGAAACATCGATGAGAGAAAGTCATTGATCAGCTGCCTCCTGCACACCTCCAACTGGGGATCAAGCCTGTAACCCGGGGACGTACCCTGACCAGGAATCAAACCTCCATCTCCTGGATCCTAGGCTGACACTCAACTGCTGAGCCACGCCAGGCCAGGCTGAAATGGGCTATTTTTTGATTCCACACACAGCACCTGTCCTCCTCTGTCTGGCTTACGTCACTTATACAATGCCCCTGGGTTCATCCATGCTGTCGCAAATAGCAAACATCGTTTTTCTAGGACCAAGCTTGGGTATTTCCTTGGTCTTTTCAAAGAACCAGCTTTTTGATTCAGTTAGTGATAATCTCTCAAAGTTAAACGGGGGTGGGGGGGGCGTGTCGCAGGGCGCTACAGAGGAACCATTACTGTGGGTGAGTTCAGCTTAGTTGTCCATCAGCTTCTACCACCAGGGGCTCATGCAAATCTGAGCTTCTAAAGCCAAGGCACCACAAGGTCGCAGAATTAACATAATCTTCACAGATAGTGAATCACAGCCGGGGAAGGGACACACCTCTGCCTCGTCACCCTTCTGCATACCCAGTCACCTTCCCAGTCATCCACAGCCTCACTACCTCACTAAATGACCTTCGAGCATATGCATCGTTTTAAAGTTCCTGTCACACCCTCTGTCATTTGGTTTCTATTTAAGGGGGACTATAGTCCCTAAGTGGGTTTTCACATGCGGAGGTCAGCTGGGCCTCAGTATGTTGTCCGTCCAAGGGCCAACCAGGGCCCCCGGGAGAGTGTGTGCTGAGGGGAGAGCTGAGAGAGCACGCACATGTTCCCACAGAGGAAGGGGCATGGGTTGGAGTTTGGGCCGTGAAAGGTGAAGAGAATGGCAGATTTCCGATTCTCATCGTACACTGGACAATTACTGAAAACGCATCAGCTTTCTCCCCTTCAATCAATCAAGGTTCTATCTGCCCTTTTAAACATGTATGAAAAACCTATTACTTATGCACTCATTTCTTACCTTTGCAAATATTCTAATCAGATAAGGATTTCAAAAGCCAGATGACTGTAAGCTTTTGGACTGAATGGGCCCGTTTGGAATAAAACCTGTGGAGACAAAATGCAGTTGCTGACCTGGGGATTTTGGTTCAGAGACCAGTCTCGAGTTGCCCGTTATGGAGGAGTCATCGGACACTGCTCACACCCTTTGCAAAATCCACGTGAACTGTGCTGATGACCAGGTTTCCGACCTGTAGCAACCTTTTTATTGGCGTCCACATAAACAAGGACGTAAAGACCCTTTGTTTAGGGTATATTCAGGGCTCCTTTCAGTCTCCAGGATGGGAACCATGTGAACCTCGAATTCCTGGCAGTGCTGGGAACCCCGGGACTAAACCCCCAGGCTGAAGACGCCTCAATGCTTCCTGCCTCGGAGAGCTGACCGGTTCACCTGCTTGATAGCATTCTGTTCCCTTCCTAAAGGCTAGGGCAGAACATCAAAAAGGAGCGAATTAGCAATGTCTGCACTTTTTGGCTAATGTTTAAACCTAAATGTCATTATCTGGAGACCCAGAACATAAAACACTATTGTTACATGCCCTGTTGATAACATCCACTGATCTTCTAGACGGAACCAGACTAACATCTGCACAAGCAAAGAAACTGCCATTTCCTGATACATTTAGCTACTGACTTTATAGACCAGAACCCTGGATGGCCAGTTCCCCTTGGAAGCCCTTGCCACCTTAGGCTGCTGTTTATAGACACATGTGGGTGTGGCCACTGAGTGGACTGTGGAGTCATTAAGACCCACCTCCCAGCAGCAGAGAAGACACACCTATCAAAGTAGCTGAGACTCTCAGCAGTCAAGCTCACTGCCTGATCCCAGGGGAAGTGTCAGACCTGGATCATTTCATGAGGGTAACTGGAGGCAGGAAGGAGGCGAGGAGTTCATTCTGAGATGTGCCTACCCTCACTTCACATTTTAAAAGTGCCATTACTGCAAATCCAACTGGAAGAAACACCTCAAAACGTAACGACTCCAGGAACAAAGTCGGCAGATCATTTTCACAGGATTAGGGCTCAGGGCACCACCATTCTGCCTCTTGATGGGGCAGCTGCAGGACTTCTGGAGATGATGAGTGCCCAGGCCAGAGGAATCAAGCAACAGGGCTGAACTCCCATTCTGGAAAGCTTCTCACCACCACCTTTTAAAACTAAAGAATTTTAATTACTTACTCCTATAAGTGACAAAATGTCCTGGCCAGTCCCAGAGGCAAGACATCAGCTACAGCCGGGGCTACACCCTCAGTGCTGAACACAGGTTTCAAGCCTCTTTCCCAAGGATCACATTCAAAGTTATAGTACAGATTACAGTGGGGGAAGGGAGGAAACAGCCAGAGCTCAGGTGCAAGACTGGGAGGGAGGCCTGCAAACTCCTGCTTCTCAGGACTGGGAGATGACCAGTTGATGTAACCTAACCAACCATGACCTCTGCAGAATCTGTGGCCCCGACACGAAGATAAATAAATGAGAGTCAATTACAGACTTCACAAACATCTTGTACACCAGCCAGTGACTTTTAATTGAAGTAACTATCAAAAACACCGCACCTCTCAAGTCTTCGAGCCCCACAATATTAACAGTGGCTTTATTAGGTGAATGCTTGAAAGTGTTGAACATTAGATTCAATTTACTTCACATTAACATTAGCAAGTACATTATCAACAAATCTTAATAGTACAAATCAAAAACCTGAAGTACAGAAGACCTGCTCTCAAAACACTTCTGAGGTGACATGAAGACCGAAAGAGGCTACCACTCGAGTTCAGGTACTAGCCAACAACCACCACGTCATCACTGGTGAACTCATAGAAAGGAACCTCGAGGTTGAGGGGTGCAGGCCCCTTCCGGATCCTGCCAGATGCATCATAGTGGGACCCGTGGCAAGGGCAGTAATAACCACCAAAATCTCCTGCATTTGCAATGGGTACACAGCCGAGGTGCGTGCACACACCTATCAGGATGACCCACTCTGGTTTCTTCACTCGCTCTAAATCATGCTGTGGGTCCCTCAGCTGGGACATGTCCACTGCGGCTTCCTGCTCCACCTCTTTCTTGGTTCTGTGGCGCACAAACAGAGGCTTGCCCCTCCACTTGAAGGCCATGTTCTTGCCTTCCGGGATGTCGGATAACTTGATTTCAATTTTCGACATGGCCAGCACGTCAGCAGAGGCACTCATGCTGGAAACAAACTGGGAGACGACATTCTTGGCAGTGTATGCGACGGCCACCGTACTAGCTGCAGTTACCAAATAGGAGAAACCCTTCCTAACCTCGCTGCTCTCCTTTGAAGACTTTGTACTATCTAACACTTCAGAGCGGCGATAGTCGGAGAAGTCAGGCACTTTGACATCTGTATGGGAATAACGAACAGAAGCGGGGACTGCAAGGTAAACAGAAGGTTAAAAACACAATTAGATGAGGGTCCTGAATGGAGCAGACATCAGGCAACAGACCTTTATGACATCACAAGCAAGAATCAAATGATAAAATATGAAAAATCGCACTCATTGGTCTCAAAAATGCTCGCCGGCAGCCCAGCATATAAAATGCTGAGAATGACGTGAGGTCCAGCACATGACCACACTGGTTTGAAATCATAGGACCACATGTGTCCACTGAGTTCCTCCTTACTGAGCACTGTGGACCCAGGGTTCACAACAACTTGATGCATCACGCTTGAAGGTCAAATAGCACTGCAAACAGCAATTTTTTAAAGTCCCCAAAATTCAAGGTGCCAAGACATACTATACAGTTATGTGAAATGTGTCCCACATTCTCTAGATTAGAAGGGACCCTGCACTCATCCAGTCTACTGATAACGCTAATGTGGGTTATCATCTTATTAAACCATCTTATTATATTCCTGTCTGTTTTTTGAAAGAACTGCTACAAATTCACATAATACTAATTACAAGATAATAAACAGTCTGTGAACTGTAGCATCACTTTAGCTGCAGAAATATTTCAGACCCTAGGGTATAAATTAGAATTACTTTAAGTAAAACCCCTAATGGATAGAAAAGGACACCATATCAGAATAAGCAGCTATCAAAATCAAATAAAATCTCCAAAAGAATCAATCAGTTCAATTCGGTACAAGAAAAAGAGGACACATTCGTACCACTCTCAGGGAAGGCAACAGCCTACGAGGCGGCCACTGTCTTTCCTTCTCACCGCTGTGGGTCTCAACTGGCACGCACAAGCCAGTCACATAAAAACAATGTTAAAGAAAAAAACAATCACTGTCTATGTAATACTTTGGATGCAAGCTGTTCATTTTCTTTTTTTAAAAAAGACCACATCCTTCTGTCTCATAGCATTTTTAAATGTCTGGAAAAAAAATTAACTTAATAATATCACTTTTAAGTGAAACATACAATAGTATGTTTCAGGAAGCAAATCTCTTTGCAAACTGTATGTTCATTTTAGGACATTTGCCAAAAGTTTCCATTTGGAAAATGGAACACTAAAAATCCCTTTTAGAGGGATGTTTCCAAAATAGTGTATTTTCATAAAAGCTGCAATTCTGGCTCTCAAGGTCCATCACTGATGGAAGCCGTTAGTTTACAAGTGGTGAAGCCTATCAAAATCACTCTACAGAGGACACAGGTAGTGACTACCTGAGAGTCACAACTCTGGCAAAGTGACATCATGTGATGCACCACCCTCCCTCCACCTAATGCTAACCTGTCAGAGGCTGGGGACTGGGATAAAGTATGAATTACTTTCCCTTAGCACTGTCTGGGATTACACAGGAAAAGAGTGCCCTGTACCTAGAAGATGAAGCATTAAAACCAGTATCACAGCCCTCAACCACGTAACAGTACACACGGAAACGTGCAAACACTAAAGAGAACGTCTCTGACAGTCTCATCTGGACAGCTGTGGGCAAGAAACCCAGCTGTCTACTCCCATTCTATGCAGCAGGCTACACTTCACATGGAGCTACATCATAGAAAGCTCTGGGAAATTAAACTGCCATACTGCAGAAATCATCCTCTAAATAACTTACATGAACTGTCACTGACTTTTAATAGCAAATATGCTAGCTAGATGTATTTCAAATTAAAGCAAATGAGTTACTTGTAGAAATACCATCCAGAAGTAGAGAAAAATTAAGGCATCATAACAAATCAAGGGTTTTTTGTCTTGTTTTGTTTAAGGTTAAGGTGAGTTCTGGTGCACTTTGAAATCTTCCTTCTCAACTCAGGGACCTGCTCCTGATCCAACCCCCCCCATTCCATACCCTCTGTTAACCTCCTTTCACAAACCATCTAAACAGGAGACTCTAATTCGAGCTTAGCTACACGCTGAAGGCATGATTAGAGACAAGAAGTTTGCCTTACAGTTCTACATTATTTACCAGTTCCTGGAAAAAGACAGGTAAGCCTCCAATTTTTAGAAGAAACCCTTCAGCCAATGTGACAAATCCCAATGATGCTGCTCACCTTTGCTATTGAAATTCTCTCCCTATTGTTTCTCACCTCCAGGTCAAGTAGACCTGTGATGGTACTTTGTTCTGACCCTGAAGTTCCTCCAAAACCCAAGTGCCCCCTCTAACAAACTGCTGATATATTCATTCAGAAATATTTTGCACCAAGGTTGTGGGAAATAGAAAAATAAAGGAGACATGCTCTATGCCCTCAAGCTCAAGGTCAGAGGAGTCACAAGCAAACACAATAGAGTGGAAAGTGTTATGTGCCCTAAAACATAAAGGGATCAGCAAATATAAAATTTCATTGACCTGACCCTGAATGGAGATTGAAAGGATGGGAAAAATATTAGAAATGTGGAAAAATGCGTGGGAATATAACTGAAAGTACAGAGAAGGGGGTGAATGAAGGCAGCATCATGGGGGCAACTTGGTCACACTGTAGGGCAAGTGTCACTGGGGCCAGGCAGGTGGCACAATGGCTCAGGTAGGCCTGATGAGGGCTGGGGTGGCCTGGGCAAGCACTTGCTCCAGCTAAGAGGCACACTACACCAGCTTCCAATATTTCAAGAGACATAAGAAATCTTTCCAACTTTTAAAAACTACGCAGGTGACACCGACTAAGGCCCAAGGGCCCACAGCTGCCAGTTCCGGATCCCAGGGCAGTGCTGCAGAGAGACATGTAAGAGAAGGTGCAAAAATAAAGTGGGGCCTGCTGGCGAGGGCGCTTCAGTCCCCAGACCCAGCTCCCGGCCGGCATCCCTGCGCAAGTCGCTTCACTTCTGTCGTTTCCTCATTTGTAAAATGGGAGCATCAACCTCCCTCTGCCTCCTTTTCTGGAGACTGACTACCATGTGAAACGCTCCGACCCACTGCTGACAGCCTCACTGCAATGACCTTGAGGCTCCTCGGGCCGTGTGGGACGGGGGTCTGCGCTAAGGGGATCGGGCTGACCGGCCGGACAACTGCCACGTACTGAGAGCAGTTCCTGGTGTTGAGCGTTCACCAAGTGCCTCCCAAGTGCACTCACGACTTGACGTAGAATCTTTTCCTCTGACCTTTACCACATAACCTACGAGTCTGGTATAATCACTGATGCATTTTACTGGTGAGAAAAACGTTTAGAAATCTGCCCAAAGTCAAAGGACGTGTAAGCAGCTTGCAAAATACCAGCCTCCGTGGGGAGCAGTCGGACCCCCGAGTTCCGGAACTTAACAGATGGGAGTCCCTGGGGCTGGGGGCCGGGCCCGGCCGCCCGCGGAGGGCCCCGCGGAGCCAGGGGAGCCGGAGCCGGAGCCCCGCCAGCGGCCGCCCAGCCTGCGGGGTCCCCGCTCAGGTGCGCACCCCGCCGCCCGGTCCCCACATCTGGGCTCCGGGCACCTCCCCGCAGACTCCGCCCTCCGCCGCCGCTCCCGGGGCCGGGCCCGAGAGAGCGAGAACGGGGGACCCCGGCCCGCTCACCATTGAGGCCCACGACCGCGACCAAGGGCCGGCTCGCGGCCTGGCCGCTCAGCGACTCCCGGCAGAGGAAGGGCCGCTTCACGTCCAGCACGGGCGGCTCCGCGGAGGGGGGCAGCGCGGCCTGCACCAGGGGCCGCAGCGCGCCCGCCACCGCGCGAGACGTGGCCGACAGGGCGGGCGCGAACGGGCCCGAACGGGCGGCGACCGACAACATGGCGACAGCTGCTCTCCCCGCCGAGCCGGTCACAGAGACGACCTTCCGCCCGCCGCGCAGGCGCGGGGAGGCGCGGGCGGCGCGCAGCCATGACGTCAGCGCGCCGGCCGAGGAGCGCCGGCTGGGAGGGGCGTGCGCCGGGGGCGGGGCTAAGAGCCCAGCCGGGGGCGGGGCGCGGGGCGAGGGGAGGCCGCCGGGTCGGTCCGCCGGGCCCCGCGTGGTCGCAGTCGGGGCTCCCGCCCCGCGGGAAGGGGGCGAAGGCCGCCGGGAGCGCCTCGCGGGCCGGATTGCGGCCCTTCAGGGCAAAACCACCATCTGTGGGGACTTAGGGATAAGTCGTTTAAATAGGGATATTAATAGTTCTTAACATGTGCGCACATATGCTAATATATATCCTAATATATATAAAATAGGGTATACATATAAACCTAGTCAAGAAACCAGGATATAGTTACTGCTATGTGTTTACTATAACAACTATTGTCATTTTCTAAAAAATAAAAAATAAATTTTAGAAAGGCCAGGGACTTGTGTGCCAAGCTTAATGATGATGGTGGTGGTGATAATGGCCTGTGTCTATTAAGCATTTACTGTGTGCTAGATTTTGTGCTTTACCTTCATTCTTTCACTGATAGTCAAGGAAACCGAGGAAACTGAGGTCCTGTGCCCAGGGCTGGAGAGGCAGAAAGCAGTGAAGTGGGGTCACACACCTCCGAGTCCGTGCCCCTGACCACGCCACGGTGTCCCTGAGTGGGACTTGAGGGCATGCCGGGCTATGCCTTCAAATCATTTCCTGTCCCACGGTGAGAAAGTTATTCCCTTTTTACTTCTCTTTCAATCCTTTTGCTCACACCGATGAGAAAGTCCCAGTTTGGTGCTAATATATCTTTAATTCCTCTAACATTTGCCACTCTCTCCTGGAATTCAAGGCCCATAGCAGGAAGTTGAATCCAGAGAGGATTTAATAACATTTTATTTTCATAGTATTTATTGTCTATCCATACTGATTTTTCAGTGATTATAGTGAGATAAAGTTTGCCTTGCATTTCTCTAGATCAAGAATGAGCTAATTGAAATATTAAGTAAATATTAAGACAAGCAGTGTACAGAATTGGCAGGTTGTGCTGGTGGTGGGAGTATAAGCCAATGAAGTTTCTCTGTGCTTTGCATGGGCTCTGTGACCTGGGCAGGTTTCCTAACCCCTCTATGCCTCCCCTCACCTGTAAAATGGGGATGGCTATGCCACCTGGGAGGAGTAAATGTACTGATTTGTATGCAGCACCTGCAAGGGGCCTGGCATGTCCTGAGCAGCAGGTGAGGTTTTGCTGGTCTTGTTTTTATCTGACATGTCAAGTCCCTTACCTTCTACTCACTTCCTTGGATTCCTGCTCACTCATTTATGTTCCTCTCTCCAGGTCCACAGCATGCTGACCACTTTCTCCTGGACCCTCATCAGGGCCTAGGTCTTAGCTGTGTTGGCGAGGATGTGGAATGGGATGATTGTCTGGGATTGTCTCAGTGGACGCAGTGTAATCATGAGGTCCCAGCCAGGGAGAAGCAGGAGATCAGAAAGGAGAGAAGGAATCATGCTGCTAACTCTGAAGTTGGAGGGATGGGGCCTGGAGTCCAGGAACTCAGGCGCCTCTTGAAGCTGGAAAAGGCCAGCAGATTGTTCTCCAGAGCTTCCAGAAGTAACAGCCCTGCTGACACATTCTAGACTTCTGACCTCCAGATCATAAGCTAATCAATTTGTGTTGTGTTAAACCACTAAGTTTGTGGTAATTTGTTACAGCAACCAAAGGAAACTAATGCAGGGCACACACATTCATGCATACACATTTGTCTTTTTCCTAGAAACTGGAAGATCTAACCGTGTTAGTCCTGGATCCTCACAAAGAAAAAGACTGGGGTAAGTATTTGCTTCCTGGTCTGGGTTCTTTCCTATCTTGTCCCCTGCATTCAGTTACATCGCCCACCGGTCAGCTGAGGTCACTGAGTGTGGGACCACCGGCTTAGACAACCCCATGGACAAAGCTGATCTATTGCCAAAAGCAGCGGAACCTCCTAGCTCCTGAATCTGTGAGTTGTGTTCTGAGACACTTCTGTTCCCTGCAGACTTGATGCTTCCATCTGAGCAGTGGTGTCAGGAAGGGGAGTGTGTTTTTAGGAGACTGCACCAGTATTCTCCAAACATTGTCCTCAAAATGCATTTATGATACAGCAGTTCTATGCATGATCCTGGATAAAATGCAAAGCCAGTGAGACATCTGTGGACATGCCTCCTTGGCCACTTTCACCTCACCTTGTGCTTAGACGAAGAGGCAATCTGCCCGCCCCAGTGAAGGGGCCCCGCGTCTGTCTCCTGTTTCCAAGCCATTACCCTGGGAAATGCCTGGCTTCCCATTTCCAGCGTCACTCGTTGTGACAGCTTCAGCTTCTCCCCTCAGCCCACGTCCCTTGCTTGGGCAGCGAGACATGAAGACTGACAGCCACTTGAGAACAGCACAGACTGTCCCCAATTGAAGCCATTTCAAATGCATTTCTGTTTCATAAAATCCCCAGGGGCAATTCTGTGCCCCCACCTCTTTGAAAGATGTAACCCTAGGGAGGAGAAGAAATTAGCCAGGGAGAGGTTCAGAATGCTAATACTTTAATCGCTCGTTCCTTTAGCACATTCGTCACATTCATTAAGTATGATTAATTGGCAGGCTTGGTGGAAAACCGTATCAGTTCCCCTATCAGCCACACATCCGTCTCTTGCCAAGCAAGCTGCTGCAGTGGCTCCAAAACCTCCCACCTTTTCACATTTGGATTGTACCAGGTGCCCCTGGAAAATGTGTCGAGTTCATTGAACTCATTTGTATAGAATCTTTGCTAAGAGCCAGGGTTGCTGAGTCAGCTGCCAAGGTTTGGTCCCAAGTCCTTCACTTGCTGCCTGAGTCACTTGGTCAAGTTACTGAAAGTCTCCAAGCTTCAGTTTCCTCCTCTGACCACTGGAATAATAGAGTCATAGGTTAAATGAGAAAGTTTATTTATACTTATTTTGAAATTAAGGGATCCAAGGCAGCAGACTGTGCAGTGCTTGCTGTTTCTTTTGTCTTTCAAGGCAGGCAGGAAGCAGGCACCCATCTGCTCATCTGAAGGCCCATTCGTCCCTGAGTCTCTAGAGCTCTCCTCCCAGCATACAGCAATAAATTCAGTTGCAAACCTTCATGATTAAAAATTAAAGCTAAAACATAATTTTGAAGAACCGCTTGAGTTCCTCCATTTAGCTGCTTTGTGAGCACGCTCGCCCACTTCTAACTTCGTGTGGCCTGCAGAACCACAAAGCACAATGAAATGAAATGACCTTCAGCATCGTAAGGGAAGCCTGACCTGAATTAAACCCACCGTCCACATCCAGGTGATGGTTATTAGGCCAGATCTCCCGCAATGAGCTGTGCTGAGTAATAAATTATGTGACTCCCAGGTATAAGTGTACCTGTAATTAATACAATTTCCTAAAAGCTCTGGATTAGAAATTGGGCAATAAAATATAACTGAAAGGTATTAGGAATTAGTTGTTTTAATTAGGAGGAATAATTAATTGATTGTTTCAATGTATTGATCTACAACTTACTTAATTCTCTGCAATTTAATTTGTCAAATTTGAGCCCAAATAACTGATGATTTGTCCTATTAATGGTAGAGCTGGAAGGGATGGGGATGGTAAGAGATGAGAGGCCGGGACTGCAGACCTGGTGACTGCACAAAGGCCAGAGCTGCCCCACCTCCTGGGCCTCCGCCCATGCTCACCTGCAGTGCTCACCTGCAGTGCTCACCTGCCTGCGCTCTGTCATCCCACTCGTCCCTCCCTGGGTGCAGGTCCAGCGCAGGCTCCGCGTGCCCAGGAAGCCCTGGAGGACTCCGTGCCCCTGGGAAAAGGTCCGGCCTCTCCCTCTCATTTCACGTCTCTTTGCCTCAGTCTTCTCATGAGAGAGTGGGGGTTAGAAGAGCGTGTCTATCACAGAAGGCAGGCGAACACTCACTCAGCACCATCTCTGGGCCCACTGGTGTTTTTCCACCACTGTTATTATCAGTCTCCCTCCGCTGAACACCTGCAGGGTATGTGCTTGGTGGCCTCTTAGGCTCCAAAACACCTCCCTCCACTCTCTTCTGTGCCTCCACTAATCAACTCCTTGTGGTGGGGACAGTCTAGGACAGAAGTGCAGCTCTGTCCCCAGCTGTGGGAGGACTGAGCTCCTGCTATTCCGTCTATAATGGCCCATCATGAACACTGATGGAGCCCAAAAATGTGTGCTGGTGGAAGTCAGCAAATGCTTACATGGCCTCTGTGCTCTGGAGACAGAGTGACTACACTGACTGGGGACAGTGCCTAATCCTGGGGGGAGGGGGCACCTGCCAGACCCCAGCCTCTTCCAGCACCTGTGTGGAAAGAAAACCCAGGTCATAAGAGAACCTGGCCCCACTTGCTGGTGACACCAGAAGACAGGGGCCACCAGAGCTCTGGCTTCAGTCCAGTGTATGGGCCTGGAGACAGCAGGCCTGGCCCAGAGCTCTGCCCAGGAACCTTCACATTCTCTGTGGATGGGGCTCTGCAGTGTCACCTTGGACCCTTGAGGAAGACAGGACAAAGCCTGGGGATCAGAGCGGGAAGCACCTCTGAAGTCTAGCCCAGCTCCTTCTCCCTTCCAGGCCCTGCCACCCCTGCCTCACCCCTCGCTGCTCTTGGTGCTCCTGCCGCCCGGGGCTTCTGTGCTCTAACCTGCCAGACTCACTGTGGCCTCGGGGCCTGTGCTCAGCTGTCCCTCTGCTGGACACGCCACATCCCAGGTCTTCAACAGCTGGGCCCTTCCTTTCAGGCCATCCTCAGGTTAAATGCCACCACCCCTTGAAGCCTTCCATCAATACCCACTTTAAACTGCTCTGTCCTCTCGCCCTCCACACCCCTTGTCACCCTCTGTCACTCCCTCGTTTTATTTCTCTGCGGACCTCATCACGACCGAGAGGGCGAGGCGGATTTCTTTGCCCGCTCGTGTTCAGTGTCTTGCTCACCGGCAGTTCATGGTCTTCTGCAGCAAGAACCTACACGTGGACTCCTGCCTCCCTCCCCCTGAAATCCAAAATAGAAGCAATGCTAGGCTTTACTATAAGGAACTCCAGTGGTTCCTCAGCTTTCCCACATCTTCTCTGCTCATTGCTGTGTCCCCGCAACACAGGACTTGTCACACTGAGCGTGTTCGGTGACTATGTATTGAATGAACAAATAGGTACATGAGCGCATGTCTCCTGAGCCGTGCAGAAGGAAGGGAAGCGAGAGGGGCTGCCCCGAGACTGCAGGTAAAGCCCACAGCAGGTGCGTGGCAGCGAGGAGACACTCCCGGCCCTCGGGGAGGCCGAGACTCACCCCCGGTGGTGCAATGGCCTGGCCCAGCCGGACACTGAGACCCTTTTTCTTAGCTTGTTAACTTATTAAGTAAAACTGTGTTTAAACATGGAGGAGAAAAGTGATCCTTATCCAACTGATACCATGACACTAACTTAGAGCGCAGAGGAATTTGTTCTTACGACCAGCATCATGATCTTACCTCCAGCAGCTTGAACGCCCAGCCATGACCACTGTTGTTTTGTCTTCCATGAATGTTTGCCTTTTGGAAAGTTCATCTTGCTCACCATTTGCATCTTTTAACGGGAGTTAAGAGGTAATTTGCATGAACACCGATAATGCAGTATCAACTCGGGCATTATGAATTAATTAGCTACAGCCCGCCACAATGAACTGGGAAAAGGCAACTGTGCTTTCCCTTCCTTTGTTTATAGCTCAGTCTTCTGTGTTACACCTTTTTAGATATTAAGGGCTGAACATGCTTGCTTCTTAAAAAGGTTAATTACCCAGGAAAGGTTTCCGGTCCCTTCTCTGGAGGCCATGCAGTCTGCTCCTCTGGCATCTTGGATTTACGTATTTACAGACAGTAGAAAGTGAATCAGTCTGACTTCCTCCCCAGCAGCAGCCACCCCTCTCTCCTGTGGTCTGTCAGTACCAACTGGGTCTGTTTCAGACTCTGGCAAAACAACATGCACGTGGGACACCAGCTCTCATTGCTTGGCTGTGAGCGAGAGTGGAGTGGCCTGGTGAGCCAGGCAGGCCAGAGCCAGCCAAAGCCTGCTTGTCTGGAGCAGAGGGTGGGCTCGGGGTTTTTTCGGCCCAGAGAGTGTTGAAAAATGGAATTGTTGGCCAATATTTACAAATGTGGAGGTTTCACACACACACACACACACACACACACACTCATATATGGATTTATGTTGAGAAAGAAGAACAAAGGTGGGAAGGTTCCCACTGTCTGATTTCAAGCTATACTACAAAGCCATAGTCATCAAAACAGCATGGAACAGGCACAAAAACAGATACATGCGAAAGAAGCTGGATCGCTTTCTTATACCATATACAAAAATAAAATTAATTAAAGACTTAAATGTAAGACCCCAAACCATAAAACTTCTAGAAAAAAGCATAGACAGTAAACTCTTCGGCTTTACCTTTAGTGATTTTTTTTTTTATATGTCTCCTAGGGCTAGGGCAACAAAACCAAAGTAAACAAATGACACTATATCAAACTAAAAAGCTCGTGCTCAGCCAAGGAAACAAACAGCAAAACAAAAAGGCAACCTACTGAATGGGAGAAGATATTTGCAAATGATATATCTGATCAGGGGTTAATATCCAAAATATATAAAGAACTCATGGCTCAACATCAGAAAGAAAAACCCCCACAATAATCCAACTAAAAGTGGGCAGAGGACCTAAATAGACATTTCTCCAAAGAATA
Organism: Miniopterus schreibersii; assembly: GCF_964146895.1. NCBI lineage: Eukaryota > Metazoa > Chordata > Mammalia > Chiroptera > Miniopteridae > Miniopterus > Miniopterus schreibersii. The sequence goes on from NC_138121.1 coordinate 38,565,088, forward strand.
CACAGAGGTGGCAACAGACACTTGAAAAGACGTTCAACGTCACTAATCAGGGATTAGCCATACGGCCCCATACAAATCCAAACCGCAGTGGCAGGTCGCCTCACACCTGTCAGAATGGCTATTAAAAAAAGACAACAAATGACACGGATGTGGAGAAAAGGAGCACTGGTGCCCTGCTGGTGAGATCGTACGTTGGTGCAGCCACTGTGCAAAACACCATGTAATCCAGGAATTTCACGTCTGGGCATTTATCCAAAACAAAAACATTCAAAAATATATACGCACCCCTATGTTCACTGCAGCATTACTTACAATAGCCAAGGTATGAAATACAATATGCATATATATTATATATGATATGTATAATGGAATATTAATCATACAAATAAAATCGTGCCGTTTGTGACAACATGGATGGACCTAGAGGGTATTATGCTAAGTGAAAGTAAGTCAGACAGAAAGAGACAAATACCATAAGGTTTCATTTATATGAGGAATCTGAAAAACAAAACAGAAACTCACTTGTAGACAGAACAAATTGATGGTTGCCAGAGGGGACAGTGACGGAAGGATGTTGTAAAGGTGACACGGATCAAGAAGAACTAACTGCCAGTTATAAATTAAGTCAGACACAGGGATATGGCGTAAAGCATAGGAAATACAGTCAATAACGTCATAACAACTTTGAACTTTGTATCAGGACAGATGTTACTGGACCGATCGTGAGGATCACCTCTTGAAGTATGTCGTACACCTGAAAATAAAATTGTATGTCAGTCATACCTTAAGAAAAAAAAAGACGGGTAACATCCAGGGGGGAAGCAGTAAGAATAATGACTGATTTCTTATCATAAACAATGGAAGCCAGAAGAAACAGGAACAACATAATTAAAGTCTGAAAGGCAGAAAAGAATTGCCAACCGAGAATTTTCTATTTATAGAAAAGATCCTTCAGGAATGAATGTAAAATAAAGACAGTTTTGTGAAACACACACTGTGATAATTTGTCACCCACAGACCTGCACTGAAAGAAATGCCAAAGAAAATTCCTTAAGCCAAAGAAATAAGAACTCTGGAAATAGTAGGTACACAAGTGAATATAAAAAATCGTATTTTTAATTTTCTTTTTAAAAAATATATGACTTCTTTTAAAAAATATTATATTTTAACAATAAAATATTTAGACAGTTTTAATGCTACAGGAATAGGTTTATTCTATATAGTGTGCATATACAACAAAAATAGCACAGAGTACAGGATAGCAAAATGAAATATACTGTTTCAAGTCTCCCCTAATTTACCTAAAGTAACTCAATATTAACTGTAAGTAGAATGGGTTAAATTAAAGGTGGATAGCGTAACCTCTAAGATCACTAAAGACATAATGCAAAGATATGTAGATAGGAAGCTAACAGGGAAATTTAGATGAAATAATAAAATATTTTATTAACACAAAAGAGGGCAAGAAAGTAGGAACAGAGAATGGCAACAACGAAGACGAGGCAAACAGAAATCCAGCAGAAAACGGCCACCTCTCGCGAGTCGATGTTTACATTAAACGCAAAAAGAACAAGCACTCCAGTCGAAGGCAGAGATGAGTAAAAACGAGGACCGAGTGTGTGCTGTCTACAACAGACCCGGTTTAAATACAGATAGAAAAAAACCTGAAAGTAGAAAGACAAAGATGAAAAGAAAAAAAAAAATGTGAAGTGGAAGCATAAAAAACTGAAGAGCTGATAACGTCAGTCCAAACAGGTTTCAGAACAGCAGTGTCGCCAGAGGCAGAGGGGGCTTTCCATTTCTAATAAAGGGTCACTGGGCAGGAAGATAGGGCCCATATACGTGGTCGGTGCCTAATGATGGGACTTCAAAACACGTGCATGGAAACAGCACAGCGGAAGCAGACGGGCCCTGCCTGGGCGGCCCCGCTGGGAGCCTCGCCCCGAACCCCAAAAGCTGGTGGGTTCAGCCTCCAGCCAGGGCATGTATGGGAAGCAACTGATCAATGTTTCTCTCTCCCCTTCTTTCTAAAATCAATAAAAATACCTGGGCCGATGTGGCTCAGTCGGTTGAGCACCGTCCCCGGCACCGAGAGGTCACCGGTTCGATTCCCTGTCGGGGCTTCGGGGCTCAATCCCCAGTACGGGGCGTGTGGCCGATCGATGTCTCTCTCACCGATGTTTCCATGTTTCTCTGTCTCTCTCTTCCTATCTCTCTTTCTAAAATCAATAAAAAACATATTTAAAATAAAAAATCAAATCAAATCAATAAAAACATGTCCTCAGGTGAGGATAAGGGGGGGAAAGAAGCTGGACAGGGCACAGTCACAGCAGGAGACTCGAGCAGGCCTTCCTCAGGAGAAAGCAGCAGAGACGCCGGCTGGCGGCCGCCCATCGCCGACCCTGCTGCCCGCCTGGCGCCTGTGGAGAGCCAGCGCGCACAGCCGCCGAACGGCTTCTCAGTCACGCGGCACTCACCGAGCGCCGGGAACAAAATGAACTGCGACAGACTTCGGAGGAGCAGGACCTTACAAAGCATGCTCTCTGACCACAAAGGGGGGACATCTGAAATCCTGCTTGGGTTCAGTCAGAAGTGGAAAGCAGTCTAGCATCCTCGGAATAGCCTCCCCCTCCGCAGCTCTCCAGGAAGCACTGCATCGGGTCACTGAAAAATACCTTTATTAAAAGGTAACAGTCACCTTCCCCCAACGTGGAGCAATAGGAAATGCAGCTCCAGCTGCCGTCAGCACGAAGCAGACGCGCCGCTCCTGGAACACAGCCACAGCGAGGGCACAGCCGGGGCACAGGCGTCTCGCCCTGGCCTCCGGGCACTGCCCGCCTGTGCGTGGGCCCCTCTCAAGCAAGCTCTGACGGGGAGACGGCCACCCGCAGCGGCAGGTCCCGCAGAAGCAGCCTCTGCTTACCAGGGGCACTCGAAGTTCCCTTCAGTGTCATTGGCTCCAAGTGCGGGTCCCGGCCACCCTTGGCTCTGGGGTGACGAAATCACCCGCTCACTGCAGGCTCTGACGGCGACTTGCGCTCTCCGAAGGGCGATTGGGTGAAGCGGGGGAGAGATGCTGGACAGCCGATGACAGCACCGTGCCTCCCTGCGCCCTGGGCCTGAAGCTGGCGGTGCGGGGCGGGCAGTGTGGGGGCAGGTCGTGCGGGGCAGGGGCCCAGCGGGGGCCGCCACAGCCTAGCTCCGGCCCTGCTGTCCTTGCAGACGCTGGCCCCCGGGGGGGATGTGTATACTGTGCACACACGCATACGCCTTGTTTCTGGTTTCTTTTCTTTTCCTGTCCTCACAATGAATACAGATGACTTCTGTAGAAATACTTTCTTTAGAAAGCACACATACAGGTTGGGGCAAACGTAGGTTTACAGTGCATATAGAAAAATCATACAATAATTAATAATAATAGAGGAATAAACTGTGTTTCGAGTCCTCACAATTGTAAACCACCTTCTGCCCCACTCTGTATTTAAGACTAAAATACTTAGGGGTTGGACTTTTTTCTCTTTTTTGAGAAATAGTTGTAGTGCAGTAGAAAGATGCTGTCGTAAGGCCAGTCCCCATAAGTTGTGGCGGACGCCTCCCCAAAACGCGGAGCCTGGGAGACAGCGCGTGTCTGCAGGCGCCTGAGCTGCAGGATTCCTACCAGTGGGGAGAATGTTTTGTGTTTCAATTCTGGAAGCCACAGGAAAGTAAGGTGTGCTTCGTACCCCACTCAGGGCGGATGCACCCCCACCTGTCACAGCCTCGCCTCCCCTCGCCAAAGGGAGAAGCCTTTCCCGGCGAGGTCCCGGGCTTGAACTCCTAAACAGAAAGGAATTAGGAGCAGAGCTCGGAGCCAAACCGAGGGACGGAGGCAATTAAAAATAACTCGGGCATCTTGGAAAAAGTCATTTGCAGAAACAGTTGTGTCCACAGCATGAAATACGGAGGGACTACATTAAAGCAAAAATTAATTTAATAAACGTTCAAGCTCCTTCTTTTTAAAGGAGAGAATAGGATAAAATACTTCATTAGGCAAAGTCTCAGCCAGGAACCATGGAAGGTTATTTTTTAAAGAACTTTATAAATTACAGAAGGGGAGCGGGGAGAGAACAGGAAGGGCGGGCTCAGCTCCCGGCAGAGGAAGGCGAGGGCTCTCAGGGCCTGCTCAGCCCACCTCATCCGCCCCCCAGCAGCCCCCCGGCTGGAACTGCACACAGCCTGCCGGACAGTGTGGGTCTCTAGAGTCTGATTCCAGGCCCAGAAGTGGCCTAAACCTTGCCGTCTCCCGCTCTGTGCTTCAACATTTGCTCTGGGCCGGTGAGCAGAGATACCTGTGAGGAAGGTTATCCGCCCTCTCCCCAAATGGTCCCAGAGCCTGGCCCAGTGCAGGGAGACCACTGAGCCTCCCAAACCCCTGCTGATTGACACTGTGGACATGGGTTGATGCCATCCCAGAATTCTTTTTCAGGTCACCTCCAACAATGCCCAGCTCTTTCTTCAGGTATTCGTCTCTGCTCAGTGCCCCAGCTGCTATTCCAGATCACAGCCTTCCATGGCTTAGATCAATCCAAACATTCAGGTCCATGGTCCTGGCCATTAGTTCAGAGGTGATATGAGAACTAGGCCTGTCCAGTCCAAACAAATCTCAGGACTCTGCTGGAATGTGCAGACAGAAACACCCTCACTACTGCAACTGTGTAGTGTGCAGGCAGGAAACCTAGACTCATGGGAGCCACTGTGGCTGTAAGAAGGGAGGCTAGCCCAGGGACAAAGCCAATGCACAGAGAAGAGCCCAGAAAGAACTGTGGGAAGCAGAGCACCCTGATCATGCCATTCCTGAAGCTGTATTCCTCTGATGTCCAGTAATTTATTCCAGTAGGAATAAACCCTGTTTGTTTTATAGGTTGGTTGGAATTTTGCTGTTGTTTGATGTATGCAGGTTAAACGTTCTGATACTAAGCAGGGTCAGAGAATAGGAAAGACCAAGAGAGAACGGGAGAAGGAAGTTAAGAAAGGAAAGAGAAGAGGCCCCAAAAAAGGCAGAGGAATAAGAACCACAGAGCAGTCGGGGCAGTGTGGGCTGGCGCCCGTCTCTCTCACGTAGGCCCGGAGACTGGAAGTGACTCTCCCAGGGCCATATCACCAGTGTGCATGAGCACCCAAGGGTCTGGGCACCTGCCACGCCCTTCCTTTCCCTGAGCCAGGACTCCAGAAGAGCAGCTTCTCTGATTAATGTAGTCCTTGCTCATTACAGAAAATTTTAGAAATGCATATAAATAGGAAGAAAAAAAGCCTTAATTTCACTAGCAGATACAACCACTATTAACATTTTACCATTTTCCTGACAGTTTTTCCTATATTTAAGGAAAAGTTTTAGAGTTACACTTTTTACGGTTTATAATTTTATTCCCTGATTTTTTTTTCTCTTAACATTCTTTCATAAGCATTCACCCATGTTACTGTATATCCTTCAGAAACATCATTTTTATGACGCTGTATTATTTAGTCAAGTAGCTATATCCTAATTTACTTCATTTTTTTGCCATTGGACATATTGTTTGTTCCTAATTTTTCAACATACTGTTTTTAAAAAAATATGTCTTTATTGATTTCAGAGAGAGGGAAGGGAGTCATTGATCGGCTGTCTCCTACACGCCCCTTACTGGGGATCGAGCCCGAAACCCCGGCATGTGCCCCGACCAGGAATGGAACTGAGATCCCCGGGATCCTAGGTCAATGCTCAACCGCTGAGCCACCCCGGTCGGGCTCAATATCCATTTTCAAAACACTCCAAAGAGAAGTTCCTTGCATAAAACTTTTCTTATTTAAGATTATTTACTTAGAACAGATTCCCAGAAGTGAAATCTTAGGGTCAAAGGGTAAGAATAGGGTTGCCAAATTTATCAGCTAAAAATGCAAGTTGTTCAGCTACATTTTAATTTCAAATTATTTGTTGTGATCTGAAATTCAAATTCCCCTGGGCGTCCTACATCCCTACATCTTATCTAGCAACCTTAGCAAGAATATCGTGAAGATTTTCACGCACCTTCCCGATGCCCCCTTTACTCTGACACGTGCCCCAGCTCAGACAAGGAGAGACCGCGATTTAGCGTCGCATTTCGTGCCGTGCGCTGTGTGAAACACTTACACCTCGGCATGTTTGCGCCTTATGTTGGCCTCGGGAAGGAATAGCCTGTAGCCCTACTTGCAGGTCAGCAAGCTGAGGGAGGCGAGGGCGAGAGAAAGGTCCAAGAACACAAGGCGAGGCCCCGGGGGAGCGGGACTCAGCCCGACGGCCTGGGCGCCCCAGGTGCCTCCTGAGACCCGCAGGCTGCAGTGACGTCTGGCCTGGGTCCAGCTCCAAGGCATGCTCGGCCATTCCACCAGGCTTCCCCAGCCCCGTGGGTGCCACATCTTCACCACACCGTAACGGGACAACACTGGAAAGACAAGGCAGAGAGTTTACATGGCGAGTCATGGGAACAATTTCATAACATCATTTTGAAAGTGGCCCATTGTTCCCCAAGTCCCTCTCTCTTGCCTGCCTGGCTCCATCTCTTCATCCTCGGGGCTATTCTCCTTGCTCCCCTGACCCTCCTTGCTCCCCCCACCCTCCTTGCTCCCCCCACCCGCTTCCCTTTCCCCCGTGGGAAAATGTGGAACTCCTTTATCCTGATCAAATGTATCTTCACACCCATCACTCCACTCAGCGGGCCACACTCCTGCCCCGCCACACCGCCCCTGGAAGGGAGGTCTACTTAACAAGCATATTCCTACCTAATTATCTCCATTTAAAATGCAAACAGTGAAGGGTTTTATTCCTTCTTTCTCCCTCTGTCTCCCTTGCCCCTGAGTGGACCCCCAAGTGGAACAAAAGGGCTTCATTGACCCAGCAGGGACCCCACACAAGTAGGGGAGACATCCCCTCAGCAGCCTTTGATGAACATGCACAGTGGCCGGGCTCCTGAAGCCTCGGACACAGGGCTGTGGAGGCCCGGGAGAGGAAGAGCACGCCACCTGGTATCCTGGAAGGCTTCTGGGGGAGGTGCCACTTAGCTGGGCTTTGAAGGACTGGTAGGCATCGCTCAGGTGGGGACAAGGTGGAGCTGAGAAGGGGCTGCCCTCGGAGCACGTTTACTTCTCTGTAACCTCCTCCCTGTGTTTATCAGGAGCTCTTTTCATTTCACACCAAAAGGGTCCTGGGTGGAGCTCGCACTGACCTTTGGGGTCTCCATGTGGGGAACATCTCCCCCACACAGCCGGTGCCCCCCATTGCTGGGACTGTTCACAAATGGTTCACATGTTTTTAAACTGCTCATAAAAATGGATCCGGCAGCACAGGCTGGGATAATTAGCGCCCTGTGCTTAGAAAATAGTGCTCCTTAGTCACGGCCCTCGTTGCGCGAGGGTTTTATTGTGAAGACGACAAACAGGCTTCTGAAGACCCTGTCCCTCTGCCTTCCCGTAGGGGAAAGAGTCTAATTAAAACAAAGAAAAATATTAATATTTAATAGTGTGATTTTCCCCATATCCTTTTTACTTTCCAGCTTAAGCCAGTGACAGCTCCAAAAATTCCCCCAAAATGAAGGAAACCCCACAAGTGCGAAGCTGTCAGAGCAGGGTTTTAGCAAACGGCTCGGTGCTCAACTCTGGGGCCTCCAGAGCAGACACAGAGCTTCTCCCCCGAAATGCACACCCTGTTCTCCCCGGGCCGCGTGCCTCTGAGGCCTGCCTCGGAGCCGCATGTCCCCATGGTCAGGCCCATGCTGTCCCCTTGCTGGGAGAACCGAGGGGAAGAGCAGGAGGCACAACAGCAGGGCCTGCTGGCTGCCGGGAGGACCCGGTGAGATGAGCCGGCACATAGTCACCCGTCAACAAAGGGGGCTTCAGGGCCTCCTCGCTATGACTGAAGGCCTGTGAGTAAAGGCACCCAAGGCTCTGGGAGGAAGCAACCTGTCTATCTCTCGTCATATCCCCGGACAGTGGTTGGTTCAAGGGGAGACAAGGCCCGGGTTGGGGGCGGGTTTTTCAGAAGTCACCACAGGTGGGTGGCAGAGCCGGGTGTGGACGCCCTGCTGGCTACTCTCTCGGGCATTCTGACTTGTTTCCACGTTTCGGCCTCCAGGGCTGGCATGTCCCCCACTGCTAGAATGGCCCTGAGCCTGCCCTTCCGTGCTTGTCATCTGTGGCTGGACAGGTGCCTATGGCCCTGCTCCGGACCCACCTTCATTCTCTTTTTGATTAGACACAGGTCTTTCTCTATCTGCTAGATTACTTTCGATTGCAAAACACAGACAGCTCAAACAAACTGACTTAAACAGAAAAGGGATTTTATCACTGAAATGTCCAGGGATGGGACCTCAGGCATAGCTCCATCCAGGGTCTGGACCACTGTCATCAGAACTAGGCTTTTGCCTTTGGGGCCCTCTCTCCTGCAGCCTCGATTCTCAGATAAGCTGTCCTCTGGGGGTTGCAGGATGGTTACTGCAGCTCTTGCTTCCATCTAAGCTCATTCAAAGCCCAGGCTCCAAAAATGTCTTGTCATCTCACTGGCTTTGGTCAAAGGGTCACACGCCCATTCCTGAACCTTCCTGAACCAACCACTGTCCGGGGATGTGAGGAGAGAGCGACAGGTTGCTTCCTCCCAGAGCTGCTGGTGCCTCTGCTCACAGGCCACCCAGGATGAGGAAAGGATGGTTTGTGCGGGGGCTTTTTTAGCCGGAATAAAATGCCAGGACAGAGAAGTGTGGCTCTGGGCAGTGAGCACAGCATGGAGACCCACTGGCCAAATCCCGCCCTCGATGGTTTGTCCACACGGGATCTCTGAGTGTGAGTTTGTCGTCAACACTGAATATCAGCAGAGTTCCCAGCAACGTTCAGGTCCCAGCATCCTTGGCAGATGTCCTCATGTCAGCCAGGACTGGCTGGCTCCCTCCTGTCGCTCAGGCCTGGACCCTGCCAGTGGAGGCTGCAGCCCCAGCCCCAGTGGGCTCCGGGCTGATGTGCTCCTCCTGTTGAAAGCACCGGCCACACACCCAGCTCCTCCCCGAGTGGGCTGTGGACCCGGAGCCCAGCTTGGTCCATCTCAGGTGTGGTCAGAGGGCCCGGGAGGTCGACTGGCAGAGGTTAGTGGCCTGTTTTACAGAGAAAGGAGCTGGAGCTTGACGCAGTTCAGGAGTGGGAATGAGTGCTAACCTGAGTACCCTGGCAAGTAGTGGTCAGGGAGGGGTGGCCTTTTCTCCGGCCCTGGCCCTGTGCCTGACCTTGAGGACACTCAGCTCTGTGACCCCAGGAGTCCACAAGCCAAGGAACACAGAGGTGCGTGGGCACGGCTCCCTCCAGCAGCCGTCTCCTGTGCCGGGGAAGATGGGCATTTGAGCGGGACCGGGACGGGACAGGCACCAGGTCTGCTGAGTGGGTGTCACCTGGCCCAACCCCCTCCTTCCCCAGCCCGCGGGCTCCCCCCGTGGGGTGTCTGCCCACCTCTCGCCTGTGGGGCATCATGATCCCATAAGCGGGCCCAGATCGGAGCAAAGCAGCCAACTCATCAGAAAACCGAATCCATTTCTCTCCTGTGGGCAAGGCAGGAAGGAAGGGGAAAGAGAGGGGGAGGAGGCGAGTGTAACACCCATGGTGTTGGGCCCCCACCCTCCAATCCTGCCCACGTCTCTCCGCCTTCAGCCCAGACCCGGACCCATCGCTGTCACCATGTTACCGCTCTTCATCTACCGGCCTCCCAGCCCCTACACCTTGCTTCAGACCCACCGCCGGCTCCCTAGGTAACGGGATAAAACCCAAACTCTTGGCCGAGGCCTGGAGGCCTTCAGTCCTGTGTCTTCTTCCTCCCCGTGGGACTTCATGTCAGCCTCCCCTCTGGGGTCTCACCCATGTGCCCTTAACCTTGACCCTCAACCCCACAGCCTAGCACTGTGCCTGCCACACAGGGGTGCCACGAGGAAGGGGGGAGGAAGGGGGAAGAAATCCCTGCAGGCTTCACTTAAAACTTCAAGTGAGGTACAGGAACGGCGCAGGGCCCGAGGGAGTGGGCATTACTTCGCCGACTGTTGAGCCCACTCCTGCTGCCGGCACTAAGTCAGCTGTGTCCGCGGCTGAAGGAGGGGCAGAGCTGAAATATTAAGCTCAAAGGCAGCGCAGGAGCAGATAATGGAGCCGACTGCCTGAGCAGGGGAGAGATAAAAGGGAGACAGCCGCTGCTCTGGAGAGAATTAAAGCGGGGGGAGTAAGAAAAGCCTTTTTCTAATGGTTCATTTTCTTTCTCTTTAGTCCAAAGTGATAAAAGCAAATAAATTTGTGTTTAGAATCACAGCCACAGTACAAGGCCATTATATGAAGATATTATCTTCCCGGTGAAACTTTGTCAGTTCTTAATGTCGAAAGCATGCAAAGTGGATTAAAATATCACAGGCAAGCAGGGGAGATGGTCAAAATGACAGAATATTATTAAACCTGTATGTTTATCCCTTCATTTTCATCTCCACAGGAGACCCCAGCGTGGTGCTGTTTCCACACAAGCCCGTGGCCGGGCCAGCAGAATGGGGGGAAGGCAGAGCCCGAAACGCCTTCCTCTTTCCCCGCCAGCCTCTTGCTTGAACCAAGTCCAATCCCAGAATCAAAACACATAGAGGAGGCCAGCCCTTCTGCCCGGTGACATTCCTTCCAGGGAGCTGGTGGATGGCGATGGCAGAAAACTCCCCAGAGAGATGGGCCCGGGCTCAGGGCCAGCTGCAGGGCCCACACAGCCGGGCACCTCCACTCCGGGACCCACTGTGCCTCCCTCACCTCCGCACCAAGTACAGACACTGCTCCAGGACCTCAGGCAGGCCCTGCAGGAAGTGCCAAGAAGAACCACCTGAAAGCGAAGGATTTGTCAATGTCTCAAAGTGACAGAGGCTGGGTGGAGCCCAGCATGTTTGTCAGGAGAAGACTGTTGGTCAGCAGCTGACACGGACACGTGTGGAATCGAGGAGTCGAATCAGATCCCCCAAGGTCATGAGCAGTACACTCGGGAACGGGGCCCAGTCCACACTCAGGGGCTTGAAAACTGAACACGTGTGTTTAAGTCAGCAGAAATCTCTTGCTCACCAGGCCCTAGCAGCCCTATCCCCAGAAACGAGGGACATTGGGGGTCCTCGGCCACATGACCCCCATCAGGACACTGGCAGGAGTGTCACCGATGTGTGAGTCCAGGAGCCTGTCCTCACCCACAAGGGGCTTCCCTCCTGACAGAAGGTCAGGGCGGAAACCAGACAGTAAACAGAGCTACTTCTCAGCTACCGAGCCAGGAAGACGGGTCCCACGCCCCGGGCGCCACGCTGTGTGAGCCCCATTGCCGCCTAACAAGTGGCCACAAACCTAGCAGCTCAGGACAGCACATAGTTACCTCCCACACTTCCCGCGGTCAGGAGTCAGTGTCTGTTAGTACCATTGAGTTGGCTCTGACTCCTGGGGACCCGATGATGACTGACATTCCCAGTGTCCTGTCCCCGACAGCCCTGCTCGCCCCTGAGGACCCCTGCCTGTGGCTTCTTGTATGGAGCCAGCCCGTCTCTCCTGCTGCCTTCTACTTTCCCAGCACATGGCCTTTCCAAGGAACCCGGCCTTCGCACCGGTCCCCATGGGCCGGCTTCAGTTTGCCTGCAGCGATGCCTCGGGCTTCTCCTGCTCTAGGACCCTCCTGTTCGTCTCTCCGGCGGTCCAGGGTGTCCGCACAGTGCCCCCAACACCATATTCCAGGTGAGCCCACTGCTCCTACCACCCTTCTGCACTGTCCCCCTTGCGCGTCGCACCCAGTGACTGAGGGCGGGTGCTCGGTCCCCGGCTCCCGCGACGCCTCTGTGCTCTGGGCGGTCGCCCCTCATTGTCCCAGCTGCTCCTGACTTCTTGGCTGCAGCTCCCTGAATTGATTACGGGACCGAGGTGAGCGGAGCCTTCCGCGACGCTGCATCCTCACTGTGCTCCTGCAGCCGAGCCCCATGTGGAGCCTCTAGAACGCAGCCAGGTTGTCCCGACAAACAGAACAAAGAGACTTACTACTAAGAAGAGCCTCACGATCGTGGCAACTGGAAGCCCACACCCAGGAGCCCCGCGGTCCCCTTCCAGTCCTCGTCACACGCACCTCACGTCCATTTGGAGACATAAAGCACAGTTTTTTAAAGATTAAAAAAATAGGGCCCTGGCGGGTGTGGCCCAGTTGGTTGGAGCGTAGTCCCAGGCACAGCAAGGTCACTGGTTCAATTCCCAGTCAGGGCACATGCCCAGGTTGCGGGTTCAGTCCCCAGTTGGGATGCGTTCGGGAGGCAACTGATCAATGTTTCTCTCTTTCTCTCTCTCTCTCCCTCCCTCCCTCCCTCTTTCCCTCCTTCTCCCTTCCTCTCACTCTAAAATCAATTTTTAAAATGTTTAAAAAATAGGAAAATGCAATCACAGTCACAGTCCTAGAGCCCACACTTGACAAGAGGGTGACCCTTAATGTAAAAGGCCACTGTCATACCCTTTCTGTGACCCTCCCAGAGACCTCTCCTCTGTTCTCTTGAATTACACAGCTCTCCAGTCTTCCGATCTGAACCGCCCCGCCCCAGTGAGGCCGTCAGACGTGAGCTCAGACTCCGACGCATTGTAGCTTTTAACCGTTCAGCCAGAGTTTCTGATTCAGCACATTTTAATCAATTTTATTTGCTAAGATCATGGAGATGTCATCTGTAATCATCCCAGCTGATCGCCCAAAGTCAGGCTGATAAAAATATTAATGTCAGTTTCTTGCAGCCTGGCAGAGAGCAACACCCAGCTTGACAAGCAAACGAATGGCCCGGAGCTGCCTGGGGGACGGTGGGAGGGGTGCCGGTAGACCCTGAAAAATGAATAGCTTCATCAGAGAAAGCTGCCCGCAGGCAGAGCTGCCACAGGCCGGGGCCTTCCGGTGAGGTCCTCGTGTCCATGCCCGGGCTGTGTCGCATCAAATAGATGTGCCAACCTGGATGGGTCACATTCCTCAGTAATGTGCTCCAGGTGGGTGCACAATCACCCAACACTGCTCTTAACTTTTGTTCTCCCTGCCAAGGTGCCCTCCTCTTCCCATCTACCTGCCAGGTATTTCCAGCTGTGACATCAGGGACTCTGGGCCCTCTGAGGACACCAAGCAATTCCAAATAGAAATCGATTTCTGGGGGTCACAGCATGCTGACCCTGGCCTCGTTCAGCCCAGGGTGTGTTTACTGGGTCCTCTGGCCGGGCTCAAACAACTCCTTAAAAGACAATGCAAGCAGCGGGGCACCTTCTTTCTAACTCACATCCCCCTGCGAATATTCACGTTCCTCCACGGGCCACTGTAGGCTCTGAGTTCCTTGCTCAAATTTAAATGGAGCTACAGTGGAGTGAGGCAGGCGTGCACATCTTAACGTCAAGGAAGCCCATCACTCACCCAGGACTCCAACTCCAGTGCTCACCACTTCGCGCCTCCAGACGTTGGGAAGGACAAGCCAAACTCGTCCCGTGGCAGGAAGCAGCAGACCCAGCAGCCTGCCTTCCCTCGCTCCAGGGAAAAGGGGTCTGAAAAGCATGGGATCACCTGAGTAGGTCTCTGAAGTCCTGGGGCCACGGTGGGTGTGGGGTCCAATGAGTGTGTGATGTGTGATGCAGGAGCCCCCACACAAGGACAGAGCGCTCCCACAGGCCCACTGTGTTCCTGGACCCGCTGCAGCCAAACTGCACAGAGTGGCCATCGGCTCTGCCCATCCACTCTGTCCACGCAGCCCCCACACGGACATGCCCTGAGCACTAAACAGAGACCTGGGAGCTGGCAACAAACAGCCGGAACTCGCGGCCTGACGTAGACATCTCATCACCCGGCCACCCTCCCGCAGAATCCAACCAGCACCACGTCCCGACTGCGCGATGACCGGCCCAGGCCTCCCGGGCCCTCTGCCTCTCCCCCCCGCACGAGCCCCACAGACACTGAGGCCCAGGCGGTGGAGGCCCCTCGCCTCTCGCGATCCTCTTGACCCTCACAAATTAGAGAAGGACCGTGATTCAATCTGCCTCTCCTGGGCGCTGTTACAAAGGGCAGCTAGGAGAGCAGGCAAGTTAGATGATTTTCCTCTGTTCATTGTCCTTTGAATTATTAGCAGTATTAATATAGTACAATATGCACATAATTAGCAGGCCTTCTGCATTTATTATATAGACCTCTTCTTAATTACCCAGCACTCTAGTTGGAGCGAGCATGGCCACTCAAATGACAGCTAGATGTGTCGGGTGGTGGCAAAAGGTGCCAACCTGCCAGAGGAGAGAGAAGGTAAAAATGCCCTAAGATTTTTTTTATCCCATTAAATGTATAAAGTTTCTCAATGTATTATTCATGTGATAACCACGACACAAGCAAATCATGATTTATTGAGTATTTTAATACAACCTGTTAATGCTATGCAATAAAGTATATTTTTATAATATATATGTGTATATGTGTGTGTGTGTGTGTGTGTGTGTGTGTGTGTATATGTTGATTTCAGAGAGAGGAAGGGAGAGAGAAACATCAATGATGAGAGAGTCACTGATCAGCTGCCTCCTACATGCCCCCCACCGGGGATGAGCCTGCAACCTGGGGGGACATGTGCCCTGACTTGGAATCGAACTGTGACCTCCTGGTTCATGGGTCAACACTCAACCACTGAGCCACACCAGACAGGCAATAAAGTGTATTTTAATATTAAATATGGTCTGTAAAGTCTGAACTTTTTCCCAAGAAAGATCTTGTTATTTAAAACTAAATTAAATACAGTAGGTAACAAATGAGTCCCTCTGAGCCTCCCTGGAGGCCCGGGGCCTGTTTGGAGCAGCAGAGTTCAGAGGTTGGTGTTGGCTTTGGTGTCCAGAGTGCTGTGACACGGAGGCCCACAGCTGCTGTTCGAGAAGCATGCTGATTATGGTGGCTCATCTGTCTGTATGGACCAGGCGTTGGTGAGGTCAGAGTCCTGGGCTCTGTCCCTGGCTGGGTCCCGTGACCACCACAGTATGAGCTCTTGCTCTTTTGGTAATGCTACACCCATGGAATGAGCTGTCCTCCATCGAGTAGAGCATAGTGGGACCACAGGTGTCCTGCTCGCCTCTTGTGGTGCGCGTGTGACCCAAACTAGGCAGTGGGAAGCGTCCTGTCAGCCAGGTCAGGTGTGCTGATGCTATAGTAACAAGCAACCCCACCTCCTCAGTGGCCGAATGTGACAGAGTATTTCTTTCTCAGCCACATATCCTCCCAGGTAAAGGAGGCTTTGCTAGCTGGCGTCTCTGTCCAGGTGGATGTAGCTGCTTTTAACACCTGCTCTTGTGACTGCAAAGGCAACGAGAAGACAGCTCTACAAGGTCTTCCTCAGCATCAATGCTCCAGGTTGTCACATGCCATTTCTTCTCTAAAGTCACCAGCCAGGACAACACGCACAGCCCAACCAAGCACAAAGGTCAGGAAGGAAATGAACCACAGCCCCCAAGGGACAGAGGAGGAACGGGGTCAGCAGCCCTGACTCACGCCACATGTCCTCTCTGCATTTGGAATAAAGACAAGGCTTCTCGCCCTGGCCAGTGTGGCTAAGTGGTTAGAGCATCAGCCTGTGCACCAAAGGGACTTGGGTTCGATTCCCGGTCAAGGGCATGTATCTGGGCTGCAGGTTGAATCCCCAGCCCCTGTGGGGGCTCAGTGGGAGGCAACTAATCGATGTGTCTCTCTAACATCGATGTTTCTCTCTCTCCCTCTCCCTCCTTTCCACTCTCTCTAAAAAAATCAATGGAAAAAATATCCTCAGGTGAGGCTTAACAAAACAATGACAACAAAAATCAGTACTTCTCTCTGGCATGCACGTGCCCCATAGGGATGCCTGGGTCACCCTGCAGTGCAGGCCCCGCTGTGGAAACTCCCTGGGGCAGCCCTCCCCTCTAAACCCTGCCCTGCCTGTGGGTTCCTGTGAGCCCCGAGTAAGCCGGAATCACAAAAGAACCCTGAGGTATCCAGCTGAAAGTGCCCAGCCAGCCACTTTGTCAGCAGGGCTCCTGTGGTCTTTCTGCCCCTCCCCCGAGGCTTTGCCACATTCCTGCCACAGCAGCCAGGGCACAGAGCAGGGGGACCCCAGGAGCTGTGGGGTCTCCCTGCAGGGCAGCCATTACAATCCATCCACCCCACCATGATCTACCTCCCACAACTATTGAGGAAAAGTCTTCCAGACACAGGGAGGCCCTTGCACAGAACTTGCTAGAGAAACTGAAGACTATTTGGCCAAAAGACACCTCAAAGGTGATCTTGCCCGATCCCTGCCTGGCGGGTGGAGAGAGGAGACACTGGCCCAAGGCCACATGATGACCTAGTAGGGATCCCTAACTCACATCCAGGTGGTGCACAAAGAGGAGAGCGGAAACCAGTGAAGTCTCAGGTCAGGCCACACCTGGCGGCTGGGTGCCCAGGCTGGGACCACCAGGGCCTTGTGTGTCACAATCACACCTCCCTCAGGAAGGCTTACTGTGCTTACCTAACTTCTACTTATTTCAAGATCCAGCACATTACAAAGCAAACCTTCAGGGTATTCCTCAAAAAAGAGCCGGGTGGGGCTGTCAGGGAAAGTGTGGGGTGCCCAGGGAAGCCTGACTTCAGATAAACTATAATGAACTTTCTGAGGGGCTTCTTGGGGACACTGTGCGGTGGGCACTGCAAATACTCTGGAAGGGCTGAGCTCTGCATCACCTCCTCAGTTCACTGGGCATTGGACCAAGGTGGCAGATGAAGCCAATAAGACACAGATGAAAACTGGAAATTCAGGTAAATTAATTTTTAGTCTAAGTATGCCCCAAATATTGCCTTAGGCATATATATACTAAGATATTAGTTGTTGATGAAAATTCATGATTCACTGGTGTCTTGAATTTTATCTGCCAACACTCATACTTAGAAGGTTATTGATTACACAGGCCCTGATGTTCAAATGGGTCTGGGATAGACTCAGAAACTGCATTTGCAAGAAAGGTCCCAGGTGGGTGGGTGTTAAGGTCTAAGAGCAATGAAATGGACGAGGGGTGTGTGTCTATGCATGTATGCATGTGTGTGCACGTGTGCGTGCACGCACACAGGCGTATATATGAGATAGGAGGGTTGTTTGGGTGGAGGGCTGACCAGAAACGTAGAACTTGGACCCACGTCTTCTAAGAACTTGACAGTTACTGAAACCTTGGGCACCTTTTTGCAGTAACTTACTCCACGCAGACGAGTGTGGTACACCTTCAGGCAGCTGCTGGGCGGTGCTCCACAGCACCCACACTGACACAACAGGAAGACCAGTCCCCTTGACCATTCTGCAGCTTAGACATGCTCACGTTACACAACATCTGGCAACAGCCAAGGAGAGAGTGTGCCAGTCTACAGACCCAGGCTGCTGAGGGCACTACAATCAGGTTTCACTTAGGCACCAGGCAGCTCCATCCTGCCCCCCTGCTTAGGGCTGTGGGAGAGCCACTCCCGCTCCTGTGGGGCCACAAGCCCCTTGGCTGGTACCTGCTGGGTTTGATTCCTAATTACCGTCCTCATATTGCCTCTCAGCCCTCATTACCAGCACTCAGTGGGCCCAGCCAAGGGGATGGATTTAAGATTAGGACAAAGAAGTAGTTACTTCTGTTTCCAATTTCAGGCTCCCTTGGGACCTTCTCCCTCAGCAGAATTCGGGAGGTAGCCCTCCACTCTCCACAGAAGCCTCCCGTGAGAGTCAGATATGCATCAGCATTTAAAATGCATGAAACTCTCCTTGTCTGAGCAAGAGGCCTCAGTCTCCTTGGTCTTTGTGCCCACAATGAATTTAACTGTTCATCTCCAGCACCCAGGTCCAGAAGTCTCTCTGACAAACATGCTCTAAGTGACAATACTCTGGATCCCAGGAGTGACAGGCTTTTTGGAATACCAGTGGGAGCTGGGTTCCAGGTGGTCTGAGCAGTGCCCAGGCCTGTCCAGGCTTCCTTGGGTGGACTTGTCACCTCTGGTTCAGCCAGGGTCGACTTTTCTCAGTGGTGATGATGGCCGCTATGGGTGGCCCAGTGGGACAGTTTCCCCTATCTGCCTATGAGTCACCTACTTCCAGGAGGGGAAGGACAGAGGATAAGAAGGGGACAAAGGAGAAAGGGAAGGGAAGAGAGAGGGCGCATGGGAAGAAGAAAGGAGAGAGCTTGTTTTGGAGGTTCTAGCAGGGGAGCGCAGCTACTCATATACACTTGACTGAAGACTGGTCCTCTCCTCTGGGAGGAAGGTCATCCTCTTCAACTGAGCATACAGCTTCTGGAGGGTCGCACATGGATCGGTGAGGGAGGAGGGGGACAACCACCTAGCCAGCCAGATCAGCCGAATCAATCCTGGTGACCAGTGGGGTGACAGATATTGCAACCAGATCACCCTCACATCCTAGGAACTTAGAAAGAGAACAACAAGAAAATCCCAGAGTAAGTAGAAGGAAGAAAATAATAAAGATCAGAGCAGAAATAAATGACATAGAGACTAAAAAACCAATACAAAATATAAATGAAACCAAGAGCTGGTTCTTTGAAAAGATAAACAAGATTGGTGAACCTTTATCTAGACTCATCAAGAAACAGAGAGAGAGGACCCAAATAAACAACATCAGAAATGAAAGAGGTGAAGTAACAACTGACCCAACAGAAATACAAAAGATTGTAAGAAAATACTATGAGCAACTATACACCACCAAGCTAGACAACCTGGACAAAATGGACAAATTTCTAGAAAAATACAACCTTCCAAAACTCAGTCAGAAAGAGTCAGAAAACCTGAATAAGCCAATAACTGATGAAGTTGAAGCAGTAATCAAAGGGCTCCCAGCACACAAAAGCCCTGGTCCAGATGGCTTCACAGAGGAGTTTAACCAAACATTCGAAGAACTAACACCTATCCTCCTCAAACTATTTCAAAAAATCCAAGAGGAAGGAACACTTCCAGCTCTTTTTACGAGGCCAGCATTAGCATAATCCCAAAACCAGATAAAGACACTACAAAGAAAGAGGATTTCCGGCCAATATCCCTGATGAGCACAGGCTAATATCGCTGATGAACATAGATGTTAAAATCCTCAGCAAAATATTAGCAAATCAAATCCAGCAATACATTAAAAAGATCATATACCATGACCAAGTGGGATTTATTCCAGGGATGCAAGGCTAGTATAACATCCGCAAATCAATAAACGTGATACATCACATAAACAAATTGAAAGACAAAAATCATGTAATCATATCAATAGATGCAGAAAAAGCCTTTGACAAAATCCAGCACCCATTTCTGATAAAAATTCTCAGCAAAGTGGGAATAGAGGAATCATACCTCAACATAACAAAGGCCATATATGACAAACCTACAGCCAAATCATACTCAACCGGGCAAAAACTAAAACCATTTCCCCTAACAACAGGAACAAGACAGGGGTGTCTACTTTCACCACTCTTATTCAACATAGTACTGGAAGTCCCTGCCACAGCCATCAGACAGGAAGAAAGCATAAAAGGCATCCAAATTGGAAAGGAGGAAGTAAAACTGTCATTATTTGCAGATGACATAATATTGTACATAGAAAACCCTAAAGACACTAAAAAAAAGAGATAGAGGAAGATATAAACAAATGGAAACTATACCATGTTCATGGATTGGAAGAATTAACAAAATTAAAGTGTCCACACTACCCAAAGCAATTTATAAATTCAATGCAATCCCTTTTAAAATACCAACAGCATATTTCAGAGATCTAGAACAAACACTTCGAAAATTTATATGGAACCAAAAAAGACCCCGAATAGCTGCAGCCATCTTGAGAAAAAAGAACAAAGTTGGAGGGACCACAATACCAGATATCAAGTTATACTACAAAACCACTGTAATCAAAACAGCCTGGTACTGGCACAAGAACAGACATATCAATCAGTGGACCAGAACAGAGAACCCAGAAATTAACCCACTTTATTATGTTCAATTAATATTTGACAAAGGAGGCAAGAACATACAATGGAGTAAAGACAGTGTATTCAATAAATGATGTTGGGAAAATTAGACAGGTACATGCAAAAAAATGAATCTAGACCACCAACTTACACCATACACAAAAGTAAACTTAAAATAGATAAAAGACTTAAATGCAAGACATGAAACCATAAAAATCCTAGAGGAAAGCATAAGCAGCACAGTCTCAGACATCTCTGGTAGCAATATGTTCACCAACACATCTCCTAGGGCAAGAGAAACTAAGGAGAAAATAAACAAATGGGACGACATCAAAATAAAAAGCTCCTGCACAGCAAAAGAAACCCTCAAACAAAACAAAAAGGAAGTCCAATGAATGGGAGGACATATTTGCCAATGACACATCTAATAAGGGGTTAATATCCAAAATATATAAGGAACTCATACAACTTACAAAAGGAAGACACACGATCCACTTTAAAAAATGGGCAAAGGACCTAAATAAACACTTCTCCAAAGAGGACATACAGATGGCCAAGAGACATGTGAAAAAATGTGAAGTGCCACAAATCATCAGAGATGCAAATTAAAATGACAATGGATATCACCTAACACCTGTAAGAATGGGTACTACCAATAAATCAACAAAGGACAAATGCTGGCGAGGGTATAGAGAAAGGGGAACCCTGTGCACTGCTGGTGGGAATGCAGACTGGTGCAGCCACTATGGAAAATAGTGTAGAATTTCCTCAAAAAATTAAAAATGGAACTACCATGTGACCCAGTGATCCCACTTCTAGGAATATATCCTAAGAAACCTGAAACACCAATCACAAAGAACTTATGCACCCCTATGTTCATAGCAGCACAATTTACAATAGCTAAGATCTGGAAACAGCCCAAGTGCCCATCAGTAGATGAGGGGATAAAAAAGCTGTGGGACATTCACACCAGGGAATACTATGCAGATGTGAAAAAGAAGGATCTCGTACCCTCTGAGACAGTATGGAGGACCTGGAGAGTATTGTGCTACGTGAAATAAGCCAGTCAGAGAAAGACAAGTATCACATGATCTCACTCATATGTGGAATCTAATAAACAAAATAAACTGATGAACAAAATGGATCCAGAGGCATAGAAGCATGGAACAGACTGGGGGATCTCAGAGGGAAAGCGGGGATGGGGGTAGGGAGAGATTAACTTAAGAACCTATATGCTCATATGCATAACCCATGGACACAGACTATTGTATGGGGAAGGCCTGGGGGTGGGGTAGATGTGGGGTGGAGGGGGTCAATGGGGAAAAAAGGGGAGCATCTGTGATACCTTCAAAAATAAAGATAAAGAAACTTAAAAGATGATATTTCAGAATATTAAAGAAGAACAACAGGAAAGGAAAGGACAGTCGCAGGGAAGTGGGGACGTGAAGACAAGGGAGAGGGTGATGACCACAGGGAAGCCAGCATTTAAAGTCCTGTCTACCCTGGCCGGCGTGGCCTAGGGGTTAGAGCATCAGCCCGGGCACCGAAGGTCTCGGGTTTGATTCCTGGTCAAGAGCATGTACTCGGTTGCAGACTCGATCCCCAGCCCTGGTTGGGGTGTGTGGGTGGCAACCAATGGATGTGTCTCTCTCACATCGATGTTTCTCTCCCCCCCTTCCACTCTCTCTAAAAAAATATATATCAATGGAATATCCTTTGAGGATTAATAAAGGAAAATAAAACAAAAATAAAGTCCTTATCAGCTTACTGAGAATTCCAGATAGAGCTTCTGGAAGCCACAACCGTATTTCTTGTTAGAAACTCATTCACATTGCAAACGTTCTATGGGACACTTACGAGGGGCCACAGATGCAGCCCTGAACACCACAGTTTGCAGGCTCTGACTGCCAACAGCCCACTAGTGACTGTGATCGGGAGGACAGGCCTGCTTGGGATTTTCTGATCCCAGGATGCGGTGCACCTGGAGGGGCAGTGCGGGGAAATGGGCAGGAGGGCCCCCCGGTGCAGCGCTTCTCCACGCTGGCGATGAAATCCAAAGGAACGTGTGCATTTCTGGGCGGCGCGTCAGATTGGAGACCTGGCAGGATTACATGGCAGATTTACGGTAGCCAGTCCTTGGATATTGCCCACTGCTTAAAAAAAATTGTTACCAAAATGTTCAGAGAAAACCACAGATTAAGGGTATTGACTATGCTTCTCCTCTAAGTCATAGTTAAGGGCAATCACAACGACAGAGCTGCCAAGCAGGTATTTCCCACCGGTCATTAATCACGGCTGCTCAGCCAGCTGACGGGTGGCCGTCCCCGATGGACAGCGGCACGCATCCTGCAGGGTCTGGTTCTGGGGGAGGGGGTTGCAAGGTATGCCGTGTGAGGTGTCTGGCTGCTGATGGCTGAGAAGGGTCTGGAAGATACACAGCACATGAGCACCAGGACCGCAGAGAGGAGTGTGACTGCACCGCCCCTCCTGAGCCAGGGGACCCAGCTTGGATGCGGAGGTGGTGCAGGTTCCCGCCCCTCCTAGTTACTGTAGCTGGAGACGAAGGCAGAGAAACATGAACACGGGGACAGAGGGGACACTGCGCAGCTGTCTGTTGTGGGAGAGGAGGCTCCACTCCACCCCGTCACTCAGGATCCAGGCCCATGAAGCCTCCACATCCTGTGGATGCTGCACCTGGAATCAGCCGTCCAGGGGCTGTTCACTGTCTCCCCCTGAGTGACAGGCAGAGCTCACATTTCATTGGCCAAAATAGTCATGGGCCTGCCCCACAGCAAGGGAATGGGAGGGAGGCACCCAGGAAGACCGTGGGCACAGTGCCTCCTCACCCCCACATCATCTTCAATTGCTCCAACCTGGGCTGGTCAGCACATGCACCACCACAGCCTCCTTACCGCCAAAGCCGCGGTCACTATGTCACCGAATCTCTGAGCAGCACCCCCATCTCACCTGCTCTCCCCGGTGCCTGCTTCCTTGGCCCCTCCCCCTCCGTCCCACTCTGTGTGTTCGCCTCACCCATCTTCCCTCTAAATGTTTTTGCTCCTGGCAGGCCGTGGCCCCCTTGTTTCTCCCTGTAGACTCTCTCCCTAAGTGATTGTATCCGTTCTAGAGCTCTAAAGTTGGACATGGCTGCCTCCTCTCCATCCTTTCAGCTAAGATGTCACCTCCTCGGAGATGCTCAAGGCACCAAGAATCCCAGTGTCTTCCCACGGCCTGCAAAGCTCCCTGAGCCTGCTGCACTCACCGGGTTTCCTCCCCAGAGCAGCATGGTGGCCAGAGCCAGAGGGCCTCCCTGACAATGTCCCTGCACCCTGATTCCCCCAGAAATCCATCTGCCCTGGTGTGAACCTGAACACTTGTTTTTTTCTCAATACTGCAACCCCTGGTTGCCCACTGACGGGAAAGGCCTGGATTTGAAAATCAAGGTCAAAACTAAATTTCTCCTTTCACTCAGCATCGAGCATGGTAGCCTGAAGCAAGCCCTGCATTGGGATAAACACCTTGTTTGCAATCTTTGGTATTGACAACATTCGAACATATAAATCAAGTGTTCACTCAGAAAGATGCCCACGGCCCTTCCTGGGGATGTCCTGGTCCACGCCTGCAGACAGAGACAGCCACACGTGCTCACAGAAACACCACCTGCTGCCGGCCCCACCCACAGACTCAATGCCCACTCCAGGTGGCATAGGAGGAAACCCAGACCTGCCCAGTGAGATGGGTCAGCAGGGGTTAGAGCCCCACCCCAGAGGGCCTGAGGCCAGCAAGCCTTGCTCAGACTCAGCTGCCCAGGGACAATGCCCTGTGAAGGCTGGCAGGGGCACCATCCGCAGGTCGGGCATTCCCAGCTGAGTTCACACCAACTTTCTGTGTCTATCTCCCGCACACGGAGAAGTGTAGGAGTGCTGGGCAGGATGCCAGGGCACTGGGGATGGGGCAAAGCATCTGGGGGGGTCCAGGCCTTGCAGGTGTTAACACCTGCCAGCTTCCTGACTCCTGCTTCCCACCCTCTGGAAACAGCACCTAGTTTTCCTTTGAGACCTCCCCTCCTCCACCCTCTGGCCCTGTGGTTTCGGTGCCTTGCCCCGTCGCCGCATCCTCACACTCTCTCCAAAGGTGCGCACATGTCCTAAGACAAGCTGTCAGGCTACTCATCCCTTGGTCGCAAACACTCAGAGGATGGTGTATGTGCTTGGGTGAGATAGAAATTCTCCCTTAATTGAAATCTCTGGCAGGTGGCAGTTAAGGCTGGAACTGCCAGCATTTAGCACATGAGAATGCCTGGGAAGCCAGCAGCGAGGAGAGAGGAGCCAAGAGATGGAAGGAGCAATGACCCCATCACTCAAGCCCCTGGAGCCAGAGTGCCTGGCAGTACTTTGGGGGCATGTGCCAGCACTCCTCTCTTCTACGGGGCTTTCAGGCTCCTTCTACCCTGAGTGCTTCCCCCATGCAGGGCAAACCAGCCTCACTCGAGGCAGATGGGGTGGGGGAAGATCCAGATGCAAGACATTAGGCCTGACACCAATAAGGATGCCCAGAGAGTGCGGCCTGAAAAGGGCAGGCTGGAGCTGACTGTGAACGGCACTGAGGCTGCTCAGACCACCTGCCCACCCTCTGACCTCTGAGCTCCAGACAGCGGCTGGAGCAGCAGGTCTGCAGGTTCCTGAATGTCGCTAGGGAGAGGCACAGGTGGCACTGTCCCTCTGTCCTCTTATTATCTCCAGTATACAGGTGAGAGACCTGAGGCTCAGAATTATACTCATATTCAAACTTCTGATGATGGCAGAGCTGATCCCACCCCTGAGCCAGCCCCTCACCACCCTCTATTTGTGATCAGGCATAACCACAGGGCCCCCGCTGCAGCGGCTGAGCATCCAGATTTTCAAGTCAGATTGTGAGGCCCACATCTTAGCTCCGACACTTCCTGGTGAGTTCTTGAATCTCTGTGTACCTTGGACATCTTCATTGTCCATCTATCAACTAGAGATAATACTACTGTATTTCATTGAATTTAAGACACCATCAGTTGAATGGTACAACACTGTTTACATACCAGCCTAAAAGAAAAAAATGCCCAAATGGGGTACCTGATAGGAGCCCCCCATATAAAAAGCTAGCATGGCAAAGGCCAATGCCATTGTATTAGTTGGGGTTCTATAGAGAAATGAAACCTATAGAAGAGAGAGGGGTTGATTATGGGAATTGGCTCACATGGTGAGGGAGACGGAGAAGTCCCGTGGTCTGCCACATGAGCTAGAGAAGCAGAAAAACCAGGGGCGGAATTCAGTCCCAGTCGGAAGGTCTGAGAATCGGGGAGCCGATGGGGTAAGTCCTGGCCTGTGTCCTAAAGCCCAAGGGAGGGGAACGTTGATGCCAGAAGGCAAGAGAGGATGGATGTCTCAGCTCTGGCAGAAAGAGCGATCCGCCTTCCTGCCTTTCTGTGGATGGGTGGTGCCACCTGCACTGATGGAGGTGATCTTCTTAGCTCAGTCCACTGACTCAAATGTGAACATTGCCCAGAGACACCCTCACAGACACACCCAGAAGTATGTTTTAATGGCATTCTTGGCACCCCTTATCCCAGTCAAGTTGACACACAAAATTAGCATCCTCCATGTGTGAGAAAAACCACTACACATGAAGAGTGACAAGAAAACTTGCATGTCTCAACCTCAGGGAGGAAATAATTCTTTCCTGAGAGTAAACCATAGGCTGGTACTCAGGCAGGCTTGAAGTCTGGGTTCACAACGCCCAGCGCTGCCAGAACACCTGAAGCAGAGAATCTCGTTTAAAGAGGCCTCAGGTTGGTAGTTGCCCCATGTTGTGGATGAAACAAATGCAAATTCATTCTCTTCCAATTAGACTTCAGTCCAGGCTGTCAATTGATGATAGTTGGCGCCAATTCAATGCCAACAGGAATCCCCAATTGGGGTTCGTGAAGAAGGAAAGTATATTCAGTGCACATAGTTCAATTGTGATATAGAACAACACAGCTGAGGCAGTCCACAGGTGCGGCGCCCTCTCTCTCTCCCTCCCCCCAACTTTCTTTCTCTCTCTCTCTCTAGCTAGATAGCTCTGGTCTGGTCTGCTCTACTGAGCCCGTGGCCTGTGGGGAAACAGAGTCTTCAGTGGGAAGGGAAAGGGCACCTTTCGAGGCTGACTTACAGAGAGAGAATGGAGAAGGCCCTGTCCCTCCCTGATCCTTGATTGGTCCATCCTCATGCAAATGAAGACTCTAAATTCTCATAGTTTGGTCCAAAAGCTGTCCTGATTGGTTGGAATGGAGTCACTCTGATGGGCCAATGAAAATGCTAAGGAGGATACTGCTGTGCAGCTTCCATTGGGCGAGGAGAGTCTCAGTGCTACGGGTTGAAATAGGGTCCCAGGAACTTCCTAAGGCTGCTCAGCCGCCGGGACGTGGTGCAGACAGGAAGCTCCAAGCAAGAGGCAGGCGCTTAGTGGGGCCCCTCCGCCTTGCATGGCTCCCTGGTCAACAACAGCTGCTAGGTTCTGTTTTTAAATTTGAGTCCAGTTAGCCCCCAGGATCCCTTCTTCGTAGGTATATTCTTTCTTGGGGTTAACAAGACCAACAACAAGTGTAAGATCTTGTGGCCGCACCTCGCTTCCAGGGTCTCCAAGAACGGGAGAGAGATGGAGAGAAGTGCCTGGGTGACACCTGTCGCTTTTACCCACAATGCACTGAGCAGGATTTAGTCACGCGGTCATGTCTAAGTGCAATGAGGGCTGGCCAAGGTGAGCCAGCTGTGTGCCTGGGAAGAGGCAGAAAGAGATTTCGAGAACAGGTGGCCCGGCCCTGCCATCCCACCTCATGGGACCACTGACTACTCTTAGAAAGGCATTGTCAGCAGCAGTGGATTAGAATGGTGCCTGGCACCACGCAGAGATGCGGGCAACGACTGCTCTAGTGATGATTAACAAGAAAGTCTTTGATTCATCAAAGAAATGTATTTCTGGAGACAGCGCTCACTTACCAAAAGAAGTCCCCCCTGATGTTCCCTGGTGACTTCTCATTGGGCGATTTCCAAAAGAAATTTGAATTTCAAAAAAACGTGATCTGTTTGCAGGAGCACATACATGGTGGGACGCCAACATTTGTATTCCAGACACTGCAGCCTTTAACACCAGCCACCCTCCGATCCTGTTTCCAGAGACAAGCACGATGCTCAAAAGCGTGAGTTTTAGAATTACACAGGGTTCGTATCCTGGCTCTGCCATTTACTAGCTCTGTGACCTTGACCTGGCCCCTTGGCGGGTCACAAAGCTTCAGCTTCCGGAACGGTGACCTAGTAATGGAGCCAGTGCCTCGGAGGTCTGAGAACAGTGCCGGGAAGGAGCGCGGCGCGGCGGGCACGTGGCGGGCTCAAGCGCAGCCCTTGTTCCCTTGTCCTCGCTGTCGCCGATGGCCCGGACGCCGTGTCAGCAGCGCTGGTCCTGGGCCCTCCCCAGGGCAGCCTCGAGGTTCTGAGGGCCACCCCCGCACGGAGAGGCTCAGCCCGCGCCGCCTGCTGGCTGCACACGGGGCTCTCATCTGGACGTTGTCACCAGCTGCTGGTCTGAATATTCAAATTTCCATTTTTAACAACTTTACCCATAGTTTTACCCTGAGAAATTACTCCAAGAGCTGCGGAAGCCTTCATGTAAAACCTCGCCTGACTCCCCAACCCGCCGGTCAGCTGGCCCAGGCTTCGGCCACCTCCCGCTGCTTCCCTTCCCCCGCGTGGGGCTGAGGCCACGCGAGGCGCAGCTGCCTGGGCGTGCAGCCTCCTGTGAAGCGCCGCTCCGTGCGCTCTGCGCTCCGAACCCGCAGCTCACTAGCTGGACGCCGCCCCCGAGAGCCAGGATGGGCTCTGCTTTCCGGGCACGCGGCCCGGCCGTGGCTCCTGGGCTGAGACAGGCCCGGGGGAGGAATTCTGACGGCCGGAGCTCGCTGCCTGTCACTCCGCAGCTCAGAGCCCTCTGCAGGGCCAGGCCTCCTCCAAGGAGTCTTTCTCTACCCTAAGATGATGAAGACCGATCCTCTCTTACCTTCTTAAAGTTATAAAGTTCTGCTGTTCACATTTGCATCTTGATGCATCTGGAATCTGTTTATGGAATGATGTAAGAATCTCATTTAATTTCCTTCCCACAGGGAAGCTAATGTCTGAGCAGCATTTATTGGAAAGTCTCTCCTTTCCCCGGAATCACACACAAAGTTCCCACAAATGTGTGGGTCTTTCTAGGCCAGGGACTGGCACACTTTTTCTATAAAGAGCCAATAGTAAATATTTGAGGTATTGCGGGCCCTCAGGCCTCAGTAAAAACTCAACTCTCCCATCACAGGGTGATGGCCACCATGAATGCACAGGACTGAGTGGCAGCTCACTGCTCTAATACCATTGTCCCGGAGATAATATCACAACTTCACAATACATCTTGATGTCCTATAGAAAAAGTACTACCTCTTTTCTATTCATGGTTAGAATTATTATTATCCTTGGGCTTTAATTCTTCCAGGCAAATTTTAGAAGTGATTTTGACAAATTCCATAAAAGTTTGTATTGGATTTTTTTTATTGGAACTGCATCGAGTTCTAGATTATTGCATTGAAATTCTGACCTCAGTAGCCCCTCCTCCAGGCTCCCCCATCCATGTTATCTCCCACAGAGTTCTCTGATGTCACCCACATGGCTTCTGCGGGACAAAGCTCACCATCCTTAGCATAGCCCACATCCACCCCACCCCCACCCCAAGGCACCCAACGCCTCCACCGTGCCAATATTTAGCAACTCCTGAATGCCCCTCCCTTTCTCACTGCCCAGTAATGTGCCCACTGGGAACCCTTTCCCCATTTTTACCCACCAATTTCTACTCAAGAGCCAGCTCAGTCACCCTCACCTCTGTGAGCCTCTCCCCATCCAGGTCCTAGGCTCCCGCCACTGTCCCTGGTGCTGACCTCTGTCACTCTACATGTGGCCCAGGAGAAGGTGGGCTCCGGGAGGGCAAGGTCTTATCTGGTTTGTTCTCAGCAGAACCCACAGCGACCCAAGGCCCTAGCATGTGGCTGGTCCTAATTAGTGTCGGTTGTATAAATGAAAGAACAGATGTAGTAAGAAGTCTGAGCACAGATACTTTAATTGTTCAAAATTGATGCATAGATTTGTGCTTCTGGAGCCACAAGTCTGGAATGGTCTTTCCTCATTACTCCAGGGGGCTTTTCCCTTGTTGCCAGTCCTGACTTCAGGTGCAGGTGGGCAGAGGCAGTGAGCGGGTGACAGTGTGCTGACTGGGGCTTCAAAACGGAACGTTAGAGACCCTGCTGCTTCTCCTTTCTGATCAAGTCTGCACAGAAATGGGGGAGGGGAAGTCAGCATCCAGAGACTCCAGCCCACCCTTGCCCATGGCCGGCAGTGTGTCCCTTTGAGTCTCCTTTCCTGGCAAAGACAATGGACTAGCCCACGTGGCACCTGCAGGCCCATATGAATGTCTTTCCCCAACTTCTGGGAGTGTGCACCCAAGACCAGGGCTCCCTAATTTGACCCGCATTTGCCTGAGAACAATCTCCAAGGGGGGATACTATAAGACACGTGTCACAGGGATGTCCTCAGTGGGCAGGAAAGAGCTGTTTTCTAGGGAATAAAGAGTCCTTAACAGAGCAAAGAGCCATAACACACACACACACACACAAACGCGTGCACATGCGCACACACACATGTGCACACACATGCTGATGGGTCCCACCAGCAAGGGACAGAACTGGGACCCACCCAGGTCACCGCCCCAGAGCCTCATGCAGTAGGCACCTGAACCCCGGTGCATAGCTGCTGTTTCCACATCAAGTAGGTTTGGGGAGCCCCCTCCACACTCCTAAAGAGCTACCAGAAAAGCTGCTGATACTAATATCAAGTATTGATCATCTCGCTGCAGGAGTCCTGAGACGGTTGTCTCTGGCTGCTGAGTCTGGCAGCAGCACCTTCTAAATTGGTTTACGGGAAGCTTTTTACCTGGAGGGCTCCTAATTCACTCCCGATCAATAACCAGCCAGGCCACCTGCTTCGCACGCTGCACGTCCTCGAGATCCACCTGCAGAAGGAAGAGAGAAAGACAGTCTGATTATTGGAAAAAAGATGGCAGAATCACACCGAGTCAGCCACGCAGGCTGACTGTGATTGCGTCAGTTGTGATTTTAAAGTCTTTGAGTCATATGCTAGTCAATTGAAATGAAAAGCCAATGGTCCTGGTTGGAAATGACCAGTATTCACTGAGCACCTGGGTGCCCAGCACTCCACTCACCCTTACAGCCCTGCAGAGGCGTCACTATTCCTGCCGCCCAGTGAGGTTACGTAGCAGCTCAAGGTTAGTGTGGGACTAAAACTTAAAAACACTGCTCCATGCCCTGGCGGGTTTGGCTCGGTGGTTAGAGGGCCGGCCCGTGAACTGAAGGGTCTTGGGTTCAATTCCAGTCAAGGGCACGTTCTCGGTTACAGGCTCAACCCCAGCCCCTGTGGGGGCACGTGCGGGAGGCAACCAGTCGATGTGTTTCTCTCACATGGATGTTCCTCTCTCTCTCTCTCTCTCTCTCTCTCTCTCTCTCTCTCTCTCTGAAAAGCAATGGAAAAAATACCCTCAGGTGAGGATTAAAATATATACATATTTTTTAAAAAACAAAAATGACAACAAAAATAATACTGTCTCTAGTAAGAAAAAGTGGAGTCCGAGGGCAGTCAGCTTGGGTCGTGGCAAAAACTTCAGAAGGATACAGGGCACCCCGGGAGGCTGGCCCCTGCCGCCAGAGCTCATCTCTCCCACCGTCTGCTGTAGGAGTCGCTGCTCTCAGTTTAGGGTCTGACCCCCAAAATAAATTAGACATCAACCCAGAGCCACCACAGACTTCCTCAGGCCACCGCCCTGCTCACCAGCCCCTAGAGGCCTCCGTGTCCAGATGATGGCTCCTCTCCTGCCCAGGCCGCTTTGCGTTCTCCAAGACCTTCCCTGCCCGGGCTCAGAGGGGTCGGCCTGGAGAATGGCCCTGGGCCCTCCCGTCTCCTGCCAATGACCTGGCTCTCCATCTCCAAGGCAACCTTCAGAGCAGCTCGCCTGGGGTGCCTCACCCCAGGATTTCTCCTCTCTGAGTTTCAGCTCCTGCTGTCTTGGGGCCCTGCCTGGCAGGTGGACTGCAGAAGACCTGGGCTGCCAGTGCTGGGGAGCCTGCAGCCCAGCCCCCATGGGCGGGGGCCCAGGCGAGCTCCAGGAGGCCGGCAGCTCCCCCTCTCGTGGGGCCTTCGGGCAGGTCTAAAGGGCCATCTCTCTCATGAACCCCGCAAGTATGGTCCCCCCATGTGGCTTCACCCCCCGCTTCACTCTCATCACCACAGGCAAACATCAGTCCTCAGATGCAGGAGGACAAGGTAAAGGAGGGGGCCTGGGCTCTTCCTAAAACCAGGTGTTCCACGTGCCGTGCAGCCTTGTCTCTGTGACAGCCCGCGGGAAGGACCTGCCTGCCAGACTGCGTGGAGACCAGCTTTCCCATGGGCCTTGGCGTGTCCAGAACTGTCTGTTGTTAGAATCAGAAAAAAGAGTTTTCTGTTAACAGCTCTTTCTTCTCACCCTTTACTGATTGGATGACAATTCTTTTCCCTACCGTTTCCCAGGCCACTACCCTGACTCTAGAGACACTGACTGACCAGTCTGCTCCCCAGACAGTGTCCCCATCTGCCCCTCTCTCTAAATAAGCAAAGGTCTGCGGCATCGGTCATCAAGACTCCCACAGCCCTGCTCCACTAGCAGACAGTTGAAGTGACATATAGTCTTTGAGTAGCATCCTGGGAGTGACAGAGTCTGCAGTAAACAGGAAATTTCCCCCAGAGAGCAGCCAAGTCCAAGTCTGGCCCAAGGCAGCACTGGATGTCAGAGCAAAGGCCACTTGGTCCCCAGCTCCTGCGTAGGGAGGGGCTGCCACTCCAGTCTCTGGGAGTCACAGTGACTGGGAAATCAGTTTGCCCCGAATTGTCCCAGTCCAGTGGGAGACAGCCCCCTGCAGAAGGCCAGGGTCGGCGTCACCTTGGATACCAGGTCTGTGGCCTTTGTCTCTGGTCTGTGCCCACTTTCCTGTGACAGCAGCAGAATTGCTGAGGTGACACTGTTGATCCTTCCCTGGTTAATTAACTAAACACACTCCTCTGCCGCCTCGGGTGGACTAGATTCAGGAGGAAAAGTGCCAGTTTCTTACGTTCAGTGTCTGAATGACTTTCCTTAGCAGTCTCACTCTCCTGCATGCTCCGAGTCGAGTGAGCTCATGGCTCTGCGAAAGGCTCAGAGTGACGAAGACATCGGACCAATAATTTACATAAAGGACAGAGCTCCTGAATCCTTCAGGGCCTACGGCACGCGGGGCGGGGCGGGGCGGGGAGCACATGGCCTGTTGTGTAGGAGGAATTGAGTGCATTTGTGTGTTGCCCCCTCCCCTGAGGGTCTGTCTTCCAAGAACTGAGTGGCTTAATGTTCCAGCATTGGAGACGGATGGTCACTTGTTTGCTCCTTCCCCCCACATCCAGCCTCCTCCCTCAGGATGCCCTTGGGGACTCCTTCACCAGGGTCCTCGTGCTGGCTGGTCCGGACTCCCCACACAGCTAAAGGCTGAAGGCCCCAAGAGTGGCCGAAGACAGAAGACTGTGGCCACCAAAGCCACCTCCCTGGTCCAAGGAGCATATGTCCCAGGAGCACAGGGAGCCCTGGGGTATCCCTACTCATGCCCTTGCAGTGCAGGTGGGGAGATGGAGGCCCTGGGGAGCAAGAGGAGCCCCAACTGGTTAGGAGGAAGATTCCAGATCAGGACTAAGACCACAGCCCCATGGAGGGAAGACCATCCCCACCTCTCCCTACCTCGGCCTTCAGCATCTCCTCCCCCAAGAGGAGTCACCTCCCGGGGGTCCATCAGCAGCTTTGAAGTTTTTCTTTTTTTGAAAATAAAATTAATAATTTCCATTACTTCCTCAAGGACTTCCTTTCCCAGCTGTATTGAGATAATAGTGGAAGACTTACTATGAGCCGAGCACTGTTATGAGTGCTTCACCCTGCTCACCCCACAGCCTCTGAGTGCCTCCAGGTGCCAAGGACAGAGCTGCAGCAGGGAGGTCTCAGTGCACAGGCCTGGAAGACACGCAGCGGCGAGAGGTCTGTGAGGCCCTCACAGCCCGGGCAGCCCCCCTATGCGGGCACCGCTGCAGGCTCTCTGATCTCTTCCCACACTAGGGACCATTTCCCCGGAGTGTCTTAAGCTGGAGCGATTTCTTGCGAGCTGGTGAAAAGCCGCTCGCTACAGGAGATCCAGTTCATTGGCAGAAATCCAGCAACCCAATGGATTGGCAACTGGCTTGGGGATGAGTCTCTTCCATGTAAATGGGGACATAATTATCAATTTTTGTCAGCTCCCCAGTGAGTCTTGACCTGCTTCCCCACCTGGGCTCAGGCACCGTGCGTGTCCTGTCCAGTCCCCTCCCCACACTGGGTGCTGCAGACCTCACATGGGAAGAGGGAGAGAGTGGGGGTGA
Source organism: Miniopterus schreibersii (assembly GCF_964146895.1). Lineage (NCBI taxonomy): Eukaryota > Metazoa > Chordata > Mammalia > Chiroptera > Miniopteridae > Miniopterus > Miniopterus schreibersii. The sequence goes on from NC_138121.1 coordinate 38,598,630, forward strand.
CAGACCCGCGTCCTCAGAGCTTTGAATTTAACATTCAGAACAGAGAGCTGTTAAGGAGACTTGCAATGAGCTGTTATAAAAACAGGGTTTGATTGAAGGAGCTGGCACATCATGCAAATGAGCACTTTGTCCCATGATTCATTGCTATCAGGACAACTAAATTTGTGCAGCCGGAGGAGAGATGACTAATGGGACGCAGAATAACTGTCGATTTAAACCTGCAAAGAATTAATCAAGAGGCCCAGAGGAGACCACGCTCTGTGGCCACGACAGGTGAGTATGCGGGGGGAGGGGGGGCAGTGCGAGTAGGGAAATTAGGGGAATAGCAGGAATGGTAGTAATAACACTAAGGTCCATTAGGCAGAGGCCTCACCTCTGCCGTGGGATGCCACAGAACTATCACCCTGGAGACCTGCACAATTTTTGCAAAGGTGGGTGGATTTTATGTTGCATGTAGAAGGCTCTGGCTGGGTCTTCTCACCCTGAGGCTGCTTCTCAGGCAGCCCCCAGACACCTCCTTGGCTTTGTTCCAACTAAACTTCCTGCACTAACTCATATAACCCATCTTAGAGCTCTGACCCCAGAAAAATCCCCATGCCCAGAGCAAAATGGGACAGAGAATATTTCATCCTTATGATAAGCAGCTATTTACTGAGCACCTACTATGTGCCAGAGAGGAGGGTGACACAGGGGCAGGCATGCCCACCTGAGTCACTGGCTCCTCCAGGCCCCACGTGATGCCCAAGGAGGTGCCACCACACAGCAGCCCTGGACACATCAACCCCTTTCCTGTAAGAGATCAGCAACTGTCCCAAAATCATTTGAGAATTCTGACTCCAAGACCAATCTACTCTTTTCCATGCCTCTTCAATCTCAGCTTGATCACGACATGCTGGTGGCCCATAAGCCAACAATTCCACTCACTCTGTTTTGTTTTCAACTAACTTCCAATGTTTAAAATTTGGGAGATACAAATTCAGATTTCCAATGTCTTTCAGAAACTTAACTCTCTACATTAAGGCTGTGTCCCAGGGTGACAGTGGTTGGAGGTGGCTGCGTGGGGGGCCGCCCCTTCTGGCTCCTAGCTTGCCAGTTCCCGTGGCCCCCATGTGGACAACGGCGTCCTGTTTCATGCCCTCACTTCCCAGCCCACCTTCTGTGGGAACCTACTTTTCCTGTTCCTGTCTAAATGGCCAGAGTCCAGGGTGGCTGGCCTGTGTTAGCTTAGATTCCTGCAGAAATGCCTCTAACCAGTTAAAAATCAGTGCTTTAATTTTATTACTGTTGCCATAATAATCAGTCATTTAGAATATATTCGTCTCCTTTGCCGAGTAGCAGTCAAACATACAATTATCCTACATCCCTCCCTGTGGGCCCAGGCTCTGGGCTGGGCACCCTGGGGATGTCTCTATAGATGGTGGCCATGGCCAGCTCTTGCTGAGCACATGGCCGAAGGATCAGGACTGGTGGGGGAAGAGGCAAGCCAGGGGCACTGACGGGAAGTCCTGAGGTAGGTGGGCAGCAGTCTGAACAGGCCCTGAAGGGCACATGCTTGTTGTGGGAGCAGAGCTGGTCTCTCTGTCTGAGCAGAGGCTGAAGGTCCTGGAGGCCAGAATTAACAACCCCAAAGAGTGGTTTGAGCAGAAAATGATTGCAGAATTGTAGACGTAAATCAACCATCCACACTCCATTTGCCCACATGACATCAAATGACCATTTGACTCTTTTCTTCATTGACAGTGACAATGTTTTTGAGCTGTCTGACCAAGTGTGGCAATGCTGGGAGGCAGTGATGGGTCTGGGTCCAAGGTCAGCTTTTTCTATTCTGCTGGGATCCCCCAGCCCTGCCCCACCCCAGGCACCCATTTTCCCCAGGATCGCTGCCCCAGAAGAACTGGGGGTGAACTTCTGAACGGCCAATGCCATCATCACACAAACGGCACATGTGGCTAGTCATCATCTTTTAAAGTAATGTTTCAAATTCAAACAAGTTCGGAAAGTAAACTTTGCAAAACTTTGTGATGAGCAGAAGTGGATGGCTTTCTTTACTGTTGGGCATCAGCACCTTCCCGGTACTCAGGATTAGCTACACAACTTGTGGGGCCTGATGTAAAATGAAAACACAGGGCTCCTGGTTCCAAAATCATTAAGAATGCGAGAAAACCACCGCAGAGCAAAGCACAGGATCAGGACCTCTCTGGGTAGGCGCCCTGTGGGCTGCCCTGCATGACATGCTGAGGTCACTGTGTTCCCAAGAGAACAGAGGGCTGGGCCAAGGTCACCATGTGTCTTAATGGATTCAACCCTGGAATAACAGTTCCATAAAACACACTTAGGAAAATCCTGCTTTAAGCCAAATTCTCATCCTCCTCTTACCCCTAAGCTCAAATACGCAGATATACAGGGACCTCAGGACCTTACACAGAACCCCATGGACAACTGCACAGGATGAGGAGACTGTGTCTGCTGGGTCATTTTCATCTGTTAGGTCAGCTGCAGTGTTTGTATCTGGGGCTTTTTGGGTAATGGGTCCATCAGTAATTTCGGCTTATTCCTTATTTTGCTCCATTCTTTTGAATAAAGCCTAACATCTCTGAGCAACCACAACAAACTTCTGTCAAAAGCGGCAGGCAATTTATGGTGATGGATGAACACGGCAAACAGAGAACGCCTTGGCCAGGGGTGGTGCACAATTCTGTGCTTAGAAAGCCAGCATTGCTAAGAGCCGTCAGCTCTAAAGACCCCTGCTTTTTTCCTGCTCCCTGGGTGGCCCATGACACTGCTAGAGAAATGGCCTCCCTGGCCTCCTCTCTCGGATCATGTATGGTTGGGGAAGACGTGGGGGTAGCAGGTAGGGAGCCCCCACTCTCCATAGGACCCTTCTCATGGAGGCCCAGGCCCAGTGCACAAGGCTGGCTTGAGTCAGCACCCCGGACAGCTCCTGCCTGGGGCTGGAGGCGGGAGGGCGCTAACCCTAACCGGCCCCTCGTGTCAGCACCCTGGACAGCTCCTGTCTAGGGCTGGAGGCGGGAGGGCGCTAACCCTAACAGATCCCTAGTGTCAGCACCCTGGACAGCTCCCCCGCCGGGGGCTGGAGGCGGGAGGGCGCTGACCCTAACAGATCCTTAGTGTCAGCACCCTGGACAGCTCCTGTCTGGGGCTGGAGGCGGGAGGGCGCTGACCCTAACAGATCCCTAGTGTCAGCACCCTGGACAGCTCCCCCGCCGGGGGCTGGAGGCGGGAGGGCGCTAACCCTAACAGATCCTTAGTGTCAGCACCCTGGACAGCTCCTGTCTGGGGCTGGAGGCGGGAGGGCGCTGACCCTAACAGATCCCTAGTGTCAGCACCCTGGACAGCTCCCCCGCCTGGGGCTGGAGGCGGGAGGGCGCTGACCCTAACAGATCCTTAGTGTCAGCACCCTGGACAGCTCCTGTCTGGGGCTGGAGGCGGGAGGGCGCTGACCCTAACAGATCCCTAGTGTCAGCAGGGCAGCTCCCCCTGGGGCTGGAGGCGGGAGGGCGCTGACCCTAACCGGCCCCTCGTGTCAGCACCCTGGGCAGCTCCGGCCTGGGGTTGGAGGCGGGAGGGCGCTGACCCTAACAGATCCCTAGTGTCAGCACCCTGGACAGCTCCCCCGGGGGCTGGAGGCGGGGGCGCTGACCCTAACCCTAGTGTCAGCACCCTGGGCAGCTCCTGCCTGGGGTTGGGGTCCCAAACCCAGCATGCCCCTGGGTCCACAGAGCCAGAGTGCAAGCTGAACCACAGGGAATTTCCTGGTAAAGGGTACAGGCAAAGGGAGAGGAGCACAGACGTCCTTCCTCTTAGCCAAAGCACCATTTGCCTGGAACATCCCTCCAACCAGCAACCTTAACAGTGCAGGATACACATCGTTCCCACCTGCTAAGGGCCAGGCACTGGGCACACGTTACACTAATCATTGCCACAGTTAGCATCACAGTTGTTCTCACTTCCAAAGAAGGAAACCGAAGTTCAGGGTGACTAAGGGAGCTGCCTAAGGCCACGCAGGAAGGAAAGAGGCAGACCTGCCCAAAATGGATGTACTGAAAACCAGGTTACCTTTGTCTGTAATGAACCATGGTTACCCTCGGGCTTTGTCAGCTACTGGCATCCTCCCTCTGGAGGTAGTAGAGAGATATTGGGGGGGGGGGGGGAGAGGCGCAAAGAGAGGATGAGAGAAAATTAGAGAATGTGAACACCTGAACGTCCTTCCGCCTTACATTCAATGCGTAGCAAACTATACCACTGGGGGGAATTCCCCAGAAACACAGCGTCTTTAATGCATGAAAGAACCAGAGTCTACACAGGGGAGGTAAGCTGCCCCAACGCCTGGGACTCATGCTGGAGATGAGAGAAGAAGGGGAGAGGATTCAAGTGACTTAGGGACTGGTATGAGCTGTTCACTCCTTTTATTTTGCTAATCAGAGATATTTTTGTAAGTTGCCATCTATTATCACTCACCTGCAGGATAGAATCTTGGAATAAAGGAAAGTCCTTCCTAGCAGATCCATTGCATTTTGTTCACCTAATCACAGCCAGTGCCTGCTTTCCTCACTTTGCAGCGGCGGGTGAACCAGGCCACAGGCTGACATTTGGGAACCACTGATCTCATCCAATCCTCTTATTCTACCCATAAATAAATAAAATGCTGTTATGAACATAAGGGTGCATAAGTTCTTTCTGGTTGGTGTTTTGGGATTCTTAGGATACATCCCTAGAAGTGGGATCACTGGGTCGAACGGCAGCTCCATTTTTAATCTTTTGAGGAAACTCCATACAGTTTTCCACAGTGGCTGCCCCAGTCTGCATTCCCACCAGCAGTGCACTAGGCTCCCCTTTCCCCACACCCTCGCCAGCACTTGTTGTTTGTTGATGGAGCCATTCTGACAGGTGTGAAGTGATACCTCATTGTGGTTTTAATTTGCATCTCTCTGATGATTACTGATGTTGAGCATTTTGTCATATGTCCCTTAGATGTCTGCATGTCCTCTTTGGAGAAGTGTCTATTTAGGTCCTTTGCCCATTTTTTAATTGGGCTTCTGTCTCCCTTTTGTTAAGTTGTATGAGTTCCTTATATATTTTGGATATTAACCCCTTATTAGATGTGTCATTGGCAAATATGTTGTCCCATACAGTGGGCTCCCTTTTTGTTTTGTTGAGGGTTTCTTTTGCTGTGCAGGAGCTTTATAGTTTGATGTAGTCCCATTTGTTTAGTTTCTCCTTAGTTTCTCTTGCCCTAGGAGATGTATCAGCAAACATATTGCTACCAGAGATGTCTGAGATTTTGCTGCCTATGTTCATAGCAGCGCAATTTACAATAGCTAAGATCTGGAAACAGCCCAGGTGCCCATCAGTAGATAAGTGGATAAAAGGCTGTGGGACATTTACACCATGGAATACTATGCAGCTGTGAAAAAGAAGGATCCCTTACCCTTTGGGACAGCATGGAGGGAAATGGAGAGTATTATGCTAAGTTAAATAAGCCAGGCAGAGAAAGACAAATATCACACAATCTCACTCATATGTGGAATGTAATAAACAAAATAAACTGATGCACAAAATAGGTCCAGAGACACAGAAGCATGGGACAGACTGGGGGATCTCAGAGGGAAGGTGGGGATGGGGGAGTGGGTGCGGAGAGATTAATCAAAGAAGTTATATGTTTATAAGCATCACCCATGGACCCAGGCATTGGTATGGGGAAGGCTGGGGGGGAGGGGATGCAGGGTAGAAAGGGTCAATGAGGGAAAAAGGGGGACATCTGTAATACTTTCAACAATAAAGATAAATTAAAATAAATAAATAAATAAATAAATAAATAAGTTGAAACACGATCAATTATCTTAAGTGTGTATTGCCAGGCATGTGACTCCTCCCATGACTGGACCCCTGAGCAGCCCCAGGTCTGGCCAGGCCCTGGGCTCAGCCAGCACGTGGTCCTAATCCCATGGAAAGCATGAAAGTTCTCAGATTATTTTCTCTGGAAGCCATTTGGTAATATTTTCGCTCCTAATGACTGTTATGACAAGCAGCAAATTGCTAATTGCAGCCATCTCAGAATAGACATATTTAGAGAATTAATGACCAAGGAAGAGTTAGATTTAAGTACCACCACCACTTGGCTGCCATCCGCGCGTTTGTGTCTGGTTGTATTTGCCTGTAGGGAGGAAAGAAGCAGAGGACTGGTGAGTGGAGAGAGTTTGAAGATCCATTTCTCTCTCTCTTTCCACGTGGCATGATCCTTTCTAGCTCTACATAGATAATACAAGGGGGGTGCACGGACCAAGGTGGAGTCACATCTTGCACAGCACTTAGATGCTGAAGTCATCGCAGGAGGTGAAAATTGCTGTGAAAATGATCTTTGGAAACTCCCAGCAGACGTCTGCTTCCTCAGCGCAGCACCAAGTGCTGGGCTGCATGTGGAAGTCATTCTACAGAAAATACAGTCAGATGCAAGAGTCCTCCCTGCTCAGCAAGGCTCCCGCCGGGAGAGGCACGTGTGCAGTCGGACAGATGAAAGGGAGGGAGAGCCCCCCGGCCGCGGGGCGCCCACGCTGGGGGGCAGTGCTGCTCACTCAGCAGGCTGCCCCGTTCTCCCTCTCTCCTCCCGCCCTCTGCGCCCTGGGCTGTTGCAACAGCCTCCCAGCTGGGCTCCCTGCCTGTTCAGTCCCCTGCCCACTACAAACGGGGCGTGAATGTGACCAGCCAGACAGTCCAGGTTGGGCATATTGAGAAAATTTTTCTAAAACCGGGCTCTGAGCATGCGTCTTACTTGTCTTTCCAGTCCCAGTGCTGAAATGGGCTCTGCTCTTGGCTCAGGATGGAGTCCTAGCCCCTTAGCCCAGGGCACCGTCTCCTTCAAGACTTGTCCCCCCTTCCACACCTTCCCTGGTCACAAACCACCACATCACTCTCCCTTCTAGAGCCCCTCAGCATCCTACCCCTCCATTCCCGTTCGTGCTGCTCCATGAGGTGTGGCAATTCCTCCCACTGCAGGTCACTCTCCTCCACTGGATGGTGAGCTCCTGACCAAGGGCTGTTCCTTCTCTATTCCTGTCTCTATCCTCAGGGCTTGGGACACAGTAGGCTCTTCCTCCATCTAAGCACCTTTCCACTTTCCAGCCTGCATGTGGATTAACTTTGGAACCCTTTCTATTTACTGCTTTAAAATGAAGCCATTTTTTAAAGTAAGGCTCTTCCTGAGCCATGCATCCAAATATCATATTTCAAAACAAGTAGTGAGCTAGAGAACCTGAGCCATCAAAGCTGGGACCTGCACTGGGGGTCCTGACTGGCGGCCCCAGTTGCTGCCTCTGATCCACAAGGTCTCCTGCGCCTGCCTGAAGTCCCAGAGGACCCTGCTTGACTGGCTGAGAAGGGGAGCAGTGGGGCGTCATCCTGAAGCCACAAGGAGCCACAGGTCAGAGGGAATGTGAGGGGACCTCTAAAGACCCTCCAGCACGGATTTTACCTTTTGCAGATGCTATCAAAAGCGAGAGGTGGGGTCAGCCTGGGCAAGGAGAAACATATTGTTTGTGCTCCAAACTGAAAGGGCATCCATTCACTTGTGCTTGGAGTGGTTGGAAAGAGAGTGGAGAAATGACAGATCTACAGGCTAGGACAGGACACACAGGTTGGTGAGTGAGAGGTGACTCAAAGCAGAGTGGCCAGAAACAGGGCACCCCCATTGATCTGGACTCCAGGCACCCCAACCAGGACAGGGACCGGGTCCCCACATGACTCCTGCCCACTTCCAAGCCACATCTTCCCTGCCTCCAGCAGCCAAGTGCTCTGTGTCTTGGTGGCGTAAGCGCTGGTCCCTGGTCCTCTGCCCGCCCCCAGACCGCAGTGCGGCACCTGGTTTGGCCGCTGTGCGCCCTGGTGAGACCGGAGACCTGGTCTCTGCCGTCCCTCTGTGCTCAGCCAACCAGCGTGTCGTGCTGGTACTTTTCATACCACTGCCCCAGCCTGGATGCAAAGAGTCACCCTGGGGTGCAGCACATTTAGGACAAAACCACCACATTGAGGTAACATTGCCGCTCAGCAGCTATGCGGCTTTGCCCCTGGGCTAGAGTGACCAGGTTAACCCACAGGATGCCCAGTTATGCTTCAGATAAACAACAAATAATTTTTGCTTAGAGAACACACTTATATGAAGTTATCTAAATTATCTTTTATTTTATCTACAATTCAAATTTAACTGTTGTTTGCTCCACCTGGCAAATACCCCCTCGTTTGTTCCACGTGGGTAGCAGAGCCTGTTTCGCAGGCTGATGGAGGGCGACTGGGAGTAAGTCTGAGCTCCGTTTTCCAAAGTCAACGTTTTGGCAGAGGAGAACACAAAGTGGGGAGGAGACACTTTGTGACCTCGGGAATCAGGGTTTTGTATGTGTGACAATGGAGTCTTATCAGCAATTATGAGTTAGACTCACACCTTTGGAAGTTGACTGATCCTGGGTCACTGACAAATGCACCTGTGCAAACTCAGCATGTGGGCAGGTGCTGGGCACGGCCGTGCATCTCACTGGCGTCAGAGAGCAACGTCTGATCAGAGGCTCTAAGCAAGTGTTCTTCCTGCTCTTCGGCAGGAGCCTCGGGCCCAACAGTAAATATTTGTGGTCTCAAATGGAGTAGAGACATGGATGCAGCACAGCCCTCCCATGCTTTGCTAACCCTCACCAAGGAGTCAAGAACTTGCCCATCCCTTTGTCATTGAAGCCCAGGGCCGTGGGTTCCCATTGAGCCACCTTCTTGCAGACCCTGGGCCTGGGCTGGCGACAGAGCTCCCACCTGCCTCCTATCTCAGAGAGATGCCTGTCGGATGGATGCCAATTTGGCCAAGGAAAGGTCTTGGGAAAGTCAAACACCATCATCATTAATTCCCTGATGTTTGCCTGGGATGGGAGCCACTGGTGAACCAACAGAGGAGGTTTCACTCCAAATAAATAAACACACGTCCTTCAGGCAGATGTCAGGGCTGTCAGTGGATGGTCCCTCACTGTGGCGGTGAGCACAGCATGGGGGGGCGGAGGTGACACCTCACTGCAACAAGCAATATGGAACCTTGGCCACAGTCCGCAGCCGTCCCTTTGAATCCACGCTGACAGCTTAATGAAGCCACATTTATGGACCTGATGCCCCTGAGAGGCGGCTGCTCTTCTCTCCTCCCTCCTATTTTTAATATTTGACCTGGCAAGCAGATATTAAAGGGATATTTCAAAGCTGATTACTCTTCTGTTTGACGGCGTGAGTTATTCGTGCACGCAGGGCGCCCGGGGAAATTACCCGGACCCGTGTGGGAGCTTTATTGTCACTCTTTCAAACAGCCCTCCGCTCGGAGTCTCATTCCCGTCACGTGCAGAGCTGTGGGCTCTCCAGCAAATGGTGGCCACCGCACCTTGATTATAGTGGCCGCATCCCTCCCTCCAGCCTCATCTAGGCCCATTCCAGAATGTTTTCTTGGGGATCAGGAGCTTCCTTTCTGAGAAGTGGTCTCTCAGGACAGCTGCCAAGTTATTTTGTTCAATCACCGACTTGTTTACTGTGCTCCGTTCCTCACAAGGCACAGGCAGGGAAGTGAACTGCATTCAGAGTGTGCCCTGCTGTGGCCTCTCCTTGGCTCTGAGCTCTGGTCCAGCCGTAGGGGGGTGGTCACTCCCCTGAGCCCCCAGGTCTTTTGTCTCTGTCTTTCCCTTTGCAGGAGACTAGCTCCGCCTTGAATGTCTTGAGCCACTGGATAAATCCACCCTTGTCTCAGGTTGGGCAACGGGCCCTATTTCCAACTCGACCTTTAGTGGGGAGCCAGAGGGAGCCTTTGGGGTCTGAGCAGGGGACTGCATTCATGGGGTGGGGCAGAGCACAGCCCCTCCATGCCACTGTCTCCACAGGCAGATGGGCAGAGACGAGGCTGTGAGCTCAGCCTTCACTGGCCCACTGAAGGATGGGCCTGTCTCTCAGGCTCCGTGTGCCTCAGAAATTCCAGTGATTTTTGCCAATTATTTACTTTTTCTGTAAGGGTCAGACAGCAAATATTTTAGTCTTTGAAGGGCATGCAGTCTGCTATCAAAACTGCTTAACTCTGCCTCATGGCCCCTAAGTAGCCATGGATAGCATATAAGATAATGAGCATGGCTGTGTTCCAATAAAACTTTATGCACAAAACAGGCAGGGGGCCAGATCTGGTCTGCAGGCCATAGTGCCCAGGCTCCAGCTTTAGATTTTTCCTTGAATTAGGCATATTTTAAAAAATCAAATACTTTAGCTTCATCTTAAGCAGAGGAAGGGAACATCCAACGAAGCGGGTGTTGAAGGGTAAAAAGACTGGTTTGGTCCATATTGCAGGTTCATAAACAGTATGTAAGAGACACAAAGCCTCCGTTCTTCGAGGAGGATGTTGCTAGAAAGGGGCCAGGTCAGAGAGCACGCTCACCTGGACGCTCACAAGGCAGCCAGGAAAGCAAATAAGGCGCCTGATAGAAGGCAGCTCAAAGCCTGTCTCCCCTCCCACAGCCACCGCTTGGAATCCACTTCCCCTCAGCCCCTCTCTCTGGCCCCAGCCTGGCCCTGCCCTCGCCCTTCCTGCAGGGTTTCTTCCTCCTGACTCCAGGAGCCCTACCCCACCCTTCCTGCAATGACAACGTGGTCCACTGCCCCTGCTTAGACGGAGGCCCGCCGGACGCAGGCCCGGCTGCCTTCACGGAGCCTACACCTGGCAGAGGCGGCAGATGACAAACAAGGGAGCAGGTGCAGAAACGCACGGTTTCAGGCAACGCCGGATACAATCGAGCCTATTAGGCAGGGAACGGGACGGAGAAGAGGGGGTCGTTAGACAGGGCAGTCAGAGGGCCTCTCGGAGGTGGTGACCCTGAGTTGAGATGGGGAAGATGACACAGAAAACAGGGCCAGCCCGTCGGACAGGAAGCAGCAGGTGCGGGAGGCGGTGGGATGATCTGCTGCACTCAGGGCAGGGGAGGGAGCCAGGAGGACAGGCGCTCCCAGGGCAGCTTCTCATTATTTATTTGCTCTCGATTAAAAGGCCATAAAGAATTGATTTGCCAAAGACTTAATAACCAGGCACAGTGGACGCCTGTATAATGACAGTTCCAGACTCATCTTTCATGGCAACGTGTCACAGGGCCGCTGCGCCCATGACGGAGTGGGGACAAATGAGCCCTTCCTGCACTGTGCTAATTGCTGCCAGTCTGGCCTTGCGGGGTCCTCCCGGGCCAGGCGTGGCCGGTGCCCGGGGGAGGCAGCCGCGGCTCCGCGGTCAGGAGGAAGCGGAGTTCAGGGCTGGCCGCCGGGAATGGGAGGCAGGGCTGGCCTCGTGAGGACCTGGCCAGGTTCCACTCACGTAAAGCACTGACTGAAGGTCCTGGAACTCATCAGGATATTTTGGTGGCAAGTGACTGAAGCCTAATTCAACTGGCTCAGACAAAAATGGGTACATATTGGCTTCTGAAAATAAAACGAGGCTGGTCTCAGCTTCAGAAAAGCCAGATCCCAGTGCCCAGTGATGTCACTGGGAACCACCGTTCCTTTGGAAGTTCCCTTCGTTGGCTTCATTCCCAGGAAGCCCCCCTGCGCTGTTACAGGTGACCACGAGCGCCCAGGCCTCAGGTGAGCAGGCCTGGCGTCAGGGAAGCCTCTTTCCGCCGCTGGCTCCTGAGGAGCCGCTCAGCTTGGACTCCTTGGTGTACTTACCGCTCCCTAGGCTCTGAGCACGTGGGTAGGTGCTCAAAGCCTCGCAGGAGACTCGGTGCTAACCAGCATGGGGACCCCGTCCGGAACGCAGTCCCCCGGGAGAAGCTGGGGATGAGCCTCTAAAGAAAATTAAAATCTTTCATCTGCAGCATCCTCCAAGGCCCTAGCCCGGCTGTCTTCAGCCAGCAGAAGGGTTGAGGGCTGTGGATCCTGCAGGGCGACAGGTCTGCCTTTGAAGCCTGGCTCTGCCACTTTGGAGCTCTGAGGACCTGAAGAGCGAGGTCACGTCTCTGTGCCCCTGTGCAATGGAGCCAACACATCTAACACTACCTAGTAAGGTTGCTAACCACCCAGCCAGGGCATTTGGAGGGTTAAAGATGAGGCAGTTGAGTCAGTGCCGATGTATGAAAGCTGAGGGGACGGCATCTGCTGCCAGTTCTTTTCCCTGCTGCTGCAGCACTGGAATGATGGGGGCTGAATCCCTCTGGGGGACTGTGTGGCTTCTGGGGTGGACTCGCCCAGCACAGATGTGGAGGTAGGATTGCACCAAACCAGCACCTGGGCAGGGGCTGTCCCCCAAGGCAAAGGGATAGTGATGCTTCCTAGTGGTCCTGTCCCCAGGTCCCCGTGCTGGGGAGGGGTCCAGGTGAACACAGGAACCTCCATGGAGGGGCCTGAAAGGGCAGGACCTCAGCACCAGAACCCGGAGTCCGGAACGAAGGACGAGCGGAGGATGGGGGGGTGGATGGATGGGCGTGTGCGCGCAGGGCGGTTTTGGGGGAAGGAGTGTCAAGGGTGGGGTGTGCACAGCCCCGGCCAGTGTGACTCAGTGGTTAGAGTGTCAGCCCGAGCACTGAAGGGTCAAAGGGTGGCAGGGTCAATTCCTGATCAAGGGCATGTACCTGGGTTGCAATTTCTATCCCTGCCCCAGTCAGGTCACGTGTGGGAGGCAACCAATCGATGTTTCTCTCTCTCTCTCTCTCTCTCTCTTTCTCTCTCCCTCCCTCCCTCCCTCCCTCCCTCCCTCCCTCCCTCCCTCCCTCCCTCCCTCCCTCCCTCTCTCTTTAAAAATCAATGGAAAAAATATCCTCCGTGAGGATTAACAAAAAAGCAGCAGCAGGGGGTGCACAGAGCACTGCCAGGCTGCCGGGAGAAGCCTCCTCCGGAGGACTGCAGTCCTGCAGAGAGGGAAGGGGCATGGAGACCACTGAGTGCCCCAGGACACCCCAGATGCCCAATTTACATACCCCCGGAGCCGCCATGGTGTCTTAAAAATTAATGAGAGCCTTGAAAAAGCATGCTGGAACCCTAGTTCTGGTGGTTACTGACTCCTAAAATACTGCCTTCAACAGAATCACTGCCAACACCATGAAATCTGCTTTCTTAGGCTTCCCGGAGGGATGGAGTCATCCTGACACTCTGGGCCCTGGGCGCTGTCCCTCCAGCCTCCAGCCTCCCGCCTGGACCCTGCTGCTCCACTGATAACAGCCTGGCCTCTCCCTTATCTCTCCCCAGCGCCTTCTGGCAGGTACCCAGCACCCATCAGAAAGGCAACCTGTGTAGCAGCCGAGTCACGCTGGGCACCCGTTGCCTGCAGCACATTATGTGACCTTGAGCATGTCCTTTCTTTCCCTGGGCCCGGTGTCTGGGCTTGTTGAATAGAGGCACCAGCCCAGAGCACCTCCACGTTCCCAGAGCTCCGGCTGGCCTTGCGGCCCTCTCCTGGACCTGCCACGGCTCCCCGGGGGTGGGCTCAGCAGGCAGGAGCTCTGCCTGCTGACCGACCTGCAGCCCACCCACAGACACTCCCTCCCCCACACCCCAGCCCAGGCAGCCTTTCCCAATCCCTGCGCCCCATACTTCCCTTCCATCGGCAGGTCCGTATCAGTGGGCTGACCTTTGCTGCCCAGGGCTCCTACTGGGTCTAGGGGCCTCCTTGTTCCAGTTTAGGGTTCAAAAGGATAAGGTGTGACAGACAAGACAGGCACACCAAGCCTGAAGGCAACCTTTTCTTTATCTGCTTGGTGGTTTTTAAACATATCCACAAATACTTTGACCTCCTGCCTTCAAAAGTGAAGTCTAACCCCTTGCCACAACCCTACAGTGTGCTTCATGACTCACCTCTAATGCGCGATTGCAGAGCATTCCTTCCTGCTCTCTGACTTCCACGGCCAGTCAGGAAAAGGGCCACTTCTGCAGGATCTCTGTCTCTCTTGGATCACTTGCTCTCAAGAGAGAGGCCAGGCTCCAGGTCAGGAGGACACTCAAGCAGACAGGGGGCTGGGACCATGTGGGAGGAACTGTGGCCTCCCGCCAACTCCAACACTGCCCAGCCCTGTGATGAGCCCCCTTGGGAGTCTTCATATGATGGCCATCTCCCAAGACACCTGAGCCAGAACCACCAGGCCAAGCCACACTGAGTCCTTCACTCACAGAAGCTCTGAGAACCAATGTTTATTGTTGCCTTAAGCCACTAACTTTGGGGTGATCTGTCATATGGCCACAAGTAACTGGCACAGCCCGAGTCCCCCCTGCTGCATGCACAGCTGACTTTAGCATTCTGAGCAGACATGCTTACCGGACAGGCTGCCCTGGACCTATTGTCTCACCAGGGCAGTGACCCGGTGTTAGTCCACACGGCCCAAGTATAGTCCCCCACCCTTAGCTTCTAGCTCAGCAGGGGCTGGGGGGCTGGGGGGGGCACCATTGTCCAGGATTCATCCAGGACTCAGGGTCACCATCCAATCTGGGAGGAGCATGACTGGGAGATGTCCCTGTCATCAGGCCCACCAATACCAAAACTGAAGCATCCCCTAGCATCTGATGCAAACAGATTTCCCTCCAGCAAGGGGCCAAAACCAGAGCTGTGCCTGAGCTCTGAGAACCACAGCAGGGCACACTGGCAGCTGGGCCATTGCTGGTGCCGCCCGCTGGCTTCCCCGAGGCACATCTGGCCCAAGGTGGGTGCGGCTGTGCCCCTTCCCTCCTGACATGGGCTCTGGGTGCCAAGAGGTTAGGGAGAGAGAAAGGGATCACATTTGTGCTGAGCACAGGCCCCCAGCCAAGTGTGCTGGAAGTGGCCTAGCCTCTCATCCTCGAGGACAGTGACAGATCCATCATCTGGGCACTGGGCACAGAGTCTGGCACTGCCAGGGATGCCTGCCAGCACTTGATGTGCCCTGATGGGGCTCCCGTTACAGGGGACATTCAGTCAACCCGCTTTAGCACACACTGTCAGGCCCGCTCCTGCATGCCGGGCACAGGGGTGGTGGCCAACAGAGTGAGGACACGACTGGGGTTCGTGCCCTGCAGAGCCCCAGTGTCCAGTGAGTAGAGGCACACAGGGTGGCCAGGAGACTCTTCCTGACCGGGACTCCCCACATGGGCTTGTTTTGGGTGTTGTGAGCATGCTTTTGCTGTGTTGAGCCCCAGAGATTTGGGGCGGTTTGTTACAGCAAGCGGCCCAGCGGTGAAGGCCGGGGCGCCCGGGGAGCCAGCACACACAGAACAATAAGCAGTCCCAACAGGTTCCCCCCCACAGGGACCCGGGTTCCCCCCAAGGCCTGGCCCCTGATCTCATGAAAACATCCGGAAAGGCTTGGGGAAAAATCAGAAATTTTATTCAAATCTTTATTTCCAAATGCAGCCACCCTCTCTCAAGTTTCAGCCTAACGAGGTTTTAAATGGCAGAGTCGCGCGCCCTCTGAGAGCAGTGTTTGTAAGAAAGGCACCAGCAGCCTTAACGCTAGGAACACCCCTGGGCCCAGCAGTACTGGCTTAGCTGCCTGGGCAGTCAGGGGTAATGCTGCCAGTCTGTGCCTAGGAGGGAAGGGGCAGTGATGAATGACTGTGACTTCGCGCTGTGATGGCCCCAAAGCCCGCCTGCCTGGCGAGCAGCTGACGGACGCCGGGCCCCTGAGTGGGGCACCAGAGCACCAGGTCCCCTCCCTGGGGTCGGCGTCTGCCGGTGAGCAGGGCGATCACAGAGCCTGGGTAGAGAAGCGGCACGTGCAAGGGCACCTGGTGAGGTGGAACCCACCTGTCAAGAAGCAAAGTTTAACTGAGACCCCCCCAAGGCAGTACCAGGCGGAAGACCTTTATAAAAAGGAGGGCGGGGTAAAGGAGCATCAGCGAGGAAAAGCGAAAGCTCACTGGAGGACAGGAAGGTTTCCGGTGACAAGGGCTTCCCACTGGCCGAGCTGCAGTGCTTCCACTGGCTGGCTTGTTGCTGGGCAAGGGGAAGATCTGCCTTCCTCCTGCTGGGGTGGCCAAGTACTTGCACTTCCTCTTTGGGAGTGCGGGGGACTCCTCTTCCTGTTGGGGTTACCCTCTTAGGGTCTGTAACTGGATTAATTGATGGTGGCTTCCTGTTTGGGGTAATTGACAGCGTCCTGTTTGAGGCAACTGACGGCATGTCATAGAGCCCAGGGCGCCCTCTACAGGCCTTCCCAGCTCCGGTTTCAGTTGAGGTCCCTTCATGAATTTTCACACACCTCAGCTAACACAACAGCGCTCGGGGACAATCCTGGAAAACCACTTCTTGCGTTCCTGGGATGCGTTGGTGACACAACTGAGCCTAAACCCCACAACTGCTGACTGCCCACACTGTTTTCCCACCACATCACACGCACCCTGATTTTTCTTACAGATGATGGAATCAGGTGCACACAGGCAGAGAGATGGCTCTGCTTCATCATTTAGAAAATGGGGTGTTGTCAGGATGACAGGAAACAGTGGCTTATGGTGACACATGGCTCAGTGGCTGACACAGGGGCTGAGAGAGTAAGCACTCGGCCACTGGTGGCTGTTGTAGCTGTTATTATTCATAATTGCTGTTATTATGTACTATTAATAACAACGGTAACAAAAGGAGCTGTGTCACGTGCAGACTGAGTTCCCCAGAACCTTACTCCACTCGGGGCTCATTCCTCCCCAGTACCCCCACCAGGACAAACTCTAGACATCCAATTCGCAGCCACTAAGGAGGCGGAAATGAGCATCTCCGAGGATCTGCTCTGTGGCTGACGTGGAGCCAGGGCCTAACATCTGTCATCTTGAATTCAGTTACGTAGCCACCAGCATTCCCCACTGCACAGGTGAGAAACAAGGGAACAGGCGGTTATGCAGGGGAGGCAGGAGGCTGACGTGGGTCTGGAGACCCAGTAGGTAGGATGCTCTTCACCTCTATTCCCACCTCTGGCCTTTCAGATGCTCCTGGGGGCAGTGCTGGGCTTCCCATGGGGACAGAAGAGTCCTCACAGGACACACATTCCCAGGCAGGTTAGGGATGGAGGTGTTGGAGGGGCAGCCCACTGGCATTTCTCCCGCCTCCTTCTCCACCCCGAGCCTGCCCCAGACACAGGCAGGGTGCTCCCTGCATGCCCACGGCCTCTGTGGGTCTTGCAGCTTCCCTTTGTGACTCCTTGGAACCAACCTGAGCACCAGCCCAGCTCCTGGACCAGGCCTCCAGGACTCCTGGACAAGCCCAAGGGCAGGCGCTCCTTCAGGCCACAGGATGCTCTCCTGGCCTCTCTTAGAACTTCTGCAGGATTTTGCACATAAGTCACTTCCCTCCAGCTGCTGAGATGCAGGAAGCAGGCGGTAGCTGGTCACATAGCAGCACCAACCTGAGAGTGTGCTGCACAGACCTGAGCGGGTGGGGGAGGGAAGGAGGGAAGGAAACGCCCAGGGTGGGGGAGGCACCCTCAGCTGAGAGGCCATGGAGTCTCCCTAAGAGTTAAGCCCGCCATCCCCACGTGCACAGGCAGGCAAGCCGTGGGTGAGGAAAGTGCTGAGGCACCCACGGGACGCCCCCGCCCAGACAGAAGCCCAGCGTGCAGCTCCGGAATGCAGACCCTCCCAGGGGTCACTGCTATGGTCCTTTCCTGCCTTGTTCTTTAAGAGGGAGGAAAGGAGGGCAGGAAAAGGAGGCAGGAGGGACAAAGGGGGACTGGAGCCGGAGGAACCTCTAGGTGAGCAGAGACCAGCTCTGTAGGCTCAGCCGTTCTCCGACACAGCGACCCCTCTGCATTTAGGACACTCAGGTTTGCCCTCCCCAGGTCCCCAGGGCTTGAGGCTGCTCTCCAAGCCAGTCCCGGGGCTGAGGCCAGTGGGGGCGTTCCAGGGAAGGGCTTGTGCTGGAGACACCGGGACACAGGATTCTGTCCCCACAGGCACAGGTATTGACACCTGCTCAGTCAATCCATTGGAAAATGCATCCCCAATTACTGTGTTGTTTTTGAGAATTGCTTTTCCTTGTCTATTGATTTCCGGGCCCGAGGTGCTGCTTCTCTGATTGTATCGGAACCCATCCATCAGAACGGCGAGATGCCGGCTGGCGGCTGCCCAGAGATAAGACTTCGCCCTGGAAATCTCCCTGTGGGGCAGCACAAGGCTAGTCCTAGGTGGTCCTTGGGGAGGGCTGTTTTTAGAAAAAGGGTTCTGGGTTCTCCCCCAAAATGTCAGTTTTCTAGAACCCCCACAAAGAGCGAACAGAACAGAGCCAGTTAAAGCCAGACACTGGTTGCTGGGAATGGCGGAGAAGATGCCTGCGTGTGTGCACGACCATCATCAGGGCCCAGCTGGAGGAGGGCCTCCCGGGACCGGAGCAGCCAGCGGTCAGGAGCAGGCCTCCTTCCCCTCCCCTCCATGGAGTCATGCTCACACCCCCAGCTCACAGCCAGCTTCCCCAGGCCAGCCCCCGAGACTGAGGATTCCGAGACAAACCACAAACCCAGTCCTCACGCTGGCTACCCCACAGCAAACCCAGTCTCTAGAGACACAGAGAGGAGGCGGACCCTGACCCTGTTTCTCACATTGGGAGACGGAGGCAGAGAGGGGAGGCAGCGATGGGGCCAGAGAGTGAGGGAGAGAAGCAGAGGAGAGAGAGGGGGAAGAGAAACCGGAGCAGGCAGAGACGGAAATGGGGGCCAACCCCTGGGAATCCTCCACTGTCCCTGAAGCCCCAGACCAAGATGCTCTGCATGAGCCTCACCTGCCTGAGCAGAGCCAGCTGGGCACTTGCTCCCCTGGCCCTGGGCAGTGGCAGGCACGCCTGGGTGAGGTGTCCAGCCTGTGAAGGGTGTGGGCAGGTGTGCCATGAGGCTACTGAGCAGCTCCGGATGCCCATCACACATGCCAGACCTTGCAGGGAGCCCCAGGTATGGCTGGAGCTCTGGATGGTCTCCCAGCCCTGGGACAAGGCTGACTTCGAGGCAGGGCGCAGCGCTCTGCAGGGTGAAGCACCCATGGGAGCCCCACCAGAATCCAGGGACTGGGCCTGCCACACATACCTGCGAGGTGGGCAGGAAAGGTCAGGGTTAACACAGGACCATCTGCTCCAGCACTTTCCAAACACCTGCATATTCCTTAGCAAATGGTCCTCAGGAACGTTCCTGGATTACATGCCAAAAGAGAGCAAACTCTGGACTCACGACTGGGTATAAATGCCTAATTAAGCACATTCATGGAACCAAACCGTGCTGGAGGCTCTTCTCAGCCCTTCTTCCTCCCAGCAGCTGCCGGGCGGGGGAACAGCACTGACTGGAGGGTGGAGGGACACAGCCCAGCCTGGCAGGCAGCCCGTCCCGGCGTTCCCGGCTCTGCACTGCCCTGGCTCCGCTATTTGGTCGCCTGTTCCCGAGGTCTGATAGTCACCGAACCCATCCCTGCTCTCTCTCCAGCCTTTTCTCCCCACCCCGCTCCCCCATGGGACCTGGAAGGCCTGTCTCTTGTCTGTTTCCTCGGGTGCAGCACCAGCCAATGCCAGACCTTATCTGGGAAGGTCCCTTTATCCTGGGCCAGAGAGGAAGGCTGTTCCTAGTGCCTCCCATCAAAGCCACGTGCCACAGCTGCCTTGACCAGAGGGTGCCAGTTACTGTCCAGTGCTCGGAGAAGAGGGAACACACTGAGCCAGGAAACTGTGTACGCGACTTCTAATCCCACCTTTGTTGCCATGGTTTCCCCACCCATACCCAGAGGGTTGGACTCAAGGCTTTGTGGCACCGGAGGCTCTGTCTTCAGGGGCCAGGTCACTCCTGGAGCACCTGTTGGTCACTTCCACAGGCCAGGCTCCAATTATGAAATGAGAATTGAGGTGTGACCTTGTGCAAGGCAGCCAGCCAGCAACCCTCCCCAGGGTCAGCCACGGGTGCCCATCCTCAAAAGACCAGACAGTCATGAGGGAACAATGCCCCAAACAGAACACGGGTGACCTGCCACCGCCCTGCCGCCCACCTCTCCAGCCCCACCTTGCCACTCTCCCCAGAGCTCCCTCGGCTCGTGATACAACCACCCAACAGAGCTTACAGCCTCCAAGGGCCGTGTCGCCCACCCTGGCCTTCACCCACTCCACCCTCTCTCCCCGAAACGCTGGCCCCTCTGTCACTGCCCGCACCTCGCCTCCCTCGGGCCTGTGCTGAGGGCCAGCCCTGCCCGGGCCCTGCGCTCCTTCCCACTCACACCCAGCACGCAGAGATGAAGTTCCCTGGTGTCTGGCCTGCCTCACCAGCTGGCCATGAGCTCCACGGGGGCAGGGACCTCAGCTGTCCCAACCACGGGGTCCCCAGCACCTAGCTCTGGGCCCAGCCTGGGCTGAATGCTCCGCCCCATCTCTAGAATAAATGAGTGGAAATGAACATCGGCCCCACGCACCGTGACCTTTCTCACAACCGGGCCCCAGTGAACGCAGCGTCCCTCAAGGGGCGGCCTGCTCCCCAGAGCAGCGCCCTTGGCACCTCACTCCCCACCGTCTCCATCACTCTGCTCCCCTCTTGCAAACATACCCAAGTGTTTAATTCCTGTTTTGGGAACAATTAACCCAACATATGGTCTAATCACATTTTGTCTCCTGATGAAAAAATATATGAAAAGCTTGGAAAATTATGACTGACAAAGCTTTACCCTGGTTTTTTTCTCTCTCTTTTTTTAACAGTGTTTTTTTATGAACACAAGCACATGGCAGATGAAAAGGCTCATCGTGGCCCTCCGGCTGAACACCGCCGTCATGCTGAGGGGAAACTGAGGCCCTCGAGAGGAAGAGCCCCGCCCGAGTTCCCCTGCATCTGAGTCTAGACCTCGTTGCAGTTGCCTCTTCCTTCTCAGTAACCTCGAGAGGGCAGGACGCAAGTCTCCTGGGTCCCTTTTAGGACAAATGTGGCTTCACCTCCTGGGGTGGGGGCTGGGTGGAGTGCAGGCGTGGGCCCCTGTGCAGAGGCTACATGGAGATGCCCACCCTGGGGCCAGGCCCTGCTCTTTCTCGGGCTGCAGAGGCCCTTCCAAGTGGCTTGGCTGCAGCTCTTCTGCAGCACTGGAGGTTGGATGGGCAATCAGCAGGCAGGACCCTGTCACCCCAGAATCCCTGCCTCAACCAGCGACAGGCTGAGCCTCCAGCTGACAGGACACGGCCCAACAACACTGGCCAGCTGGCAACCATGGCTCGTTAGCTTCTGATGAAGAGAAAATACATGTGTTGACCTTCCTCCCTGCGTCGTCCACCCCTGCAGGGCCTGACCGGTGGGGGGTTAGAGCACCCAGGTGCTTGAGAGCCTCCCACCACAGGAGAGACCCCCTGGCTGGAGGGCAGGTGGTGTCTGTGCCAAGGGCTGGCAGAAGGGGTCCTGGACCCCGCAGGTGAACGTGTGGTGGGAGGTTAAATGGGCAGCCAGTCCCTGCTGCTACAGGGTGGTGATCATCTGTCCAACGTTCAATGGCAGCCCTGTGAGCCCTCAGACAGTCCCTGACCATGGGACCACAGAGGAGAGAAGCACAGTCCATGCATGGGGCCTATGCAGCATAGGGGGAGTGCCTGGGGAAATCTGGAAGGCTTCTGAGAAGAGGTGACGCCTGACTTCTGAGTCTTGAAAGATGAATAGGAGTTTGCCTCCAAGGGCAGAATGGCAGAAAAATATCCCAAATGGGAAGAACAACCTTGTCCGGAGTCACAGAGTGAGGAACCCTTTAAACCCAGGTCTCTCCAAGTTCCAAGCTGGTGCCCTGCCCACCTGCTGGAAGTCAGAGGAGCACAGGGACCTCTGGGCTCAGCTTCCTGCCAGGGGTCTCTGAGTGCCCTGTAGCAGCTTTGCATCCAAGTCCCAAGTTGTGTGAGTGTGGCCACAGTGGCCTTCCACATGAGGGGCGATGAGAAGAGCTTGCACAGACATGAACTGTGGGTGTGCAGGTGCACAGTGACCCATGCACACACGTGCAGGAGCTTAGAGAGGGTGTGCTGTGTCTGCTACCAGCTGAGACAACAAAGAGACAGAGTGACATGCAGCCAGCAGACAGAGCCCACTGAAATGTCAGCCAAGAGAAATAGCCCACGTCAGAAAAACAAAATTCCAGTTTAGTAAAACGCCTCCCTCCTCTAAGAAAAATTCCCTTGGAGGCCCCTGCAACGTTGGCTGCAGGATGAGCCTTTCCGGCAGGACCACTGCGCCGGCGTGCATGTAAAGTACAAACAGGGAAAATGCCTTCGGATTTGGAAACGGGGCTGTAGTCACAGATGGTGCCTGAACGTGCATAAATTTGGGTGCTGTGTGAGCAGATGGAAACTTGAAGGAAAAAATAAAAACTTCAGTGTTCATCTGCCAGACCACTGCTGGGCTGGAGCGGGGGGAGCTTGTCACCAGGCCGGGAGGTCTTGGTCTTCCAGTGTGTGGTTTGGGATAGAACATGGTCAGCAGAGCTGGGTTTGACTCCTGGCTCTGCCAGGTATTGCTGGGGGAACATGGGACAGTGCCTTGACCTCTCTGAGCCCCGATCCTCCTTTGAACAGGAGGTAATGAGGCCCACCTCCCAGGTCTGCTGTGAGAGCTGAACCAAGTGGTGGAGACAGAGGACGCACCCGTGCCTGACGCAGGGCGAGGGCCCGGTACATGGTAGCACCTCCAGGTAGCAAGGTAGCTGGGTAGGAAGCTAAGGAACCAAGGGAGACCCCCTAGTTGACCCCACAGGAGAGGCTGGGGAGAGGGAGGGAAAGGGAAACTGCCTCCAGCCAACATCTTTCCAGAAAACTCCTGGGGTCTGGGCGAGATCTGGGGCGAGCAGCATCAGTGAGGACTGCGCCCGGGGTGGGGGGTCTGTGGGCAGGCTGGGCAAGACCTTGGGAAGTAGGACGATTCAAAGGGAAGGTTCTGTCTGCGGCGCCCAAAGATTCTCATCCAGGAAGCCGGCCAGTCCTGGTGTCTGCCTGCAGGAGTCCACCTACGGGAGACCCTCCCAGCCTGCAGGGCCTATGCAGGCCCCTTGCCGAGTGACCCATCGGGAGCTGAGTCCTCCTTGCCCAGCCCGGCCCTGTGACTTGCTCTGGCCAATAGAATGCAGTGGAAGTGACATGTGCTCCTCAGAGCCATGCTCCTCTGCCTCTGCCAGGTGGACAAGCCCAGACCAGCCAGGTGGAGGCGGAGAACTCGGAGCAGAGCCAGGGTGGCCTCGTGGGGCCAGCTGAGGGCGCAGTTGTGGAAGATAATGAGACGTAATGGTCAGCAAAGCCACCTAGACAGCCCAAAGTGACCCGGGCACCCGAGTGAGCCCTGCCCCGCCCAGCTCAGGTCAGCAGAAGCACCTGGCCAACCCACTAATGGCTGGGCAAGAATGCACTTCCAGTTGGCCACCACAGAGATGGTGTTTGTCATGAGCAGTTTGTGGCAATAGACACTGACCTACCCTGTCACCAACCTCACACTCCAAACCAACCTCCTTGCTCTGCAGAGTCGGGAGAGGGGAGGCTTTCGGTACAAGTCCAGAAATGCAATTTAAACTTTAGAAACTTCCAACTCAAAGGCAAGGAGCTCCCTGTCCCACAGACCATGTAGCCAGGGGTCATGTCACCAGTCATGGGCCAGCGCAGCTATTCTCCCCGACGATGGTGGGAATGCTGACCGTCTCCACGGGGCACACGGACAGCTCCTGGCCCTCTGCAGCTGGGCGAGCAGGGAGCCCCAGCCCTCAGGGTCCGCAGGTGTAGGGAAGCCTGAGGCTGGAGCCCAGGGAGCTGCGCAGCCCCCCAGCTCACCCTGCTGACACGCTCCAGGGAGGCCCTCCCACCAACCGGCCTACACAGCCTCCGCGATGGCAGACTCTAGATGACTCTAGCTCCAGGGGCCCCTCAGGGCCGTTTCGGGCATTATAGTCCCCTCTGCGGGCAGTGAGGTGACAGGCCACAGGCACCGGGATTTCTGGAGCTCTGAAGTCTCCGTGTGGGGACCGAGAACTTGCAGCCGACCACCTCTGGGAGACCAGGTGGCCTCGCCTGTACCCAGGCCAGCACAGTCCCTTCTCGTCTGGCCCTTCCTGACCCAGGGCTTCCCTTGTAGCCTTCCCTGACTTCTCTGGCCTCCAAAGACAGGAGTTCCCATGACACACCGAAGTGAAGAGCACAAAGCCCCAAGATCCCCAGGGAGTGAGCACTCCCTGCAGGGTTTCCTGAGGTGCTCGTGATGGCCAAGGGGAAGTGTCTGGCCCTCCCCGTTACCCCTCTAATCACTGAGACTAACAGTGTCGTGCATGCAGTAGGAGCTTAGCATGGACATGCTCGGTCCAGAATGTGGCCGGCGGCGGGTTTTCTGGGCTCTGCCTCAGGAGTGGCCGGGAGCAGAGCCACTGGTCCCATGGAGGAGATCATGTCAAGCAAACCAGGCCTGTTTGTCTGATGGGGTTTTTAGTTCTGGCTCAGCCGCAACAGTAAACGTGTCATTTCTCATCTCGCAGTTACATTAGAAGGTAGGTAGCCCCTCCAAGCCTCCCCTGGGCATCTGGATTCCGACCACCCCTTATTCCCTCTACTGCCCCCTCTCCCTTCTTGGCTCACCAGCTGCCCCTGCCGTCGGGAATGGCCAGAGCAGCGTCACCTGTCCAGTGCCCTGCTGAGTTCCTCGCTTGAGTCCTCCCCCTGAACCCTCAGACAGACCTGCTGGGTTGGTGCTGGGATGCTGTCTGCTTTACAGATGAGGAAACTGAGGCTTGGGCTGGCTGAGAAGCCTGCCCATCACACAGCCCTGTGAGGCTGGCTCAGGGCGCTCCCCTGTGCCCTCAGGATGCATAGCCAGCCTCCAGAGGCCCCTCCCAGACCTGCCTTGTTCCCACCTCCTTGCACAGAACCCCCGCCAGCATCCAAGGAGGGGCGGGGGCAGAGGGGCCTTACACCCAGGCCACGCCTCCCGCCCCATCCAGCCTCCAGGCCCCGCCCAGGCGCAGTCCACTGCAGGCCGCTACCTTCAGGCGCTCGTGCCCTGCCCGTCGCTGCAGGCCCTGGGGGCTGGCCCTGGGCCCAGCTGCAGGGACGGGGCTTCTACAGTGTCCGCAAGGCGGTCAGCTCCCATGCCCGCAGCCGGGCAGGGGCCCCGGATGCCAGCGCCAGACTGAAGGGCGGATTCGCGGTAAGTGGGGGGAGTGCTGCAACAACACACGCCGCCAGGGGACCACAGAGTTTGGACGGCAGCACTGGTGGGCCGGCGACTTGGAAGGAGTGGCTTTTAAGCTCGGCCTAGACGTCAGCGCAGAAGCAGAAGCAGAGGAAATGTCACTACGAGAGGGGGGCACAGCACATGCAAGAGTGTGGAGGTGGGAAGCGTGGAGTGTGGACAACTTGTGGAGACGGAGCCCGGGGCAGAGTCTGGCCCCAGGGAAACGCCAAGTGGAAAATACCATTTCCCACTGCTGAGACTGCCAAGGAGAAGAACCCTCCTCCACTGCCCTCCACGGCCCCAGATCAGCCCCCAGCACCCCCTAAGACAGTGCCAACAGCTTGTCAGTAAGAGCAGACGGCACCCAACGTGTAGACGTGTAGATGAGAAATGTCTAATGAATAAACATTATTTAAAGGGACTGTGTAATGCCATGAATTTTTCAGTGGCAAAAACAGCTGAGGAGTTATTTAAAAATGCATGAATTTCATATTTGATTATAAGTCAAGAGCAGCCAAAAAAAGAGAGAGAGAGAGAGATAGCGGGGGGGGGGGTGATGTTGACAAAAGACGCCAGCAGCTTTGCAGACGAATTGACGAGGTTGTTCCTAACGGGCAAGAGTGACATGGTGATTACTTCATCACTATTCAGCCGCTTGTAATCAGTGCACAGCTGAAACTGGGGTACAATGAATTCGACCAGCACGTAAAGCTGCTGCCCAGACCGAGTCAGACGCAACCAGGGACCTCAGTGACTGAGGAGGTTAGTGCCACGCTGCATTACTGTGATTTTGGTGGTGTGTCCCTCTGACAACATGCTGGGCAACTACCCGGGTGTGTCCCGATGCTCACAGGGGTGGGGTTCCCAGTGCCTGGAGCCTGCGCACTCAATGCATGTGTGGAGAAGGGGTGTGGAGGACAGGGGAGGAGTGACGGTGGGAAGGAAGGAGGTGGGAGGGGACAGGGATGCTGCTAGAAAGGACAAGATCGGCTCTCTTCTCTCCAAGACCACCACTCTCATCCAGGGCTCCAAGTCATCCTTGCCCCTTTCTACCACCAAGGTGGAGGCTACAGTCCAAGTTCTAGGTGCCCCTGCAATGCATTGTCCATGCAGTGGCCAGCGATCTTCCATAAAGGCCACGTCCCTCCCTTGCTTCAACCCGCCTTGGATTTCTACCAGAATGAGAATAAAGTTTGCTCTCCCTGTGATGACCGACAAGGCCTGGTGTGACTTGATCCCCACTACCTGCCCGCTTTCCCTTCCCCCTCCTTTATTTGCTCAGCCGTATTGGTCTTTCTGTGCCACAAAATCTCCAAGCTCAATTCCACCCCAGGATTTTTGCATGTGCTGTTCTATCTGCTTTCCCTATCAAAGAAGTCCCAGCTGAAATGTCACCAGCTGAGAAAGGCCTGTCTTAACTTCTTTATCTAAACACCCCCCCCCCCCATTAATCTCTGTCACATAAACCCAATTATTTCCTTCACGGGACACCCTAGGGTCTGAATTTTTTTCTTTAGGGATGCTATCCCTTGTTCATGCTGTTTCCCATTGGAACACAGCCTCCACAAGGGTAGAGGTATCTGTTCTTTCCCATGTGTAGCCAGGGCCCCAAGACGAGTGTCCAGTGAGGAGAAGCCCGCAGAGAGATGCTAGTGTGGCCCACTCGAGACACTGCAGGAATTCTTTCCATGGAACGTGCAACTGAAGACGGCCCCACACCAGGGGCTGTCACCAGGAACTGGGCTCCCTTGTGGACACTAGGCTCCTGTTGGGCTGCTGTCTCCCAGGTTCCAGTCTCGGCTGGGCATCTAAAGATGATTCCACACTCTTGGGCTCTTCCTCAGTGGGCACAGCTGGCCCTTGCTCTCCAACCCTCTCAACACCCAGGTTCTCCAAACAGAAGCCTGCTCATGCAGTCGCCATAGCCAGGTGGGACAATGTGGAGACCCCCCATCATTACCTCTTGGTCCAGAGGAACGATATGTGTTACGGGAGAGGCCCTCCCAGTTCTGCAGGGTCTCTGACCCAGCCCATGCTGCCATGCACACGTGTGTTACAGCCCAATCCCGGGACACATGGTCATTACCAAGACCCACGTCAGCTTCTCGAGGGCAACTCAGTATAGGAAACCAGGTCTGCACTAGCATCTTCCACTTGGTCAAGGGATGACCCACCACCTGGCTCAGCACCAGGAATCCATGTCATCTCTTAGTGTCATCCCAGGTGAGCAGAGCTCTCTGCCGCAGAGAGCTGACTGACAGCCACAACTCCCCCTGCTTCCCCGCCTCTCCAGCATCAGAAGCCTCCTGCCTGGCATGCTTGCCCACAGTGGCTCCAGTGGCATATGCCTGACCGAAGAACCCTCTTCCCACCATGTCTGTCCCCTGTGTGATCTCTGAATGTTACGCACATGCGCAGGCACAAGGCATCGCAGGCATGAGAACACAGCTATCGGTCAGTGGTTTGCCAACCCGCCCCAGCATGTGCCCCCATAAGCGTCATGTACTGCCAGCTAAGAAAAATAGCACCCACATAACTCAGGCAGCCAGTGCGCCTGAGGGTGAGAGCCTGTTCAGAGAGCTTCCCCCGTGACACTGGGAGGAAAATTGGCCAAATCGATGGAAGCCCCCAGGTACAGTTCTAAGAGCCACTTTCTCCCCAGACACTCTCAGCAAAGAGACGACGGGGCCCACGGAGAGACGATACCTTCTTTCGGGCAAACAGAAGCAAAGATGGGACAGTCATGCCATGAAATAGAAACGTCATGAGCCAACAGTGAATGTAATGACACCGATGACTGGCACCTATTGGGCACTTCCTCTGTATCGCACTCAAGGCTAAGAAACTCACATTCGTTATGTCAGTGACTCCTGCAGTTACACTGAGACCATCACTGTCATTACCTCCATCTCACAGTCGAGGAGACTGAGACTCAGAGAGCTTAAGGAACTTGCCCAAAGTCACAGAGCCAGTAAGGAGCAGAAGAAGGTGAATGCCCAGGCCTGTCTTGTTTTAAATTACTCAGCCCGCAGCCTGTGTCTGCCACGCTCTGTGGTGTGTCTGCTTTGTGAGCTCCGGCCCTGGAGCGGCCAGGCCTCAGCCGGGCCTCCCCTGTGGGGCTGGGCCAGCACATTCTTCAGCAAAGCTGCCTCTGGACAACCTCCAGCAGGCTCCCACCTGGGCCCTGAGTGAAGCTCAGGTCCCTGGCTCTCCTGATGTCCTGAGACCTGGGTACCTGGACATGAGCAAAAGCATAACCTTTCCCATCTGTCCAAACTCACTTTGGCCCCACTCTGCCCTAGAAACCAACAGCGGAATTGAATTTCCAGGGCATCCCCAGAGCTGACCAGCCTGCCCGCAGCCCTGGCGGCCCCCTTCATCCTCTCCTCCAACTTGAGTCTAGGGTTCTAGATTTCCAACTGTGGCACCGATGTCACCCTGGCCCATCCCAGAGCAAGGCCCAGCACCTGTGCCCTCCCTGAGGGCAGGCCAGCACCCAGGCTGAGGATCTTCGCAGTCAAACTATCTGCTCAGACAGTCAAGAGGCCCACCAACCAAAAGTCCAGGGCACAGAGGCCACAGGCCCGGCTCTGTGACTTTGGGTGAATCTCATCCCACTGCTGTGCCTTGGTCTCTGGTGTAAAGGGAAGGTGCACCCAGGCTGCCCCACCCCAGGTAATGAGGAGGGACTTGATGATTCCTCACCGGACAGATAGTTCAGGGAATGATGTCACTCCCATGGGAGAAGTCCCACCGCACAGCCAGGCATCCATTAAAACCTGGCATGAGTCCCACGTGAGAAATTACACACACACACCCAACAATTAGTGATGCCGCCCCTCTAACTGAGCTCCGAGAGCTCTCTGGGGGGGGCCTCGGTCAATATTTGCTGAAAATCAAACACAGACCTCGTTATGATTCAATGCAAACATGGTACTGAACTCCATAAAACACACCCCAGGCCCGAGCGGGAACATTAAATTAATTTGCACAAGTGTCTATGGATGAAAGGTGTTTCCTGACTCCTCTGCCAATCCACAGGCCCCGGGCTCTGCCCCCGTGGTCTCCCAGACCCGAGGACACCGCTATCCTCTCACAGACCCAAGGGTGTCTCTGTCCTGATGGAGAAGCAGCAGCGACACACGTGAAATCACCAGGCACGGACGGAGAGCACAGTCGCCATCCCAGAACGAGCGAGCGAGGGAAGGGGGACCCGGGACGGGGAGAATGCCGAGCTGCAGTCACAGAGTCGGGGTCCGCCTCGCCCTTCACTCACTGCCTGTTACTTACCAGCCCACCTTCTGGGCCTCCCTCCTCTCATCTGGAAAGCAAGCTGGAGACTAGGTGCAGTGAGGAGACGACAGTCATTACCCAACACAGAGCCCAGTGCCCGACACAGAGCCACTCTCCAAACACGGCAATCAATCAACCATCCCGTAATACTGACGAAGCCACGTACCGGGAGAGCACAATTAACACATACAGCTTAGCCCAGCAGGCGTGGCTCAGCGGCTGAGCATCGACCTAGGATCCAGGCGATCGGGGTTCGATTCCCGGTCAGGGCACAGGCCCGGGTTGCGGGCTCGATCCCCAGTCAGGGGCGCGCAGGGGGCAGCTGATCAATGACTCTCATCATTGATGTTTCTCTCTCTCTCCCTCTCCCTTCCTCTCTCTGAAATCAATAAAAACATGTTTTTAAAAAAAAAGACATATAGCTTAGAGACATGGATTATTTTAAAATGTAGACATGAGGGCTGGCGGGACCCCGTGCAGGGCGGGGTTGTAAACGCCTGTTTGGAGGCTGCCCTGCTTCAGACACGTGCTGTATGACAGAAAACTGTAAGCTACGCGGCTGCCACCAAAATCAAACACACGCTGCAATGAGAGACGAGCTGGAGACACAAAGTGGGGCGACTCCGAGCCTGACTCGTCCGCGCTCGAAGCCTGAGGGTGCTGGGGGCCCCACGTGCGCGGGGACCTGCCGAGAGCCGCGGCGAGCCTGCAGCTGCGCCCGGCCGTCGGAAGGGTGGCGAAAACAAAGCACGACCGAGAGCCGCCGGGAGAAAGCGGCTGCGGCAGGTGACTGCTCTGCCCGGCCCGAGGCGCAGGAACAGCAACGGGAGGATCAGCTCGGCCGGGCGCCGCTCGCGCTGTTGGCGCTGTGGCGGCAGCAGGCCAGCCGGGTAAGCGCAGCATGGTCAGTGAGCTCGGCTCAAGGCCAGAGGACAGGCGATGGCGCGGGATGGAAAAAGAGACTGGAAACATGAAGGGGGATTAGAACCCGAAAGCATCACTATAGGGAACGAGATGGACAGTGTGTACTCTGATTACTGACAGAGAGAAGGCTCAGGGTAGTAAAAATGAACGTGTATAAAAAAAGAAGTGGACACCATTAGTGGGACACTATCAGAAAGACAGTTTACCTTAGGAATGTTTGGTGTTCTTGAAGAAGAAAGCACAACAAAGGAAACCAAATGTACATATGCAAAGATATAACACAAGAAATTTTCCCCACATTGAAAAAAATTCCTGAACATGCCGAAAACAAAACAAAACAGGAAAAGAGCACAACGTACCTCAGGAGCACCTGTTACAGAAATCTCAACACAAAGACAAATCCCATCCTAATTAAGTTTAGGCTTCCAAGTTAAGAGAGAAGCCTTCAGCCATCTGAACAGAGAGCAGAGTCGCGCAGTGGGGACCGGCCCGGGCCCGCGGCCAGCGCGGAGCGGGGTTCGGGTCTCCGCTCCGGGGAGGAGGCGCCCCGCACGGCCACCGCCCGGCATCCTGGCAGAAGGCGGAGCAGCCACTCCGGCACATCGACTACCACAGAGACATGTAACACAGGAACCTTTCATGGGGAAAATAAAACATAACATCATTCACAGTCATATCCAGCCCATTCGCGGATAAATAATAGCAATAAGAATAAACGTAAGCTCAGGAATTCAAACCTGGGGTGAAAGAGCGAGGGCAGAGCAGAGAATTTATCCAAATAAACAAGTGCTACACAACTCAGGGCAGCGTGATTACAGAGCAGGCTGTGACCCTCAATGACCTGGGTAAGGCGCAGTCCCCGTGACCCTCAATGACCTGGGTAAGGCGCAGTCCCCGTGACCCTCAATGACCTGGGTAAGGCGCAGTCCCCGTGACCCTCAATAACCTGGGTAAGGCGCAGTCCCCCTGTGACCCTCAATAACCTGGGTAAGGCGCAGTCCCTGTGACCCTCAATAACCTGGGTAAGGCGCAGTCCCCCTGTGACCCTCAATAACCTGGGTAAGGCGCAGTCCCCCTGTGACCCTCAATAACCTGGGTAAGGCGCAGTCCCCGTGACTCTCAATAACCTGGGTAAGGCGCAGTCCCCGTGACTCTCAATAACCTGGGTGAGGCGCAGTCCCCCTGTCGCCGACAGGCCTCGGGAGGTGGGAAGAAAACCATCGCGCCTCCTCTTTCAAAGGGAGTCCGCAGACTAAGCCCGAAACTAAACAAGGCTGAGACCTGAGACGATGACTATAAACTCCTGGTGCTTTTCAGAATCTCTGTTTTTACTTTTAAGGGATGTTCTAGGAAATAATTTTGCTTACACCTTTAAAAAATATTTGAAGTTCACAATTTCCTTGGTTTCACTTCAGTGGCATTTACTTCTAAATTCTAGCAAAATGATACGTAATGTTTTATGTTTTGAAAGGACGTCCAGAGATGGTCCTATTTTTAAAGGTAAATGCCTCTCAGGGTACCCCTGCTGCCTATAATCTGCTCACCTGCACACATACGTGCCTGGAATTACGTTTGCCTGATGCAGTGGGTTGTTTTTAACATGAGTCATTTTTAACTTCCTTTTTTTCTATTAAATTTATTGGGGTGTCATTGGTTAATAACATTATATAAGTTTCAAGTGTACAGTTCTACAGCACATCATTTAACTTTCTCTATTGCATGTCCCTGTCTTGTTTGAAGTCTTTATAATAAGCATGTTTTGTTTTTATAAAAGTAACAGAATGATTTCCTGGAAGCTAATATACCAAGACATTAAGTGATTAATTTCTGGTGATGGGAATGCTGGTGATGGTGTTTTTTTCTGTTTTCTAATTTTAGGCAATTTCAACTTCAATAATATGTTTAAGAAAAAAATAAAGATAATCATCTAAAAACCATAAATAAAATCTATAATTTCCAAATCAAGAGATGGAAATAATAAAAGCTTTAGTGATTAAATGTAAGCAGAAAGGGAGCTGGAGAGAAGAAACTGTGGCAAAGGAAATATACAAAATAAGACTGGAAAAGTAAGTCCAAATACATCATATCAATATTTGTAATAAATACAAACAGACTCAGGTTACTAATGAGAAGACAGAGTGTAACAGACTATTATTCCCTTAATCTACTGATAAGGTGTTTGCGACAAGACACTAAAACAACCCAGGAAAGCCAAAAATAGAAGAGTGCAAACGGTGCTCCTGTAGGACACAGAGCAGGACCGGACAGCAGCAGGCGAAACGAGACCAAGGCCGAGGCACGGCAGGGGTGAGGAACACAGTGTGACTACGGCAGGAAAGCGCTCCCCAAGCAGAGGAGGCAGTCATGGATTGTACGTGCCTCACGGCAACACAGCCCCCAAAATACATAAAACAAAACTGAGTTACAAGAAGCAGCCAACAAACCAAGTCAGAGCAGATTTGAACTCGTGGTATCAGAACCTGCCCTGCAGACAGAATGACTTAGGATATAGAATTTGGTCGACAGTGTGCCAACCTTGATCTAACAGAACCATGTGGTCAACCGACAGAAAGGATGCACTATTTTCCAGAAAATGGGGAATATTTACAGGTAACCAACCTTGCAGGAGAACACAACAGAAATCACAACCGATTTCAGAGGATTAAATACCAACCAATAGCATTCTCAGATCCCAGTGGAATTATACTAGAAACTGATCATTGAAAGACATTTAGGGCAAAACTATAGAACATTTTTTTAAATGACATTCCTAAATCACTCATGTTAAAAGTGGGAATGTCCCCCAAATAAAATATTTAGGACTAAATGAAACAAGAGTTCTAATTACCATCAGTTGCGGGATAAACTCAATGCAGTGCTTGATAAATTGATTTATGTGAAAAATAAGGGGTGATGATGAAAATAAATGAGTTAGTCATACGACTTGAGAAGGGCGAACTAAAAAAGGTAAGAGAAGGGAAACTACCCGAGGTAAGGGTTAGAGTGTGTCTTTTAAGGAAGTGTTCCCAGAGGAAACCCGCAAGGAGGTGGGGAAGCATGGCGAGAAAGGGGAAAGTCCGTCCTGTCTCGCGGCCGAGACGCTGGGACCTGTGCTCCCACACTGGTCAGTGCTGGCTGGAGGGCGGGAGGCAAACCTGGGGGCTTCCAGCGCTCCACACCAGCAGGGGGCCCCAGTGCCCAGCAGAGTCCCAGGGATTTCAAGTGCAAACCTTTACCAGTGAAGACACAGGAGCTGGAAGACGGGCACGCTGAGCTGGTAAGCAGGGTGAAAAGGCATTGGTAAGGGCACCAACAGCCTCTGCAAAATTTCACTTAGGATGCTCAATTCATACATGCATATAAGTTCTTAGGTTAATCTCTTCCCGTCTCCCCCTCCCTTTCCCTCTGCTATGTGTCAGTCTGTTGCATGCTTCAATGTCTCTGGGTCTATTTTGTTTGTCAATTTATTTTGTTCATTAGATTCCTCATAAAAGTGAGATCATGTGATATTTGTCTTTCCCTGCCTGGCTTATTTCACTCAGCATAATATGCTCCAGGTCCCTCTGTCTCAGAGGGCAAGAGATCCTTCTTTTTGATAGCCGCATAGTATTCTGTTGTATAAATGTGCCACAGGTTTTTTATCCACTCATCTACTGATGGGCACTTGGGCTGTTTCCAGATCCTAGCTATTGTAGATAAAGCTGCTATGAACACAGGGGTGCATAAGTTCTTTCTGATTAGTGTTTCAGAATCCTTCGGATATATTTCTAGAAGTGGGATCACTGGGGGCGGGTGGAGGATAGATGGGGCCAACGGGAGGGTGGGGAAGGAGACATCTGTAAAACTTTCAACAATAAAGATAAATTTTTTAAAAAAGAAAGATGTTCAATTCAACAAAAATCCAGCTATTTAAAAAACAACAACAATAAAGCAGACAGATATCTAGAAAAACACACGAAGAAAAATAACTGCATTTTTGAAAAGGCAACATTTGAGCAACCAAAATTGACTAAGCCTAGACAGACTATATCTCCACCAATCACAACTGAAAATTCTGGACAAAATAGAAAAAGCCATTACCTGAGGACTTTAAAGAGTTATTGATTCTAGAGCAACCACTAAAATATTCAATAAATTAATTAAAATGAAATATACCCCCCAAAATCCAAATAATACAAAAGCAGGCAGGAAAGGAAGAAGAGAGGAACAAAAAGTAGAGAGAACACACAGAAAACAAGCAATAAGATACTAGACCTAAATCCAAACATATTAATAATTATATTAAATGTAAATTATCTAAATATAGCAAATAAAAGACAGAGATTGTTAGTTTGGAGTTAAGAGGGGGGAAAGGCCCAACTATATGCTGTACAAACACTTAAGGGAGGAATAACAACTTTACCAAATTTATTGCAGAATATAAAAGAAATAGCCCAGCTGGCATGGCTCAGCAGTTGAGCATCGACCTATGGTCCTGGACATAGCAGTTCAATTCCCGGTCAGGGCACATGCCTGGGTTGTGGGCTCGATCCCCAGTGGAGGGGTGTGCAGGAGACAGCCAATCAATGAATCTCATCACTGATGTTTCTATCTATCTCTCGCCCTCTCCCTTCTCTCTCTGAAATAAATAAAGATGTATTTTAAAAAATAATAAAATAAAATAAATTAATACTTTCCAACTCATTTTGTGATGCCCATATTACCACAATTCCAAATCTGACAAAAGCATTATAAGAGTAACAAACAGACTACAGACCACTATCTTGCATGAACGTAGATGCAAAAATTCTTATGAAAATGTTAACAAATCAATTTTAACAATATTTTGGAAAAAATAATACATCATTATCCCATGATGTCCATCCTAGGACATCATGTTCAACTTTGCAATCAATGTAAATCCCCATATTAACAGACTAAAGAGGAAAAGGCATGTGATCATTTTAACAAGTGCAGAAGAAACACCTGAAATTTTTTAAAGTTCTCAGAAAACTTTAGGAATTTAAGGAAACTTCCTTAACCTGATGAAGGGCATCTACCAAAACAAACAAACAAACAAACTACAGCTAACGACAAATTTAATGATAAAGATGGGCTGCTTTCCCCCTGATATCAGGAACAAGGCAAAGATGTTTCTCCTCACCATTTTTATTCAACATCATACTGGAAGCCCAACTAGTGCAATGAGGCAAGAAAAGGAAATAAAGGCATACATATTGCAAAGGCAGAAATGAGTATCCCTTTGTTCACAGACGACACGAGGCCACGCACTGAGAGAGATCAGGCTACTACACAAACAGGATATATAACAGACGTGGGATTACGAATTAGTGGGGAAAGATGAGCTGTTCAACAAATGGTGCTGGGGCCAGGGCATATCTGCCTGTGCACACGACAGAGGCCCATGTGCACATCCGTATGTGACAGTGGAGAGATACAGAGATGCTGGTATGTATCTCTCTGTCTATATGTGTGTAAGAATATTAACATATATACTGACATATAAGTCCATCTATATCTATTCTTACATTCCACCATATACGTTTATAAAAGTGCAACCCAGGAATTATGAAGTTACAAACGTGAAAATGAGAAAGGGTTTAGAGAAGGATTTCCCAAATGCAATACTGAGGTGCACACCATCAGAAAGAGTAAAGTGATTAGTGGGGCTACACTAAATTTTCTTTTAATATGTCTTTATTGATTTCAGAGAGAGGAAGAGAGAGGGAGAGAAATAGAAACATCAATGATGAGCCATTGATCAGCTGCCTCTTGCACGTCCCCCACTGGGGATCGAGCCCGCAACCCGGGCATGTGCCCTGACCGCGAATCAAACCTCAATCTCCTGGATCCTAGGTCCATGCCCAACCGCTGAGCCACACCTGGCCGGGCTACACTAAAATTTAAAATGTCTGTGTGTCAGACACCATCAACAAATTTTTAAAATAAGTCAGAACCTAAGAGTATATATTTACATATTCAAACACACATTACAACATCACATGAGTATGTCTGTTTGTTTATTATAGTCTGTTTGTTTATTACTCATAAAGTATGCCCACAAGGCAATTAGAAATAAATTGCTTAATGGTCAACCCATAAGCAATGAAACCCTAATGATCCATAAGCCTGTGAAATGCACTTAATTTCACCAATTTTCAGAAAGAATTCACATCAAAACAATGAGATGTGATTATTCCACATCCAAACCTATCACCAGATAGGCTGAAAGTTGAAAATTCGGCATTATCAAGTGGTGTTTGAGGTTGAGGGGAAACGAACAGACGCAAATTGTTGTTGGAAATTAAAACTGATAGGACCACTTTCAAAAACCACCTCACAAATCAAAGGAGGCTGGCCGTGCAGGTACCGGGCTCAGGAGCCCCACCTCCGGGACACGCAGGGGAAGGCGGCGCCCGGGGAAGGCCACCAAGGAGGATGAACGCTCCTACAATGGGACGACCCTGTCACTAAAACGAGTGAACTGAATGTGCACATGTCCACGGAGAGAAATCTCAAAACCACCACACTGAGGAAGAGGAACAAAGAGGCAGCTAGGTGCGGTCGTCTGACACCGTGTCCGTAAACCGGCAGCTCCCGCAAAACCACCACTGATGTGCCACACCGGCAGAAGCGTGAACCTGCCGAGGGGGCGCCCCCGCGGGGCAGCGGCCCTGGGGTGACCGCCCAACACCGTCCTACCGCCTCCCCCGGGAAGGACCGGAGGGGAGAGAAGCGCGAACAGCTGATGAGAAATGGGTCAAACTTCCCCTTATTTTGATTCTTTCTGTTTAAGACTAAAGGGAATTTCTCAAATGCCTGGAGCAACTAACCCTTTAGAGCATTATGGGGGTTTATTCTCTTCCTCCCACTTTTCCGTATTTTCTGAATGACCCCAGGGGCACGTCTGGCTTTTGCGCCCTGGACAGAAACCAGTGCTCTTCGGAAGCACCTCACTGAGCTGCTGTGATTCACAAGGCGGATCGTGGTGTCTGGACACCCAGGCCGGCTCCCCGGCGGCTCGGCCAAGACAGGTTTCTGGGGAAACTGATAAGAGCAAAAATAGATTTAAATTTCACTATCAGGGTCATCCCCTGGGCCCCCGGGGGTGAGGGCTCCAGGAGTCTCGATCCCTCGGCCTGCCTCCCAGAGGGCAGGGGCTGCAGCCGGAGATAAAATGCCAGCTTTGATGTTTGCTCTCAAAATCTCTGAAATTCATTTGTGAAAGCTGTGGTGACCGTCCCCACTGCCAAGTTATCATAGGGAAAGCCTCTGTGACGCCCTTGAAGACATGGACACCCCCAGAGCTCCAGCATGGGATGATCCTGTGTGCACCCGGTGGACACCTGCTCAGCGACATGAAAAGTCTACCCCTCAGGGGCTTGTATTTCCCAAAACAGCTCTGGGGCGTCTCAGTCCTGTCTCCATAGTCCTGTCTCCATTTCACAGTGGAAAACAGGGACTCAAGAAGTTCATGAACGTGCACAGGGCCACCAGTTAATGAGTGGAGTGGAGTCAGCACCCAGGAGGCCACCCAGATCCTAGCGGAGGAACGTGAGGCACCAGTTACAGCTGCGGAAAGAGATCACTTTGGAGAGGAGGCAGCATTCCGCTGAGTCCCTACCTGGCCGAGAGAGTGACCCCACAAGCACGCCGGGTGGGGAGGGGGGTCGAGGCCTGTTGGCGGTCAGACTCCAGTCCTCTGATCCCATGAGGACCTCTAAGGAAGAGCCCACCCCTTCCCCCCTTCCCCTCCTATGCTTTTATCGGGCACTTACTGTTAATATGTGAGGTGTTTGGGCACCTGGGGAAGGGCTAAGTGGTAGTGAGAAAACCCCATCACTCTTTCTGATGGCTCTTAATTCTATTTTCTGGACAGGATCTGTGGCAGCCGAGCTCTAAACTACTCATTTTTCCCCCATCAGGATAAGCACGCAGCGCTCAGAGGCCAGCAGGAGGCCTTGCAAAATCTAGGCAGGCAGCTGTTCCCCCAAATTGGAAATGGCTCTGGGAAGTCTGCAGGTTTCTGCACCCCAGCCTAACCAATGAGCCCCCAGGGGGAGGGAGGACAAGAGGCTTCTGGCCAGTCTCCTGATGCCCTCCACGGGCTGGACCCCCACCCCCGCCCACCCCAAGCCTTGGCTCAGCTTCTGCACTGGGTGACTTCATCCCCTCCCCCACGGGCAGGCTCCCTCTCCTCGCCAAGCTATCCTGGGGTGCAGAATATGCACACAAAAGGGGTCTCACCCACCAGACAGGACATCATCTAGAAGCAGCCCAGCAGCCTGAGACCCCCAGGGGCCAAAGCCAGAGGTCAGGGCTCAGGGACTCTGCAGGAAGCCCACTGCTGTGCTGAGCCTAAGGTAACTGCACGTCAAAGAATAAGCTGAAAGACCTGAGCACAGCTGGAAAAATCCACCCTCATCACTGAAAGATGAGGCTGAAAGAATGAATGACAAGGGGGGAGGGCAGCCGGAAGGGAGGGACGCCTGACGCCTGAGCTCCTCACGGCCAAGTAGCCCCCAGCACTTCCTTTGGACACCTCTGCTCATCGAATCTCAGAGCCTTTCGGTGGCCACCCCCAGACCTTCCCAGCTGACTGTCATCTCACCTGCCGCCCCCGGCCCATGGCCATGATTATGATGTGTGGTACCTTTTCTGTACTTGATTATAATCAACTTAGGAACAACTTTATTTTTAGTGGCTTTATTGAAGTATAATTTACGTATCATAAAATTCGCCCAAAACTACCTTTAAAGAATGCACAATAAGCTTTCAGGAGCTGAGTGGTTATGGGGAGACAAGGAGCTTGGTGAGGCTGTTCGGGGACCTGCACTGATGGGACCGTCCCGCAGAGCGTCCTCCAGGGACTGGCCCCTGCACACCCTTCCTGAGAAGTAGTGAGGCCGTGCAGGGTCCGGGAGGGGGAGGCGGCGCCCGCCCAGGAGTCCCTGACATTCCCCCAGCCTGAAGAGCCCGTTCTGTTGCACAAATTATTTCTCTGAGAGCTGCTGAAAGGGATTGTGGGCTATAATTAAAATAATGCCCCACAGGATTACATCCACAAATGTAATTACATGATCGTTTAGAGCTAAATGGCACGGTAAAAGGACAGTTTGAGTGCGGCGAGGAGGGGTGCGGGTGCCTCCTGCGGACCAGGCCTTCTGGGCCCCTTCTGATGCCAGCTGAGCCCGGAAACGACAGAAGATAGATGTGAACTACCCCAGGTCCTCGGCAGGCTCACCCTGGGCATTGGTGGACCAAAGACTCACGTATGACGAGGAAACATCCAAATGTGAGCCAAGCTGGAATTCTCAACCGCACTTACCCACAGCTGGAAACACCTGGAGGGGACGCTGGGTTTGGAATCCACCTGCCGCCCCCTGGGTGGTCCATGAAGCCGTGGGCTGCACAGGTGGTGCCGATCACTCAAGCTTTTGGTGTTTCTCCACCATCGTCCAGCTGAAGACACGGATTAGCCGAGATCCACAGGGCAACTGCCCCGGGCTCCCCAAGGAGTCTCACCTCGTCACTTCATTCCACGACAGCCGAGATTTACTCAGTGCTGCAATTCCATTCCTCTGTGAGAGCCCACGTCTCATGCACAATGCAGAAAACTAGCTTTTAGTTTTTAGTTTTCTAAAAGCTAGTGGTCCAAGTGTCCTATATTCTGGTCCAGGGAAAAAAGGTAGCTGTGTAAGTAGACCAAAGCTCGTGAAGCTGTGATGATAAATCACGTTAATTCGGACTCCACGAATCTGGAATAGGTGCTAATTCCACAGGCCTAAGAGGAAGCTTAGCTTTGAAGAAAGAGTTTGCTTCCTAAGCACAGCAGGGTGCAAACAGCCACAGAGAGCGCAACCTACTTACAGCAGACGCTGTGCTTACAGGAAAGGCAGTGCGGGGCTATGCCTGCTGGGGAGTCCGACACATAGACGGCAGCCAACCCGCCTGCTGTGGGAGACACATCCCCACGTCCCTCACCCATCCCAGCAAGCATGGTGCTTCCTTGGGGAAACTGAGGCCGAGAGACGGGAAGGAACCGGCCCAAGTCACCCATCCAGCACTTTCACCCAATGGTTAGAGCCCTCAGCTCTGTCTCACGCAGATCGGGATTCTAATCTCAGCTCTGTCTCTTACTGTGA
The DNA here is from genome assembly GCF_964146895.1 of Miniopterus schreibersii. Taxonomy (NCBI): domain Eukaryota; kingdom Metazoa; phylum Chordata; class Mammalia; order Chiroptera; family Miniopteridae; genus Miniopterus; species Miniopterus schreibersii. The sequence continues at coordinate 38,639,116 of NC_138121.1, forward strand.
GACTTTGGGCACCTTACTCAGCCTTGCTGAGCCTCCCTCCACGTGCTCTTCTACGCAATACAGAAGGCTACAGCCTCCGCCCTCTGACTTCCCCGAGGAAGATGGCCCTGGGGGAGACCTGTGTGTGGTCAGCCCCTAAGGCTGCTGTTGGTGAGGCCAGAAGGAGCTCAACACTTCTCAGGGGCCCCCAAAATGAGAGTGGCTGTACCTCCTCCTGGGAGCCTGGGGAACCCAGCACTGGAATTCCTGGCTCCCGCCAGATCCCTTGGTCTGCCGTGGGAAAGGGGGGTACATCTCTCCAACCAGCTGTGAGCTCGGAGCAAGGAGCTGAGCGCGGCCATCTCTGGACACCCTTGGCCCAGACCGCAGCCTGGCCCAGTGTTCAGAACCAAGAGAACAACGAATGAGTGAGCGACTGAAGCACCGCCCGTGAGCCTGGCCGCTCTTGGCTCTGGAGGCTCCAGGAAGCAGGCAGGCGGGCTTCCTGCTCCACAGGCTCACGTTCCTTCGGATTACACCCTAAATGAGGGGAAGGAGAGGCCACCCGGGCAGGGGCTGGGCGCCCGCGGCGTCACACCGCTTTGGGCAATTGCTGCCCTTACAATCGCCTCCTCTTCTAACCAGCACTAAATGTCTCCCGCCCAAAGCAATTTCTTCAAGCAAATGCGCCCCACGAACACTTTCAGGTGTCTTTGAGCAGAGGAACGGACGCGGGGAAGCCAAGCAAAGAGGCTCGAGGCCAGGACCCCGCAGGAGGAAGCAGCCCTCTCTCCTGACTTCCTGTGGTGACAACTCAACCTGGCCCTAACTACCCATTTCTGAACCAGGCTTCCCCAGAGTCCTCAGCTGTGCTGCGTCCACTCCCATCTGGAGCCCTGAAGGCTTGAGAGCCTCTTGAACAGCGGCCTTTCCTGACTGCACTGCGGCCACCTGTGTACATCTTGTCTCTATGGTGACCAAAAGCCCTCATCGAGACCTAAGGTCCAACAACAAGACACGTGTGAATGGGAAGCAGGGGGCATATTTGAAATCAGGGGACTCCCAGTCCATGGTTGTCCCTGTCACTGTCGTGGACCATCCTATCAGGCCACACCCACATGGCTCTGTGCTCTCCAGCTTCCCTGGGCATCAGTGACGTCTGCCCACCCAGCACGTGGAGCAGCCCCACCCTGCCATCCCACTTCCTCCTCTGCCCAGATAGGGTCCCGTCTTCCAGAGGGTGCTTAGTGGGACCACGGAAGGTCAGCTGACAGCTCACCACGACACCATTTCCTCCAACCGCAGGCTCCTGACCGCCTGCCGTGAGTGTGAGAAGCTACCTGCCAACGGAGGCTGCTCAAAAGTAACACTTGCCCCAGAGCAGATTCCCTCCCTGCAGGGCAGAGACACCGACTCCATCCACCGTGTGAAATCAAGTCCCTCGTCTGCAGCATAATTAACTTTCTCCAGAGGGGCCCATCACCACAAAGGCTGGAGACTTCTTTTCTCAAAGAAAAGCCATTTTCCTCACTCATATTATTTTTAATGAGCTAAGTGGTATTAATTTTTAAATTGAGATAGAGCGAAGCGCGCGCACACACACACGGAGTGATCGACACTTAATTTTCAACAACTGTGATTGTGAGCACTGCTAAGAGCCTCCCCGGCCGTTCCTAGTCACTTGGCTAGAAGCCCCGCCCAGACTTCCACGCTGAAGAATCCAGGCCCTGCTGCCCAGTGTGTGCGCCCTGGGCCTCCCAGGGCCCGTTTCTGCACAGCATTCTGTGCTGTGCCCATTTCTCAGAATCTGGCATGGATTCTGGCCCCTTGCTGGGAAATTTAGGGAAAGAGGTTAAATTTAGACCCACTGTCTCAGGACCTGGATAGAATATCAGAGGCCATTCATGGCAAACGACTCTCACCACCAAGAAGACACGCTCCAACACGGAACATTCAAAGGGACAGCAGCAACCACCGGCTGCGGCTCCTTTCAAAACAAGGCCCATTGTTCCCCCAACCGCCTATTAATAGCCTGAAGAGACATCTGTTCCTAATTTGGTCTTCTCAAATCAAGAAATCTTCCCTCACTTCCCTCCAGGGCCGGAATGAAATCAATCAAGCTGTAAGACTTATCAAGCACTAGACGCAATCGCGCCCAGAGCTCAGAGCCAACTGTCCTCTGAGCCAAGCTACCCAAAGGCCCGGGTCTGCAGGGGCTTGCCCCTTTCTCCAGGACATTCTTCCACATTCAAGCCACACAGAGGCCACCAAGGGAGACAACGGAGTCAGCAAGTCCCACCCCCTTGGTACCTAAGACACCTCTGCTCCATCATCACCAAAGGTCAGCTGTCCCACCAGACTTGACTCCAAGCTTAGCTCCCCTTGGACTCTGCCAGTGACAGATGACTCACCACCTCACAGAGTGACCATTCTCATCCCTGAAGATCTATGACGTTAAACACACCTAAAACCCATCTCCCGATAGGTCTGATTCTGCTCCCCAGGGCCACATACAGCAAATCGAGTCTCTTCCCGTGACAGTCCTTCAGCTACTTGAGTAGAAATGTCGCCACAACTCCTCCAGCTTTGATACCTGGGTAGAAGAAGCTGTTACCCCAAGGTCCAGACAGGACAACTGAGTCTACCAATAAATTCACGTGGTGGATTCCCTCATTCCTGGGAAGCACCCAAGTGTACAGGTGTCCCCCATGCCACACCCACAGCCCACGTCTGGCAGCCATGCTCACTTATCCCAGGGCCTTTGCCCAGTCCTTCTCTTGAGCAGAGGCAGAGGAGCCTGGGCTGGGTATGGGGGATAGGAGGCTTCTGCCTGGTGACAGCACAGCAGGAGGGACGGTCCAGCCCCAGAGCTGAAGGTGTAAGAGCCAGAAATAAATGCCACCACCGAGGCCAGACTGGAACCGGCCCCACAGTACAGCCCTGAGCTCCAGGAGGCTGCTGGAGGGGAGGAACCCACAGCTCACATTCCCCTGGGGCCAGTAAAAGAGGTTCCTGCGGGCTCTTCCCCTGCAGCCTCCATTCAGCACCCCTTTCAGAGCGCCAGGGGGACCCCCTCCGGTAGCACAGGTCCCAGTCTGCAAGGCTGTGAAAGAAAAAGAGGCCCCGCCTCCAGCCTCACGTGCCCAACACCCCCCACTGCGCCTGGGCCCCAGCCAAGCTGCTTCCGTTGGCTCCTGGTTCCCCAGAACACAGCTGGGATTGTCCAGCCCACTGCAGGCTCCGGGCCACAGCTGAGGGGACAAGGCCCAGCTGTTCCTGGAGACAAGCATCAGCTTTCTACCCCCAATGAAAAGGGAACCTGTGTCACTGGGGGAGCAGGAGGGGAGGAGGCGGGGGAGGCCCAAGCTGGGCTATGAGCATCCCTCCTCCGGGTCCCCTGTGCCCTGGGGGGACCAGGTGGGGCCAGCAAATGGAAGGCTGAGGGATCCTGAACGAGCCTCCCAGGCCCTGCCCTGATGCAGCCAGAGGCCCGGCCTCTGCCCGTGACCGCTGTGCGACCCCTGTGCCACCCCGGGCAGCCCTTCCCCACTCTGGCTTAGGCTTCTCCACCGACCAGGAGGCAGTTGAAGAGTTTCCCCTGTGATCCTTTCAAGGGTGGGTGTGGGCTGTTTCCTAGAAAGTGGGGACCCTATGAAGAGGGAGCAGGACACAGGACAGCCCGGCTGCAGGACCATGTCTGCCTGCAAGGTCAGCCAGCAGGTCCAGGGAACAGTGTGGCCAGCCACCCCGCATGTGGTCCCCCGAAAGGAGGCCCTGATGGTAGGATTAAGATAAATTCTGCTCCTGGAACCCAAATGCATCATCACAGAATACAGGGCCTCGGAGCCCCCTGAAAACAGATGAAAAATATCCAAGGGGGGGTCTCTTTCTGTCTCCTCTTCCCCGGGCCTTATCGTTAACCCTGCATCTCACTCTTCGGGAGGGAATGCACGTATTTCTATCCCAGTCTTCCTGCCCTCCCCAGGGCGAGACAGGCCCTCCCCTTGGGCTCTGCCGCAGGTGCAGACTGGAGGGAGACAGGATGGCTTTGGAGACCCTCCCAGGACGGCACAGTCTGTGTCACCACGAGGGACCGATGACATGCCAACACAGCTGGAAGATGAAACCATGCACACATCAGCAAGGGCTTCTAGAAGGAGGGCTCCTGCAAGCTGAGCCTATTAGAAACGGCAGTGGCTGCTATCTGACACAGGAGTTTTAATCTGGGATAAAGACCAGCACAGATACTGCCGGCAGAAAACTGAGCTCCCACTGGAGAGTAAAAGGTTGGGTACTGGAGCTGGGGAGTCTGGGGTGCACCTCCCTGCAGGCCTGATGCACAGGGGCACATGGAGGGCCATCTGTCTCAGCACTGGCTTCTCCCCAGGTGGTGCCAGGACAGCCCAGGCTGTCCTTACAGCCCATCATCCTGGGGACTGAAGAGTGTGCCTTCCTGGTGACTCTGGCCAGACTCATTATGCCTGGACATCATGTCCAGCCAGGACCCTGAGCAGCCCTGGACCTACTTCTGTGGTCGGGAGCCAGGGCATCCCGGTGGGCAAGCTCTGAAGCTGGGAGGAAGGACGTGGTGTGAAGGGAGGGTCATCTCCATATCAGAAGACCCGCAGGCTTTTTCCTTTAAAAACAGCCGTTCCTTGTGAATGTGAACAGCATGCCCGTATCAGCCTTCCCCACAAAGTGGGGATGCGTGGGGGGGACACAACCTGAAAGAGTAGAGATGAGCCTAGGGAAAGAGACAGACAGGACAAGGGTCCTGATGGATTCGCTGGAGTCCCTAAATCAAGCTCTGCCTGAAACTTACTCCACATGAGACAGCAGATTTCTTTTTTCTCTGTTCATTTTAGATTGCGTAAATTGTTTTTCTGTCACTTGCAACCAAAATAAAGACATGTTTAAAGTCTGTCCCTCCCCCCTAGGTGGTGAAGTCCAAGGATTGGAAACTTGACCTTTGCCGTCTCCGCACACCTGGCCTGTGAATGGATATAAATACTGACAATGAGCAGATGCAGCTTCTGCTCTGGGGCCTCTGCAAACTCGAGAGAGCTCAGAGCACATCCATGCCTCAGGCACCTGCACTCACCACAGCTTCCCAACAGCCCTGGGATGGGGGGGGGGGGCTGGCCCCACTCTGCAGGAAGACCGAGGGCTGAGGAAATTGTCACCCAGGCTCCTTTACTCAGAGGCTGTCATCTGTTACACATTGATGAAGATGTTTTTGAGTGACTGGTTCACGGAACGAGAGAGCCCCCTTTTGGACAGGTGGTGTCTGCACCTCCTCAGAGGGCATCCCCTCTCCAGGGTGCCCCTACAGAGCGGCTGATGCAGCTGGGCTCCCCTGTAGAGCAGGGCAGGCTGAGCCTCGAGCCTCGGACACATTGAAGGAGTGAGATGCGAGTCGTTAGCTCTCGTAATTTAACAAGCCCAATTTTATAAATAAGAGTGAATTTTCCCAGGCTATTATTTCTAATTATGCATTTACATCAATTCACATTATGTGGCTGATGAAATGTTAATACCAAAGGCAATTTTCTGCTGACGGGTGGCATGGAGAAGAGCTTTCTCTCTACTACAAGTCAATATTTTTGGAAATAATTAGCTAGTTACTCGGCAGAGTCTGCGCTGACTACCCACTGGCTGTGTCTACGCAGCCTCCATCCTGGGACCCTCTGACAGGGAACCCTGGATACGAAAGACGGTAGAGGGGACCAGGGCTCAGGAACTGAAGAGGGACCCTAGACGGCCCGGGCTGGCGACCTCGCTGGCTGGTGGAACAGGTTTCACCTTGGCTCCACCTAGCACCAGTCCTGAGTCCTGGGATTCTGTTAGGAAACCGCTCCAGCCCCCAGACTTGTCTTCTACAAGATGAGAGTGATGACAGCCAGTCTCTCGTAGGAAGCCAATGCATTCATGCCTTCAATCATTTAGGTGTTTAAGAAATGGTTTCTGGCCCAGCTGGTGTGGCTCAGTGGTTGAGCATCGACCCACAGACCAAGAGGTCACCGGTTCGATTCCCGGTCAGGGCACATGCCCTGGTTGCCAGCTTGATCTCCAGTAGGGGGCGTGCAGGAGGCAGCGAATCGATGTTTCTCTCTCACCATCTCTCTCCCTCCCTCTCTAAAATCAGTAAAAACATATTTTAAAATACAGAAAGATATGGTTCCTGCAGGCCTGCTCTCTGTTGGGCACACAGTGGACATTCAGTAAATGTGGTGATGGCGAGGAGGAAGCGAGGGAGCGGACGGGAGGGGGGCAGTCTCCTCCCTGTTCGCCCATAAGAGCCGCAGGGCTGCCTCCTGCCCGTCTTTGTGGGTACCACTCACGCCTGCACACACGCCTCGGGCGGGCGCCCCATCCTCGCACACACACATTTCCACACACCTCTGCTGTCTGCTCACCCACTGGTCAGGCGCGCACACACTGGCACGCCCTCTGCACACGGAGATGCTGCCTGCACGCACACGTGCACATAAACACACCCCATAGCTGCCCACCACCCATGTCCTGAGGGCTCACCCCCGGAACTCCAGCCCCAGGAAGAAAGGGTCGGGGTCGGAGTCTGGGGCCAGTTTGAACAGGTGCTCACGCCAGACCGTCTCTGAGGAGACAATACACAAGAGCAAGCAGCAGGGTTGGCACAGCAAGGCGGGGCTGGCGCAGCCATCCTCCGAGTCCCTGCCCAGGCCCAGAGGCGGCGGGCAGGTGTGGGAGAGCTGCATCCCTCGGCCGACCCTCCAGTTCACCCAGGTGCGTGCTGCCACTCTTTCCATGAAGCTCGCCCAGCTCTGCCCCCTAAGCTCTGTCATCTTCTACGATGGCGCCATCCCTCACCTGGCCACCCTGGTCTCCCTCTACCCACCCTCAGCTGGCTGTACCCCAGGCCTCTCCCAGGGCTCAATATGCCAAGGGCCCCCACCAGAGCTGCCCCTGGTCCAGGCTTGCCCCCAGAGCCACCCACACAGCAGGCGCCCCCTGAAGCTTGCCAAGCCAGGCTGAGTCTCTGCATATTACCTTTTTAAAAGCCAGGGGGCAAGATGGAAACCTGACAAAGCTTCGTGCACCCACCCTCCACCCTCGGCACCCTGGGCCTGAATAAGCAGGGCAGGTGCTCACTCTCTGGGGAGAGCAGAGGGCCAAACCCCAGAGAGCACGAGGCACACAGCCCAGCATGGCCGCTGCCTGGGCTTTCCCCAACCTCAGGCCTGACCAACCAGAATTTCACTCAACAGCTTTTTTTTCTGAAAGGGAAAGACGACATTTAGAAACCATTTAGAAACATTACTGTGAAAAATTAACTTAGGTCTGAAGCATCAAAAACATTTTGCAAACAAAACCAGGGCATTTTGTGGCTGGTGATTGCCCAGTTTAAACCCCTGGTGCCTCCGCCCAGCCAGCAGGCCCCCGGGGTCAATGCCCGCACCCAGCTGGAACTGTTGTCCCTGGAAGAAGCAAGGCCCGACTCCAGGCCCCCCGGCGGCCGAGGAATCACACACGGGCAGAGCCACGGCCTCCCCTGGCTCCCCAGGCATGGTGACCTTCTGTCAACTTCAATGGGAACAGAAATCTACCGTCACTCTGGATTGGCCTTGATTGGATTAAATCCCATTGGAAAGGGGGAGGGAGGCCATAAAACCTCCAGAATTGATATTAAGCCACTGACATTTCACAAGCCGAGCAGTGCTGGCAGCTGCCAGTCTATCGGCAGGAGAAACTCTAAAGGGGCAAGTGAGGCGTGAAGGTCATGGAAAGGCCGAGATGCCGCTCCCAGGACCAGCGTCAGCCCGAGGGCCAGGAGCCTAGACGCTAGGGCCCAGCTTGCCCAGGCCGGGGATGAAAGCCCCTGCATGGCAACCCTGTCCCTCCCGGGCCCTGCCATGCATGTGCCAGGTGCCCCATCAGGGGAGATGAGCTGACCTCCAGGGCCTCCCAGGAGCTCTGGGGTCTGAAGCCAAAGAAGATGTTAAACCCAGAGCTTGGGCCTGTCCCCTCCCCCTCCACGCTGCACTTACTGTAGCTCCACAGTGGAGACAGGCCACCATCCAGGATGAAGCCAGAAAAGACAGAGGTCCTCTGAAAACAACCTGGACTGGAAACTCACCAGGTGCCCCATCTTCCTGCCAAGGCACCCATCGAACACTAGCCAGGTGCCAGGCAAGGTGTCCAGCAGGTACGAACCACTGCAGGTAACCTCACCTGGGCAGAAGGAGGGAGGCAGACCCCCACCCCCAGGCACCTGTCCCTGCTACCAAGTGTGGACAGTGAGGGGAACCACAGAGCTCTCCTGTTCACCCCCGGACTTGGCCAAGCCCAGGCACAGACCCATGCATGGTGGCCTCAAGAGGAGAGTGAGAGGAGGAAGCTCTGTCCGGAGCCCAGAGAGCTGGGAAGCCAATCCAGAAGTGACTGGTCCTGCTGCCTCCGTGTCGGCCCCCGCCCCCGGGCCAACGGCGGGTGTCACTAATCCATGACAAAACACTGGCTGCTGAGCCAGACTGTGGCCTCAGGGCACTTGTCCACACTGAGCCCCTGGCGTCACCAGCACTGCACGGAGTCAATCTGTGAGATGAAAGCAGGTTGGGGCCTTTGGGCAATGAGAGCTTGGCCCAGGCATGAGGACAACACACAAGAGCAACCAAACGTGGACGAAGGGACCGTGAGGAAGGCTTCCTGGAGGAAGAAGGTGCAACAGGAGGGTGGGGTGGACATGCAGGGGAGCAAACCCACCCTGGAGCCGGGCTGGGGGGCAGGACCAGGGGAAGCCATGAGATGGAACTCAAGTCTGCACCCTTAAACCAGCCCTGGGTGGACACCTAGGTGAGCCTGCCTCAGGCCCAGTAGATGGAGCCCTTGCCACTGCCCTCACTGGTCAGAGCCAATCACAAGTCCCGCACTACTTGGGGTGCCCAAGAGTGCCAGGGAGCCTCCTGTGGGCCACAGTGCCTCCCACTGGCCCCGGGCCCCTGTGGGGATGCTGTGCTCAGAAATTTCTAGGTGGTGACCCAGAAAGATGTGGAAGGGTGCTAAATCTTGGGGTCCTAGAAATGGAGCCATCTGTCAGCCCTACTGGCATTTCCCGAGTGGCTCCTGGGACTAAGTAATGCAAGGACTCAGCACCATTAGTATGAATTCACCCCTCAAGAACTCACAAAACTACTTCCTGGCCAACAGCTCATGTGACTCCACAAGCGGCCCTGGAAGTAAGGGTCCCAGTGCCCTCTGACGGGGGAGCTGAGGCTCAGCTCGACGTGGTGGAGAAATTCACGAGTCCCAGGCTTGGACCACCCTGGCACTGCCTGCACCCACAGTGCCAGCGCCTCAGTGCCCTGCACTCACTTTGGTTCTCTGACCAATGAGGCAACTCTTCAGAAGGCTGGCTGTTCAGATGCCTCTGCCCCGCACGCATCTCCACTGGGACCCTCCAGTGACATCGCGTCATGGGGAGACCTCTCCTGGTGTCTGGAGGAAGCCTGGGAGAGAGACCGGACCCTCTAGCTGACCCTGGTCGGTCTCAGCCAGCCCCTGCTTTCTAATCACCATCCTCACCATCAAGGTGAAGAAAGCACATAGAGAAATGACAGAATTTTATTTCAAACGGATCGATCCACTCCGATCCGTCAGCTCCAGCCTCTTAATTCTCCATAATGTCAAAGCAATTTTTGGTTAAGTACACAGTCTGTCCTCTACTAAATTAAACGAAAGATCTAGTGGGAAATAAACCCCTGAGTATATTGAGAATATTAAAAATTAAAAAATAAACTCTCCATGGGTCTGTAAGATTTACTCTGGCAAATGATTAAATAAATCACACACACAGAGGCAGTAATAAAATCCATTAGGGGACACTCAGCTCCACTGGTCACCTCCCGCCAATCACATTCCTTCCCAAGCACTCAGATTCAATGATGATGGCCAGACAACATCCTGAAGTCCCCCCACAGCCTCACGACAGCAAGGCCAGCAGGGCTCACGCCTCAGCATGTGGCGTTGCTGTTATTGCAACGCCCCTGGTGATCTCAAAACCAAGCCTCCCATTCACCCTCTGCATGGGCACAGCTGGTACCCTGTTTACAGATGTGAAAACTGAGGCTACCTGAGGCCAAGGCAAGACCAGGGTCTGAACCAGAGCCCATCTGACTCCACAGCCCTGGACACCACCTGCACCGCTTAGCTGTTTCCATTGAGCCATGGACGAGGCACGAGACAGGGTCTTGCTCTGACAAGCCTCATCGGGGATGGCGTCTGGCCAGCTGCTGTTTCTGCCAACCCTGGCCCGGCCTCTTTGAGTGTCTCCACGGGAGGTGGGGGAGGGAAAAAAGGGGCAAGGCAGGAACTAAAGTCCCACATTACAGCTGGAGAAACTGAGGCTCAGGGCTTTCTCAATGAAACCCAGAAGTCCAAGGCACCTCAGGCAGGTTGGGGAACCAGGAAGGGTGGCAGGATGAGGCACTCTGCCCGAGACTCAGGGCCCATGGGGCCAGCCCTGAAACCCTCACCCCTTCCTTGTGCAAAGCATCTGCTGTTTGTCAGGGCCAATGTCACAGACAAGCCAGTGGGGAGGAGAGAAAGGCGGGAGGTGAGGACACATCAGAAGACCTCTGCTCAGAGCTGGGTCCAAATAAGGAGGGTCTGGGGCAACAGCCTGGCTCCTGCACTGGGCTCCCAGCCCAGGCCCCCCGACAGACCCCCAGGTTCCCTGCTCCCACTCCTACCTTACGCTGCTATCGGGGTCAGACCTCCTCCTTGTCACCTTCAAGTACAAAGCCTTAGCTTTTCCTGTCCCTCACCTCATCCAATGACCCTGTCACTCTGGACTCCTGTGTCCCAGTCAAGTCCCCACCTCTCCTGCCTCTACACAGGCGCACAAGGGGCTGCTCACCTGGGATGCTGGTACACCCTGACCCCACCCACCACAGTCAGTCCAGATTCCGCTCTGCGCTCAGAGCTGAAAGATGTCATGTGAGGAAGTCTTCCAGCTGGGACTCGCCTCCTTGAAGGCCCTGGCCGGGGCCGGGATCGCTCTCTGCCTGATTAGCTTCCCGAGGCTTCAAGCCCCCCTGTTCCGTGCACAGAAACCCAGAGTAGCCATGAGGCGCCATGTGCCTTCGCCTGCTGCCCTGACTCCCTATTGCCACCATGCACCCCTCACTCAGGACACTCTGCCGCCTTCTACCCTCTGAAACCCCACCTTACTCACACTTGGCCTTGGCCTTCTGCCTGAAGCACGCTTCCTCTCTGGGTCTTCCCATGGCCCCCAGGACTCCCACTACTTGCATTTGTGTGTGTGCACGTGTGTCTGTGTGTGAGTGAACATGTGTCTGTGTGCATGTGTGTGCATGTCTGTGCACACATGCATGTCTGTATGCATGTGTGCATGTGTATGTCTGGACGTGTGCATGCTGCATGTCAGTATCACTGCCTGAGATCAGGCTTGGTCTTTGCTTTCTCTTTGCAGGTGTGTCCCTGCCCCTCTGGGCTGAAATGCAGGTGCCCTGCGGGCAGGATGCTGCGGGTCCCCAGCACCAGGTACACGGTGAATCGTGTCCACAGACGTCTGCTGGACTAATTAATGAATGATCAGGTTCTCCGGACATGTGGCTAAATAAATGTTTGAGGTGAAACAAGCTCTGCCAGGAGTTTCTCCCCCCTGCAGACAGTCTCCAAGCCCAATCAATACTGTCTCTGACAAGCAAGCAAACAGCCCCAGGCTGAGGGGACTCAGCCTGGTGACACCAACACAGCAGTGATGGGCAGATCCTGGGGCCTGACACCTGTGGGTCCTTAACTGCTGCCAGCCTGACACAGGCTGACTGCCACCCAGGCCTGTTCTGTGGGTGCACACGCAGGGAGGCCGGCCTCCTGATGGCCCTGAGACAGGGGCCTTCTTTTGTTTCCTGCGATTCGGGGGCAGGAGCCCTCTGTCCTCTTCGGATGGAAGGGAGGGCAGAAGACAGCGACAGGAACCCAAACTGTGAGCTTTTCCACTTGCCTCCCTCACGCCTTAGGGGCGGTCAGCCATCAGCTCCATGTCTATCATTCAGGGCACAGACAGGGCCATGCCTCTGCCACCCCGGGCCCCAAGCTGGAGCAGCCAACCTGCCGTGGACCAGGGAGGGGCATCTTCCCGGGGCCAACGTCAGGCCTTTATCCTGACACTGACGGCTAGCGAATGACTAAACTGGCCAAAAATGAAAGATCTCATAAATCTGGTATTTTCCTTTAAGCTGTCGAGTACACAGAGTGAGCCGAGATTACTGATAGAAAAGTTTATGGATGGATGGTCTGCATCTTAAAATCAAAATACATTACCCCAAATCAATGTTCCTGTACGAGGCACAGAAAAGACAAGAAAGGTCACCAAGGAAAGAACATGGAAACCAACACTCTGAGAGGACCTGAGCATTACAACAAATACATTTTGAAAGTGAGCTCCAGGAAAAACATTCACGTAGGTGCACTCACAAGAGGCGGTCTTTTTAAGGGGCACTTTGGATGTGCCTTTGAGAGTTCAGTAAATCTGTCCACAAAATGGTATCTCCAATCGGTGAAGATCCCAACTCTCAGCCCGATCACGGCACACAGTAACGGCCAGTGAGAGGGAGAGGGCTGAGGGTGGGCACAGCCCAATGGGAGGGTCAGGTAGACTGCGGCCTGTGATGGAGTTACAGGAGTTCCCCCCTCCTCCCACCAGGTCCGTGCAAAGCTGTGCAGAGCGGTCCTACAAGCATTTCATAGTCTGTGGGTGGAGAGGAGGGAAAACCCTGTAGCCCTAAGGTTGTCTGAACTACCTCCGCTGAACACTAGGGACTGGACACAAAAGTCCTGAAATGTTCAAACTGGCTTCGCTCTAAACAGGCCATTGTTGAGGGAGCCCAAGGGACACAGGCAGCGGTTAGGGCCAAGTGGCTGTGGCCCCAGAGAGAAGTCTTCTTTTGGGGAAGCCACACACATGCTCCATCACAGGCGCCTCTTTTGCAGCCTCCTGTTGAGTCCCCACCCCAGCAGGATACAGGGACCCTGAAGGAGGGGCCGGCCAGGCACTGGCGAGGACTGCAGTCTGGTTTCAGCTCACCAATCCTCCAGCTGGCCAAAGGGCTGGTCAAAGAGGCAGAAGTCCCTGCCCTGCCCACCAGGAAACCCCAGCAACAGAGAGGCAAAGTGCCCCTTTCCAACACCCCCAAAGTGCTCCCAGTTCCAACTCTCACTGAGGCCTAAGGATGGGTCAGGCCCAGCGGGGAGTTAAAGACACAGAGAAGAAATTCAGAGCAGCTGCTGCCCTCACAGTCCACAGTGGGGACAGCAGAGCAAGCAGATCCCGCCCATACAGAGGTGCTGGGACACCAGCTCACAAGCAGGGAAGCTACCAGGCTAGGTCAGGCTGCCTCGGGCTGCCACTAGTCAAAGGGGGAGGAGCCTTGCTCTCTACACATGCTCCAGGTACAGCGACCAGAGTCTCATCCAGAGTGGGGGAAATAGGGTGTTGGATTAAGAATTAGGACACAGGAGTAAGACAGACCTGGACGCAGGGTAACCAGCTGTGTGGCCTTGGGCAAGCTTCTTAACCTCTCAGAGCTTTAGCCACCTCCTCTCTGGAATGGGGTGAAATACTGCGTCTACTCACAGGGTTGTTGTAGGGGTTAAATGGGCTCATTCATTCACTCCACAAGTATTTACTGAAGTTCCTACTCTATGCCTGGCCCTGTCCTCGGTGCCGGAGACATGAGTGAGCAAAGCAGTCAAAAAGGCCCATCCCACAAATAGAAAGCCCATACACAATGATGTTGTTCTACACATGTGAAAAGACAGTTAGTGCTAAGGACAGGAGAAAAGGGGGGGGGGGGGTAAACAGCAGTAGTAGAATGGAGGTCCCTGGGCCTCGTGGAGGAGTGTGATGGAGTCATCGATCCGGAGGAGCAGCCCGGCAAGGTGATAAAGCTGGTGCAAAGACCCGGGGGTAGGAGCACACCTGCTGCCCTGTCTTATAGGAAGGAGGCCAGGGTGGCCAGAGGAACGTGGGCAGAGGAAGGACAGAAAACACAGATGAGGAGAGAGCAGCTGGAGGGAAGGCAGAGGGTTTGACCTTGTCAGCCACTGCAAGGCCGCTGGGGTTAGTCCTGAGTGGAAGGGAGCCGCTGCAGGGTCTGAGTGAGGAAAAGGGATCTGATTTCTGTGCGAGAAAAAGGCTTGCTCAGTGGTCATGCTGAGAACTAACTTGTGGAGAGTGTGTAGCAGCGCCTGGTAAGTGGAAAGCATGCAGGGAAGCATAGCTATTCTTAGTCATAGGAACCCCAACTCGTGTAGTGGGCGAGAAACACCTTACCCCACAAGGCGGTTCAGGTTTAGAAGATTCGCTGACCTTAAAGGTAATCGAGGTGTGGCTCCCTCTAGTGCAGGAATTCCCCGACGTGCACCCCTATCCCTGGCCATTCACCCCGGGTTCAAGACCGGAGACCACACTGGGCCAGCTCTTGCCATCAGGGCCTGCTTGGAACCAGTCCCCAGTGACTCCCCTGGGGGCCTGCTCCTGGGAAGCACAGTGCAAGTCTGTCCTCCCTTCAGAAGCCAAGGACAGCAACGGCCCAGCCGGGTCTTGCAGTCACAATCCAAGGGAGTTTCTAGAGGAAGGTGGGATTTCTAAAGGAAGGATCCTGGCCCAGGGGGATGAAAAGAAAGACAGCAGCTTGCCACTGCCTCCTTGGGCCCCCTAGAGAGAAACTGCAGAAGAGAAGGCCCTGGACATTCCTCCCGGTCCTGGCCAGAGATCAGGGCAAACAGGGGCTCAATTGATGGCCTGAGGGCATGGGAGTGACTCCTCGGCCACAGGTGAGAATCCTGAAACCCAGGCCTGGGAGGGGTAACGAGCACTGTCCCGGGCCACCCCGGGGAAGGACAAAGCTTCCAGAGGGCCTGTAGCTTCCTCTCTGAGGCCTGGGCAGGTGGGCTGCTGGGCAGTACATGCCTCCAGGCTTCCTTCTGGGCTGGCTCTTGGGCGCCCGACGGCGGTGCCTCCGGAGGGCTGGTGAGCCGGGCAAACAGACTGCGAATCCACAGGGTCTTTTCACCCGGCCTCAGGTCCGAGCTGAGGGGTCAGGGGCAGCGGGATGAAGGGCAGAGCCACTGAAATGCGCTGACTGGGGATTCCCGTGGGGAACGGAAGCCGAGCTGTGGGACTCGCCCCCTCCGACTGGGTGCCAGGCCGAACCACACGCCCGCCGCACGCTCCCCTCTGGGGACCAGCGGCACTCCCGCAGGGGGCTGGGGAGGGGTCCAGGCTCCGGGACGCGGGGCGCGGGGGTGCGGGCGCGGGGGATGGGCCCCGGAACGCGATGTGGACGCCACCTTCGCCTCTCCGCGCGCCCTCCCCCGCCTCCCAGGGAATCCCCCTTACACCCAGTCAGCAGTAAGCGCGGGGCGCAGACCGGCGAGAAACGATTAGGGGCGCAGGGGCCTGAGCCCGAGGCGCGGGAGCCCCGCCCCGCCCGAGACCGCCGGGCCCCGCGCCGCGCGGGCCCCCCCCGCCCCCGCCGCCCCCGCAGGCACTCACGGCCTCCGCTCGCCGGCTCCCGTGCGCTCCGCGCCGCGGGCACCTGCCCGGGCCGTCCGCGCTCCCTTCTCGCTCGCACACCGCGGCCTCCCGGTGTCGCCACCGTCACCCAGCCTCGTCCCCGGGCCGGCAGAGCGCACTCCCCCGTCCTCCCGGACCCAGGGCGCCCACCGGCCGCCATGGCCTGGGCCTGGGACAAAGAGCGGTGCGGCTCCTCGCCCAGACCCGGGTAAGGAGTTACGGGCGGGGGTCTGCGGAGACGGCCGCCGGACCCCCGGCGTTCGGGCACAGGCGGTGGAGATTGGGAAGGAGCCAGGGAGAGTTTGGGCGGGAGGACCCCCAGCCGAAGCGGGGGCGGGGCGGGGCTGCGCTCCAGCCCGAGAGACTGTGGTTCCAGCCGGCGCCCCCCGCGGGGGAGGGGCGCCCGGGGCGGCGGTGCGCGCGGTGCAGGGGCGGGGAGGGCGGGTGGTGCAGCCCCGAGGCAGCTCCGCTCTCCGTCACTGACCGCCCCCTCCCCCCTCCCCTCCCCCCCTCCCCTCCCCCCTCCCCCCTCCCCTCCCCTCCCCCGCCTCTCCCCCTCCCCCCGTCTCTCTCGGGCTCCGGGTCCGCCGCGCCGGGCCCGCTCTCCCCGCGCTCCGCTGGGTCCGACGCCAGGGCTGCGCGCCGCGGCTGAGCGCGCACTCGCCCTGCGGAAAGAGCCGCGGAGGCACCGGCGGGGGCGGCGACGGGGCAGCTCGGCCGCAGCCGGAGGAGGGGCAGTCGGGAGCCACACCAGGAGGAGACCGGGAGGCAGAATTCCGCTCGCGGCTCCGAGGCGCGCGCTCCCTTGGCCGGGGATGGGTCCGGGCGCGGCCCAGCCCCTGCCTGGCCCGCCGGGCACAGACTGACCTGCGGTTCCCCATCGTCCAGTGGGCGCCGGGAGGAAGGGAGGCGCTGGCCGGTGGTCAGCAGCCTCCGGGCGGGACCTCGCTTTCTGGAGCCGCGCCGGGCGAGCGGGCGAGCGGGCGAGGGAGCGGGGCTGATTGGCGGCCGCTGCCGCCGGGAAGGGGCGCCGCGCGGGGCCATGGCCGGGTCGGAGGCGTCCTAGCGCGAACCCCGGCAGAAACCGAGCCCACGCTGCCGCCGCGTCTCCGCGCCCGGGCCCCGCCGCCGCGCCCCCGCGGGAGATGGAACAGCGGAGCCAGCTCGGCGCCCTCGGACACCTGCCGCCGCTGCTGCTGCACGCCCTGCTGCTCTTCGCGGCCGACGGTGAGCGCGGGAACTTTGCTGCGTGGGCGCTGGGGGTCCGCGCCCGGGTCGCCGCGGAGGACGGGGGGCTCGCGGGCTCCGGCGCCCCGGCGGGCGGCCCGGGCCCCGGGGGGTAGGCGGAGGGAGCAGCGAGGGGTCGCGGCCGCGGCGCCGCCGGGGCGTTCGCAGTGGGGCCGGGGCTCCGGCTTCGGAGAGGCGGGGCGCGGGAGTTGGGGGCCCCGGCTGGCGCGGGGTGCGGCCGCGCGGGGGAGAAGCGTGAGCCTCTCTCGGTGCCCCGACCGGAGGGAAGCCGCCTGCGGCGTGGCCGGTCTCTCGGCGGCCGGCACCTGCTCCAGCGAACTTTGCCGGCGTCTGGGCCGCGCGGAGCCGCAGGGTGGGAAGCGCCCCGCCAGCGAGCCGGGGCTGAGCGTTTTGCCCCAGGCTTCCGCCCCACAATTGGTCACGCCTCTCTCTTCCCCGCCCCTAGCTACATTTACCGAAGTCCCCAAAGATGTGACTGTACGGGAGGGCGACGACATCGAAATGCCCTGTGCATTCCGGGCTAGCGGAGCCACCTCGTATTCCCTGGAGATTCAGTGGTGGTACCTGAAGGAACCATCTGGGGAGCTGCTGCACGAGCTGGCCCTCAGCGTGCCCGGCGCCCAGAGCAAGGTAACCCGGCTGCCCCATCAGGGCCTGGGTGGCAGGGGTCACAGGCAGGAAAGCAGAGAGACACCCTGTGGCACAGCCCATCTCCCACCCTCTCCATCCCCATGGCATCTTCAACAGCAGTTGTTACCCCAAAATCCCATACTTCCATTCATTCTCCTGAAACCTCCGGGAAGTCCCCACCTTGCCCCTAAAAAGCCACACCTCATCCAGTTTGCCTGCTCTTGCTTGCTGGCTTCGGGCCCAGAGTCTGATGGGTGCTGGCTGGTGAAAGGCCACTTGGTCCACTCAGCTTTCCTTGCCCTCTGCCACTCAGTTCCCCAGTGCACTGGGACAGAGTTAAGCTCTTCTGGGCCTGGATTTCAGAGGCTAGCGGAGCACCGTGTATAGGGAAGTCCTCAGGTCACCTCCAATCCCCACAGGATCAGAGGGAGGGTGCCCAGGGCCCCTATGCCTCTGAACCCAGTAGCACATGCAGCATCGCCCGCTTACAGACACATTCGCACACACCTCCCCTGTGTCTAGCGTCCCACCTGGAGAAACTGTTCGCTGATCCCCAACCAGATACACTGGCCCTTCCGTCTAGTTTCACAAGCTTTAGAAAAACACAGCAGGGACAGGGATGCTCCAAGGGGCGAAGACGGGCCTTCCTTCCCACCCGGTGGCATTCTGGCCTCCCGTCTTTGGCTGGCAGGTGTACTAGGGCAGCCCTTCCTTGGCCAGGCACCATGCTTATCTGCAGACCCGCTTCCTTCCAGCAACACTCCTAGAAATCCCACATCCTCTGTGCACTCAGTCCCGGCCACATCCGAGAGGTTTCCAGTCCCAGCCCACCTGCGGAAGGTCCCTTGTCAGAGGCTTATCTGAGTTCCCCAAGCCTGAAGGCCGAGAGCCTAATGTCTCCCTCTCTCCCTCTTTGCATTTTAGGTAACAAATAAGGATGCAACTAAAATCAGCGTAAGTGTGGAGCCCAGCGCGGGCTGCGGGAGACCCCTTCTGGCCGCTTCTCACCCCGCAGCTTCCTTCCTCCCTGTTAGGCTCAGCCCGATGTAGGGACTTTCTCGCAGCCTCAGCCTCACATTGGCGGCTGCTGTATCCCGGCGCCATCTGTCGCCAGTAGCAGGATTAGTTTCTCCTTGGTATAAATAGAGGGTTCCAGGCTTGACTCTCCTTCCTCCCCTCGGCGCTCACCTGTAAAACTCTCCTTCATCCACCCCCGCTCAGGCCCAGCATGTCGCTTGCATCTCCTCTGCTGGCATTTCTCCGAGCAACTGGGGGGGGGCTGCACCTCACCCTGGCCAAGAAGACCCTGTTCTGGCTAGTGGACCCCACTTGGCGCCTTCGCCTACAGTCCTCTCCTCTGGCTGGTCTCAGTGCCAAGTGTTGTTTTGGGGGGACAGTCTTGCCAGGCTTCGAGGGGTTTGTGACTCAGGGAGGAGGTGCGCCCAAGCTTTCCCAGATGGACTGTGCAAATATCAGGGCCTCAAGACTGCCAGGGCCTCCTCTTGGGCTAGGTTCACAGGTGAGGGTTCCCTGGGTGCAAGATGAGGGCCACAAATCTGGTGCTTCCTCAAGTCCCCACCAGGCCATGTGGTGGGGTGAGCACTTTGTTGTTGGGAGCATCAGGCTGACCTGGAGAAGGGCAGTTTCCTAAGAAGCAGGGGCCGGGGGGCCAGCAGCAGCCTCAGTGTCTCCTGCCTCCTTGGGAGGGTGGAGGGGTTGCTATGTAGGGCTCAGGGACGGGAGCAGATATATGTATGTCCTCTGAGGGCAGGATAGTGTGCCTGCATTCTACGCCCTCCAGGTTCTAGAATAAATGTTAGTCGGGACTAAAGGCCAGACCTCAGAGCCCATGCTGTCTGTTGAACTCCAGCGTTAGGTTAAGGCGGTGGGAACTGGGCAGGGCCATTCTGTGTCCAATCAGAGTTGGGAGGCCCATGTCACTGGGGAGACAAGGGCAGAAGGAAACCTGGCTCTTGGTGGTGGACACACCCCATGGGGAAGTGTTGGGGTGCTGTGGCATGGTCACGCATTGGGGTTGTGGGGCTGCCTGCCCACCGTGGCCTCTGGCCCCAGCCCCTCTCTCTTGCAGACCGTGCGCGTCCAGGGCAATGATATCTCGCACCGCCTGCGGCTGTCGGCTGTGCGGCGGCAGGACCAGGGTGTGTACGAGTGCCGGGTGTCCGACTATGGCGACGACGACACGCAGGAGCACAAGGCCCAGGCGCTGCTGCGAGTGCTCTCACGCTTCACTCCGCCCAACATGCAGGCTGCCGAGGCCGTGTCCCACATTCAGAGCAGTGGTCCCCGTCGCCATGGCCCTGCCAGCACCTCCAACGCCAACCACTTGGGCGCCACCGGCACCCCGGGCCACCCCACATCGGAGCCCAGCCGCGGAGACAAGAGCCTGCCTCTTGGGAGCCCTCCTGCGGCACTGGGTCCCAGAGTCCCCGAGGCTGCCGCTTCCTCCACAGCCGGTGCAGCCACCACCACGGTCGCTGCTGCAGCCGCTCCTTCATCCGCTTCACCACCCGGCCAGGTGGTCCTTCTGCGCCAGAGGCATGGTTCCGGTAAGGGTGTGCACCCCGAGGGGGCGCACGGGCAGGGCTGTGGGGTGACATCCAGCTTGGTGCTGAGCCCAGGATGGCCCCGATGGGGTCATTTGCGCATGCATCCTCATGGTAGTTGGTAACGGGCAGCCTCACTGGGGTTCTCTTCGCTGTTTTCCTGTCTTTACTGTTGGCTGCTAGAAGTGTTCATGCCATGTATTTGTGGGTGTGGGGACTGGAGTGTGGGGGGCCCTCTCTAAGGTGCAAGCTGTGTGTCTGGATGCTGCCTGACTCTATTGACCACACTGTCCGCGCAGCATGGATGGGCCTGGCTAGGTAGCCTGTGCTGTCTTTGTGGAGGTCCAGGGTGGTCCTAGACACAGGCCATGCTATAAATCATCACTCTGGTACCGTTGGGTCCTCATGGCGGGGGGCGGGGGGGGCGGTAAGGATGGAGCTCTGCCATTGTTGGGAGGGCACCCAGAGTTTGAGGACTGCTCTCCTAGGGAGCTGAGAGGGGAGTCAGAGCAGGTCAGGAAAATGGATTGACTGCAGGGTAGAAGGGGTTGCTGGCAGCTCTGGGGAGGAGAGGCTGCTGGCAGCAGTGGAGATTATGGAGGCTGGGCACATGGCTTCCCAGTGTGACTCTCCTCCCAAAGCATCCCCCATTCCCCCACCCCTCAAAGACAGGTCTCAGAGCTGTGCCCAGCTCCAGTGCTCACTCCCTAAGTCTGATTTCAGGCCAGCCATACCCTCTCTGAACCCACCGCTCAGTTTTGTTTGGTACCTAGTTGTGTTTGCAGGGAGCATCTCACTGGCCTTGCTCCGGGCAGCACGTGAACCTTCCCGGTACATGGACTACCCTGTCCTGCTCTCCTGGTTCTAAGGGTGCTGTGCACCTGCCGCCAGCCAGCATCAGTGCTTGATAAGGAAGTAGGCTCTGGGCTCCCCTGCGGGGTCTGTGGTGATAGACATCCTAGTCTACCTCCCTGGCTGATTCTTCAGCTTTCCAACAGTTGAGACCCTCCCGGTCTGTCTTCCACATCAGTTTGGTTGGTCCTCACATTACACCCTGGTGGGGACCTCTACATGTGGGTCAGGCTGCTGGCTGGATGGGGAGGAACCACACAGACCCATCTCAGAAAGAAGCCCAGGCTTTTCTCAGCTCCTGTCCAGGAGGCCAGGAAGGCAGGCCTGCAGCTGAGAGTAGAATGCCTGTGTCTTCTGCTCTCCAGATGATGCTCGTGAGAGAGCACTGTGCTACGGCACCTCTGTGTCCCGCCCTGGGCATGCAGACATGGGTGAGGTGACTTCTTCTGTGTCCCACCCTGGGCATGCAGAGGTAGGTGAGGTGACTTCCTCTGTGTCCCACCCTGGGCATGCAGAGGTAGGTGAGGTGACTTCCTCTGTGTCCCACCCTGGGCATGCAGAGGTAGGTGAGGTGACTTCCTCTGTGTCCCACCGTGGGCATCCAGAGGTAGGTTAGGTGACTTCCTGTGTCCCGCCCTGGGCATGCAGAGGTGGGCGAGATGACTTCTAGTCCACAAACATACCAAAATGGCTATGATCCCTCGGAGAGAACAGTGCCATCTTGAGTGTCCCAGTTCCCCCCACTCCCAAAGGCCACTGAGGTGTAGGCTCTAGATGGGTGGAGCTTGCACACCGTATCCGGGTGGCAGGCATGGATAAACTTCCTGCGGAGCGTCCCTGGGATGCAGCAGGCCAGCTGATCGCTCAGAGCCACCAGCAGCATGAGCCAGAGAGGGAGCTCAAGGCAGCGACCTCTGACTTGGCCTCCTGAGCTCACAGTTCTGAGCAGCTGAGAGGAGAGGGGACCAGGAAGGGCTATTGCCACTTGGTTTACAGGCAAGAGTGTTTGCAGAGTGTTTCTGTCAGGGTGCTGGCAAAGCAGATGACACATTCGAACAGGGTCACAGAGAAATAGCTATGAACGAGGTTTTTAAAGGTGTAGACAAAGGTAGGGTGGCCAAGGAAGGAAGAGCATGTCCCCAGGGCCAGCAGCAGGGGGTCCCTGGAGTAAGGGGAGAAGGCAGTTAGCAGAACCCAGAAAGGCCAGCCTGATAGGAGCTGTGCCTTGGTAGAGGGACACAGCCAACCCCTGGTGGCCCAGCAAGGGGCTCACTGTCCTCCTGCCCTCCAGTCTCCTGTCAGGGCCTCCCACTGGGAGCTGGGGGCAAGGGTGCCCTGGGGGTACAGCCTGTGGGGGCAGCCTCCAGGGCTCAGGACAGAGTGGAGGAAAGGAGATGGTAGATCTGGGGGCAGAAAGAGAATACCCCAGCTCTCAGAAGGAGGGGGAGGGATTCCAGCCCCACCCCCTAGGCTTCAGGACAAGCCCAGAGCTGAGTTTCCAATTAACAAGGTGGTCCAGGCCTGGGTAAGGTGGACACACGGGCTTTTTCAGATTGGCAACTTCAGGGATGGTCCCAGGCCACCTCCCCAGACAGTCCTCCATTAAGCAATTGCTCCTAAAGGGAAGTCAGAAGTCCCGGACACGGTTGTGTTGGTGTGTCTTTAAGTGATCTGCTTTGTCAGTGTGGGGTCTGGGGATGGGGTTCGCTTGCATGAATCCCCACCCTTTGGGTACTGCACAGCCGGCCAGAAAACCCTTCTTGCACCCCCTGTGTGCCCAAAGCATCCAAAGGCATATTTTGCACTAAATATTTATGTGCAAAAACTCATTCATTTCACATCTCATTTGTCAAGAAACAGTTTGATATTTGTGCTTAAAAATAACATGAGCTGGATTCGCACAGCAGCATCAGCTCAGGAGATGGGGTCCCGCCTTAGCTGTGTTCTTAAATCTGACTCCTAATTAACCTGAATGCCGACCCATTTTTTTGTGTGAGCACTTTGTTGCTAGTTGCTGTTTCTAGGAAAAAAGAAAATAAAACAGAGTGCCTTCCAGACAAGCCCTTTAAACCCGGAAAGGCGCCTAGGTGGAGCTAAGCTCAGCCTCAGAAGAATACCATTTGCAACCGAATGGCTTGTATGTTGGCAAGAGGTTCCCCTCTGCAAGGAACCTGGGGACCAGATCTGTGGAGTGTGACCCTCTAATTAGCTTTGGGGCTCTGGCTGCAAGGAGAGGTGCTTGGATGTGGCACACAGCTGCCTGGTGCCCACACAGAGAGCTGGCTCTCAGTATTTCAATTAACAATGACAGAAAGACAGCCAAGGCCATGGGTGTGACTGCGTTAGAGAGGCTGTTGCTTCTGGGAGCCATCCAGGGAAGTGTCCTTGGGTGTCACCATGGCAACCGTAAACCATGAGCAGAGGGGGCTCTGGGCAAGGTGAAGGCACTCACTCTGACCCATGTCCTCAGTGGGTGACAGTGCTTGCAGAAATGGTGCTGCAGGGCCAGGTGCAGTCCCCTGGTCTTCCCATCTCCCTGGACACACGAGGACCTGAAAACCATCACCTTAAATCAACAATCTACCCTTCCCTCAAGCTCTGATGTGACTGGAGGGTCCTAAGGAAAGAGAAAGTAAATCTGGTGGAAGTTGCCCCAGAGAAGAGAAGGCGAGGTTCTCTGAGCATCTGAAAGAGGAAAGGAAAGGATTCTGTAAAGGGCATGGCTGGGCCTCACAGCTCGCAAGAGATGCCGGCATCTTCCTGACAGCGGCCAACGTGGGTGGTTGTCAGCCACATGCCATCTTCTCATCAGCCAGTCACGTGGCAGCCACAGACCCAGCTCAAGAGCAGCAGGCTACCCATGGAACTCCAGGACAGAGCCGTCTGTGTCAGTAGGAGTCCCAAACAGGGATCGCCCGTATCCGGGTGAGGCAATCAGAGGAGGCTTCCTGTAGGTGGTGTGTGTCTTCAGAGGTTTGGTCTTCTAGCTTAGGAAAACTTCCGAAGACCTCCCCTTCCCTCCCCACCCTGCACTCCATGGAATGAGAGTCACACCAAATGCAGTGAGTGGCCTTTGTCCGTCACTGAGTGGCCAGTCAGCTCACTGCAGAGCCTTTCTCTCAGCAGCAGGGAGACCCCCAACTTAAGGGCAAAACAGCTGCACTGTGGATTAGGGGTTTCCCTCCTCTGTAGTTTTGCCTAACTCCCCCTGGCTCAGTTCATCAAACACTTCCTTCCCTGGAGTCCATACCCCTTCCCCAGCTGAGTGGCAGCCTCCATGAGACTAGATGAGTGGAGCACCAGCCTTTCTAAATGTCACCAGGAGCCAAACCCAGCAAGAAGCTTCTCATCAAATCCACCAGGTGCACCTTTTTGAAGCTCTGGATATAGAGGCTTCCCCAGGCCTCCGCGGGGATGCCTGAGGTCAAGTGCTTTTGTAGTGTGACATCAATTAGTTCTGCCCTGAGTGGGTGGGCAAGGGCTTGGCTGTGGCCTAAACCCCTGGGCTGTATGGGGGATGCCAGCTTGGTTTTAAGACGCCTTTGCAGCACAGGGGAAAGTATCATCTTCTCTGCCAGCCCCGCCCCCGTGCTTTGCTGACTATTACCAGGCACCTCTTGGAAACTCATTCAAAGCAGTGAGGAGCTTCCCTCTGTCCTACAGAAGGCCCGCGGGCAAGTATAGGGTGACCGGCAGACAGGCCAGCCCAGGAACTCCGATCCCTTCCTGTTCCTGCTTATCCTTGGTGTTGGTGCTCTCAGGGAAGGTGCGTTGTTGCACCACAAGGGGTACCCAGTTTGGCTCCTCCAGGTCAGGGTTGAGCTGCTGTTGAGCAGTGAGCATGGAAGGGGCTCAGGAGGGGCCCAGCAAGAGCATGAGGCCTACACGTTTCAAAGCTTTTCCCCACTCGTCCCCACGCCCGTGGGCCCTGCTCTACGCAACTCAGATGTGACGGCTTTGCCAGAAGGGCTGGCATGCCCATGAAGGCCGACTCAGCAGGGCACCGCCTGAGTGCACCCGGCAGGACGCTCAGTGCCCACTAAGGGATGAGGCCCAGGGAAGTGACCGAGGCAGGGCCAGTCCCCCTGGGGGCCGTCCACTGAGGTGGAAGAGACGGAGTATAAACCCGGGAGTGGCCAAGTCCACAGGAAGCTTGACTTCTGACCGTCTCATTCTGACTTTTCAGAGCTTCCTTTCTGCTCAGCTGGTCAGCTCCGAGGCCGCCTCTGCCCAGCACAGGAAGCCGAGTCTCCCAGGAGGAGGCCTCGGGGGCAAGGGCCCAGTGGCGGCTGGCACAGCCCTTCTTTGCCCAGATTCCAAGGCAGCCATTTCTGCCTGCAGTCCCTGAGCCTCGGGAGGGATGGTGGCACTAGAGAGCACAGCCAGTCGCCAGCCTGCCCCAGCTCCCCTCCTCCACCTTCAGGGGGCCCCCACCCACCACCTCTCCCGTGAGGCAGGAGCCGCGGGCCCTGCCCTGCTGGACACCAGGCTTTCTGGGAGGGGACGGGTGGTGGAGATGTGGCCAGGCCATTCTGATGGTTATTATCCATGTCAGAGTTCGGGTAGATGTGTATTTTTTCAAGCATTTAACAAATTAAATCTCCAGGTGTGCAGATGAATCACTGTATCGCATTAAAGACTAATGTTAGGAAAATACACAAGGCAGTAATTCATCCTGGAGCCTGCTCTACGGTCGTGTTGCAGTGCGTGGCAGGTCCCTGGCAGCTTCTCTGCGCTAACTTTATTTCATGAGCACGTTACAGAATTTTCAGTGCAGTATCCCTGGGCAATTAAAATGTGATAACCTTTTCAGTTAAACTGTATTTCTAAAGATAAGTCCTCTGTGTGAAACAGAAAGACAGACCCAGGCACCCTCGGGGCAGAAGCTGGAGGAAAGCGCTGTTGTGTCCTGGCCGCTGGCCAGCTGTCCGTGCTCACCTCGAGGACTGGGCCCTTCCCTCCTGCCCTTCCTTCCCGCCTTTGCGTGGCGGGGCCCAGCTGTGCTGAATGGGACAAGGAGTCCGAGGCCTGGGCCTGCACACTGAGCAGGCGTTCACTGGGTGCCCACTGTTTGCCTAGCCAGAGGGCTCTGCGTCACATCCCACCATGAGGGACACAAAGGCCATGGAGGGGATGAGTTGGATTTAAATACGGCTATTTCACCCCAAGGAGGGGTAGGGCCCAGTCATGTGAAAGCCTGCAGGTCTCCCATTCCCCATCTGTGAAGTGGGCATACTGGCACTGCAGCATCCACTAGTCCAGGAGTTTTAGCCTAGGGCCTGACCAGGGAGCCAAGCAAAGGCCCCTGCAAGAAAGGAGCCCGGACTGCATTTGTAGGAGCCAGGGCATCGCACCCTACCACCACGCTCATCACCTCTCCAGGCCGAGGAGCATGTCCTCTCCTCCCCTGGAGCCTCCGCCTGCCCCTCGCCCAGGCTGCTTCCAAGAGAGAAAGCGAGGGTGAGATTTTATTCATGTTTTAACATTCCTAATGACTTTTTAATCTCCCACCTTCATTGCTAGCTCCTTTCCAGCTCCTGTGTTTTTTTTAAATGAAGTCTTGCCCCAAATGATCCTTTAATGGTATCACTTAATGAAAATGGTGACCAGGTGGCTGGTGTCGGCAGGGCTGGGGCAGCCCTGACCATAGTGAGACCTTCTGGCACATGGGCCACCACCATGGCTGCAGAGGTAGGACTTGAGGTGAGAAAGGTGTTTGTGGGGTGGGGGGAGAAGGAGGCAGAAGCAAGGGCCACATGAACAGCACATATATTCCTTAGAGCCCAGTCCTGTGTGTCTGGGTGCTTACAGAGGGCTTCCTGGAGGAGGCAGCAGTTCTGGGCTTGAGGCTCGGGTCAGACCTGGACACGGGAAAACAGGTGGGTTAGTGGTTCTGCAGGGTGAGCCTGGAGCCCGAGGTGCTCACAGGGAAAGGAGGGCTGGAACGCAGGGCTGGTGGAGGTGAGCAGTGGGGGGTGTTGGAGAGGATGTGTGGCCCTGAGACAATGGTTCTTTCTCCTGTGGGCGGAAGGAACCCATAAAGTTTCCGTACCTTAGGTGAGTTCTCCAAGAGTGTGTGAGGCAGGAGGTGGGCACGAGGGCAGGGAAATGCTTCAGAAGGTCACTGCTGAACTCGGGCCATGCGAGTGGAGAACACAGGCAGCGATCGCTAAAACCTGTGCAGCAGGAGCCTCTGCCCTGCTCCCCGGCCTCTCCCACTGCTTCCCTGAGGCTGTCGTGGGCCTCACCCCTGTGGACACCTCCTACCAAGAGGTTTGTCTTCAAACCCAGGGGCCAGCTGCCTAAGGTTGGGGTGGGACGGGCCAGGAGGGTGGAGCCGCATAGCATTGAGGGACCCACATCTCACCCGCTGTCCTGCACCCCTGCCTCTCCATTCAACTTTTCTGTCAAATATCTGTTTCCTCTAAAACCGATAGCATTTGTTGTTCCCAGTCTTTGCCCTAGTTACCAGCTCACATTAATTTTACAGCAGAAATTCTACCCAATTTTGTTAGCTCCACTATTCCTCGCTGACTCCCTCTGAATAAATATCCACGAAGAGGCTTTAATTAAAACGCCAGCAAGGGAAGCAGCCTCCTCCCAAGGTGACATCTTTCCACTCAGCTGCGGCTGGGCCACCTGGCCCGCCCAGCACAGCGTCTGGGGACGTCAGAGAGCCAGGGCAGGGTGGGCATGGGTAGCCATCAGGAATGTCAGGGTGAGGAGAGCCAGCCCCCCGTCGTCATCACAGCAGCGTAGGGGCAAAGGTGGGACGAAAGCCTGGCCTCCTGGATCCTGCACCAGAGCTGGCTCCGAGATGGCAAACTCAGCCAGCCACCAAGGGCCAGGCTGGGGGTGGAGACAAGTGAGCGGCTGGGCAAAGGGAGGCCAACTGCATGGGGGCCAGGGCAATACCTGGCAGCCACCCTGGGCCCAAGTTGGGGTCAAGGGAGCAGCAAGTGGGGAATCTTTTCTAAGAAGAGCAGAGGCTGTTGGTTGTGTAGCTCAGGGGGAAGACAGGCCCAGGGTGCTGGGTTTGGGGCCTCCTGGTCAACACTGAATCTGTGCTTTTATGTAAATGCCTCCTTCTGCATAATGTTGGATTATAATTTACAATTCTTAAGACTGTGTGCACTAAGCCGAACCCCTCTGCAGGCTAGTCTGAATCCTCGCTTGGCCACCTGGTCCTGGGCTCTGTAGGAGATGCCAGCCAACCTCAGTGTTGCCACTTGGGGTTGGCCCTCTCAGACACGGCAAAAGGGGAACTGATCAGCATGCTGAAAGGGCTCACCAGGTTTGCTAAATGCTCTAGCCAAGAAGCCCTTACTCAAAAGACGTGTTGTGACAGCAAGTGGCCTTGCTCTGGGACACTGGATGGGCCTGCACTGGAGACCCTTGTCATTGTCCTGTGTTAGGACAGCTATGCTTACTGGGGCAGCCGCTCTGTCCTGAGGCTGGTACTTGCACAAGTGTGTGGGTATTGCAGCGCAGTGCTGGATGGGGCAAGGCCAAGCTCCCACCCGGCCCGGACTGCCAGCGCCAGAGCCGGCCTGTTGAGCAGAGCCAGGCCTCAATTGTATTTGAATTTTGCTCACTCATCTCAAACTTGAAATAAATCTTAGTTGTTAAGCTATCACAACAACAACAAAAAGCAGCCTCTGAGCAATCCCAGACTGAGGGGTACTGTCTCCTGGCTGCAGTTCCTGGGCCACCAGCAGGCCTGAAATGGTGATAGAACCAGCCAGGTCTGGGGCTGCAGCTCGGTCCTGTCCACAGCCAGTGTGACAGGCTGCAGACCACAGCAGAGGCCGAGGGGACCGTCCATGGTCCTGGAACGGCGGGCAGGACAGGTGGTGGGAGAGGAGCCCTGGCAGGCTGTCCCCAGTGGTCATCAGAGCAGCCCACTGTGATCCAGATGCCCATAGGGTGGGGGTCGCCCATTCAGTGCCCCATGTCTGTGGGAGTCCAGGTCAGAGGGCGTGACCAGCTGCCACCCTTGCACCCCCCAGAGCCTGGCTCAGGTCTGGCCTGAGGATAGTGTGGTCAGAGAGAGGGTCCCAGAGGATGGCCTAGGCAAAGCCTCCTCCCTCACTTACATCCCGAGATGCTGAGTGACCTCAGAGGTTCCTGGATCTGATGGGGCCTTTGGAATTCTGCTCTGGCTGAATGGAAACGCCTTTGCTCTCGGTGGGGGCTGGGCGCTATGCTCTTCCCAGATGAGTGCAAAAGGCCACTTACCCTGCTCACCATCCAAACGATAGAAGTCCATATTCACAGGGCTTTCATTTCTTTAAGATGATTAGCAAACTAGTGATACTTGTGTAGTGTAAAGAATGAGCCCAACCGAGCGTAGCTCAGCAGTTGAGCGTCGACCTAGGATCCAGGCGATCAGGGTTCGATTCCCGGTCAGGGCACATGCCTGCGTTGCGGGCTAAGCAGCCGATCAATGACTCTCATCATTGATGTTTCTATCTCTCTCTCCCCCTCTCCTTTCCTCTCTCTGAAATCAATAAAGATATATTTAAAAAAGAAAAAAAGATTGAATCAGCACCCAGCCCTTCAGAGGCCTCCCTGACTCTCGAGCAGCCTGATGGTGCAGTGTAATCCTGAGAGATGACCTCGGTGCCCCAGGTCTATTCTTGGTGCCTCTTAGGAAAAGATGAAGTGGAGAAAGATGAAGTGCATCCAGCCAGCATGCAGCCCCCACGCCCCCTGTCCCCAGGAACACAGACACATCATAAAAGAGGCCAGGACAGGAGACTCCCTCAGCTGAGCCCAGGGTACCCTCCACCCTGCCTTGAGGGGCCAGGTGAGCCCCAGGCAGCAGGGGGCAGCCCAGGCTTACTCCAGGAAACAGGGACTGGGGGCCCAGCAGCCAAGTGCCAGACAATTGTCCCTGTCCCTCCAAGGAGACAGCACGTGGGGAGAGGAGATACTGAGCTGCCAGACTCCTGAATTCTAACCCATTCAGCTGTCAAGACCCGTCTTTCAGGGCCACCCCTCCAGCCCCAGCTGCTCCTGCCCTGGCCCAGCACAGAGCAGCAGGCCTGCTGTTTCCATCCAGGGTCTTTCGAAAGCTTTCTGCAGCTTTGAAACTTTTATTAGAGGTGAGACTATAATAATGGGAAAGACCCGTCTGCAGTATTTGCAGGTAAATTAAAATGTGTCCTTCCTGTGCTGCGCCCACGGCTCCCCAGGCCGTGTCCACCTGCCTCTCAGCCCATTTGCCGTCCTGTCCCCTGCACACCTGGAGGGTCCAGAGCTCACACATGTACTTCTAAACTCCTCCTGTGGCTACTGTGTCTCAGCTGCACCGCCTGAGTGTCAGGGTTTTTGGGGCATAAAGACCTGAGCCAGGAGATCTGGGTGCCGGTAAGCCCTGTGTGCCCAGAAGGCATCTCTCTGCCGGCCACACCCCTGTTTTCTGAGCACCTGATCCCAGGCGAATTCCACCAGGCACCTGGCCATCCATCAACTCATCCGTCCCCACGTCCACCCTCATCCGTCCCAATGATAGGCCACAGTGAATGCAGCAAAGGAGGACCCGTGTTTGGGGGGCAACACTGCACCCCTGTGCTTCCCGCTGGTGAATGGCATCGAGCAAGTGTCGACTTGAGGCAGGTTTCGGGGAAAGCCAGGGTCACGACTATCTGAATATCCAGCGGGGAGTGTGAGCGCATTTGGATGCATCCTGTCCTGTGCTGCTCAGGGGACGCAGAACTGTGTTTGGAAATGAGATGGGCACGGTGGGCAGGTCTGCCCCCCTTTCATTGAGATTATTGAGCATACCCTTGTTTCCCAAAATGAGATATGGAGCCCTGGCATCACAAGGACGCAGGTCATTGGTCTGACCCCTCCTTTTACAGGGGAGACTGGGGCCTGGGGAGCAAACCCTGGGACAAGGACAGTTACCACCAGAGCAAGGATGATTAGGGATTGGGGGGAACGCCTTGGTTAGAAAGACTAATGGCTCTTGCACATGGAGAAAGGAGTTGTGGGTTCAGGAAAGCCACAGGGCAGCAGCTCCCATGGGCAGCTAAGCGGAGGCGGTTCTACATCTGCTCCGCACAGGAAGGGCCTCCTGCGCCGCCTCCTGGAGGTGGAGCTCCAGCCTGGCGAGGGGGGGGGGTCTCATGGGCCAGGTGAGTTGCAGCGGTTTCCATGGATGCGGCCAGCTCAGCGGGCTAGCACTGCTGTCTGGGTTTGGGCAGCTTCAGCACCCCTCCTCTCAATAACCCTGGGGGAAGCACCCTGCCTTCCAGGTGAGAAGCCTGGGGTTCCTGGGCAGGCTTTCCTCTACTTCCAGTGAATGAAGACCCCAGTGACTGACAGATGGGGAGCT
Source organism: Miniopterus schreibersii (assembly GCF_964146895.1). Lineage (NCBI taxonomy): Eukaryota > Metazoa > Chordata > Mammalia > Chiroptera > Miniopteridae > Miniopterus > Miniopterus schreibersii. The sequence goes on from NC_138121.1 coordinate 38,670,311, forward strand.
GGGCAGGCAGCTCTGGTGCGGCAGGAGGAAGGCACATGTGACCATCCCAGTGGCAGGCCAAGGGCCCGAGTTAATGACTGCATTGGAGACCAGGTGGCAGTGACCTCCCACCCGAATGTGCTAGGACCACTCCTCAGGGACCCTAACCCACCCACCACCAACTAGTGATTTCTGAGCTCCCTACTTTGACCCCAAGCGCTGGACTGGCATGGAAACATCGGGATGCTTGAGACAGCGTTAGCAAGCATCTAGGCAGTTCAGACGAGTTGGAGGGGCTGAAGTTATGTGCAATCCTGGAGTCTTCCTGGAGGAGGGGAAGTTGGGCCTTAAATGCAGAAGTTGGGAACTTTGCAGCATAGTATTAGGGACGGGTTGGAAAGGGAGCATACTGTCTCTCTATTCAATGAAAATAATGACTTGGACTTGATTTTTAATCTAGCACACCTGCCTGAAGCCAGGTGCCAGTGTCCAGCAGGCTCCTGAAACAGCAGTCAGTCCAGAGGCCCAGCCTGTGGGAAGTTTCATGAGCCTGTCTGCTCCCCCGCTAGGTTCTCGTGAATCAGGTGCTAACCGTGATGTTTTCTCGTCCTCTGCAGGCACCGGCCCCACCTACACCACAGACCCGCTCCTGTCCCTGCTCCTGTTAGCTCTGCATAAGTTCCTTGGCCTGCTGGTGGGGCACTGACATCCACTGCATCCTGCATCCTGGGCGCCTCGGCGGGGCCACACCACCGCCCAGACCCCAGGTGAGGACCATGTTGCCGGATAAACACAGAGCCTGAGAAGCATGACAGAGTCCACGTGGAAATCAAATAAATCATATTGGGGGAGTTGCACAAATGTAGAACACCTGGGGAGCGCATCCAGTTTCCGAGGAAGTGGAGGCTGGCCGTGCCCTGCGCCAGGGCCCGTGACTCCCGTGCCGTGTACTTTTCTTTTTTCAACTTCGCCTCCACGTCTTCATTTTGCACGAACTGTTGAGCGATTATGTCTAGGATATGATATGAAAATGTTGGGCCACAGCCTTTCTGACAAAGCAGAATATTTTTAGTAGGTTATTGTGTTTAGGAATTTTTTTAATTTTTTTTCCTTTGGGGGCTTACCTTTTTTATTAAATTATTTCTTTTGAGACATTTGATTAAAAAAAGATACATCTTATCATAATTAAAATTCACTGTCAATAATATTTATTTTTAAATAAACATTGGAAACAAAGTCAGACACTTGTTTATACACTGTATTGTATATTGCTGAATAACAGTTGAATAAAAAACGACTTTGAAATAAGCTTTCTACAGGCATGTATGAATGTTGAGCCTCGGGGCCTGGTGCAGCCCCGATTTCGTGGCCTCCTATTCCCTGACGCCGGCTCTGCCCTCTGCGGAGGACAGCCCAGGACACCTGGCTGAGGCCACACAGCAGACAGGAGCGCTCATCCAGCTCCCATAGGGGCCGGGGACCTCAGGGAGCAGGAGTCACAGGAGCACCCAGCCCGAGTCCTGAGGAGAGGGGTTCTCTGGGAAGAGGTATGATAGTAATCGAGTCAGCCTTTCTCCTTTTGACTGAAACTAACCACCCAGCCCATTTGCCCGCCTGGAGATTACACACCCAGGCGGTTCAGTGTTACCGGAGTCACTGCCAGTGGAGGGGAAGTTTGGGGACGAGATGGGGCCTTCCACACTCTCTTGGCGCATCTAGAGATTGCTTTGAGCCTCTGAAACGCGTGTGTTTGGGGCAGGTCACACACGTCTTAAAGAAATAGACACGCCTCGGGGGCTGTTTTTCTTTAATCCCCGACAGGATTGCACTAAATAGCCGATCTCTTGGATTTGTCCGAGACCCAGCCGGTTCTTACACCAGCGTGTTTTGCACTGATGCTGCTCACCGGCGCCTGCAGCTCTCCGCCGACGGCTCGGGGTCCGGGCTCCGTTCCTGGTGGCCACGTAAGGAGCTCCGCCAGCGAGCTGTGCGTGGAAGGGCGGCGTGACTTGAGCCCAGGCGTTTGGTTGCTGGTCTGAAGCACGACCCGCAAGACCAGCAACGACCCGCACAGCAAACGCCGGGCGGCCAGTCCCGCGTTCCCGCGGCGCAGAGCCCCTGCTGGCCAGCCCTGGGCCTGCAGCACCATGCGCCAGCCTGAGCCGCGGGGGCGCGTTCCTGCGGCACAGTCCAGCCCCCTGGGCGGCCTGGGCAAGGACATCCTGCTTGTGCGGGGAAAGGGAAAAGAGCAGTGCACCTGGACCATCCCACACTTGCAGAGCTCCCCCTGTGGAGCTGAGGGGCTGGGCTGCTGAGGAGGGGACCCGGGGCCTGCTGTTTCCGGTGATGGAGACATTAAATTGTCTCACATTTCATTTCTATTGATCAGCACCATTTGAGCTGTACATGTAATCATTTTGCCTGGTGGGTAGTGTTCTGTCCAGGAGGATAACCGCTCTTTACAGCTAATGCTGCGGCGGGCTAACCTCAGCTCAGATACGGGCCCTCTGAGCTGAAACCAGCAAGGCGCTTCCCTGACGCAGGTGCAGTGGAGAGGACCAGTCAGCGATGGGCTGGGCTGGTGCCGGATCACTCTAGGGACCGGGAGTTGGGGAGCCATCTCCCATCACACGAACCAGCCCCTCTGCAGGTGCGCCTCGTCAGCCAGGCCCCTGGGGGAAGCCACTGGCCCCGTGTGATGCCGCAGGGAGAGGAGGCAGGTGTGCTCTGGGGAGCTGCTCTCCGGGCCGCCCTGTGCTCTGCATCCACAGGCAGCACTTCACACACAGAGGAACAAGCCTAGGTCTCCTCCTGGGGACCAGGGATTTAGGGGAAGTCGTAGATGAGGTTGGGCAAGTTCCCTAATGTGGGAGCATAGACCCCCCCGAACAGAAGTGAATGGAAGTCAGACTGAGGCTGAGGAGGAAGTTGGGTCCACAGGAGGCCAGAGCAAACCCCTCTGGTCCCTGCTGGTTCAGTGCCCTGGACTTGAGGGAGGGGGCAGTCAGGTGTGCACCTGCGGGTCCACAAGCAGATGGATGGCACCTGGGTGCGAGCTCTCTGGGGTCCCGCACCAGCACTCCCAGGACAGAGTGGGCAGCCTGCATGGAATGTAAGGGGTACATGCAAACCAGGAGGGACAAGTACCCACCAAAAACAAAAGCCATGGGTTCAAACTCACCACCCAAAGGACCTTTTCCTTGGGATTTTGTTCTCAGCCCAGAGCAGACGAGTTCAAGGACAAGATGGTTTATTTCAGTTTAGGATGAATGCAGGGTGGTTGGCAATGCAGCCGCTCTGGTCCCAGCCTGTGAGGACCGCCCGTCAGCTTGAAGGGACTGCAAAACTATGGGTCAGCGTCATGCCTAACACCGAAAGGAGAGCAGGGGGGTAGGGAGGGCAGGAGGTCAAACGCCACCCCTGCTGCAGGCTGAGCAAGAGGCAGGCGAGGAGAACATGCTGGGGAGAGTGAGCCCGGCCCCACGCCCACGGAAGGAGCCCCTGCATTCGACAGGGTGATACCCGGTGCCTGGTTACGGCACCTCATGTTGCTGACCCACGCGGGCCTTCAGGCAGCATGCAGCAGCTGTCCCCTGTGAGGCAGCAGTCCCCACACTGCCCTCCAAGCCCAAGCACTCCTGCCCCCTGCCATTCTGTGCCCTCAGGCACACAGTCTGTGAGCGCCTGTGGGCAACTCCGTGCGCACTCAGGTAGCCTTTGCTGCCCCATCCTGCCCTGCCCCACGCTGACAGCGTGGTCACTTGGCTGGCCCTACGGGGCCAGGAGGCAGCGCAGCCATCCAGAATGCAGAGGCCTGGAGCAAAGAAGGCTGGAGGCTAACCAGACTCCCATTCCCAAAGCGAGTAACTGATGTTTCAAACAACCGTATCCAGTCTCCTATTTAAGAACATGGCAAAGATATAAAATTGGATTGTAGATAACCTGAGTTTTCTTTTCCTTGCAAATGTTGATTTTTTTCTGTGTTGTTGTTTTTTTTTAGTAAATGGGAGTATTCAAAATTTTCTGTTTTGCTTTTGAAAGTCTGTAGTGTGTCTATAGTGCAATCTACCAACATACTCGTATCTACATAACCAACTAATTCCCCGTTCAGCTGTTGCAGCTGAACATATTCTTATGCCCTAAATGCCAAAAGGCGCCCGCTGGGCGTGGCTTAGAGGTTGAGCATTGCCCTGGGATCCAGGCGATCGGGGTTCGATTCCCGGTCAGGGCACATGCCCTGGTTGTGGGCTCGATCAATGACCCTCTCTCTCATCATTGATGTTTCTATCTCTCTCTCTCTCCCCCTCCTTTCCTCAAGATATATTTTTAAAAAATAAAATAAAATAAATACCAAAAGGCGTGGGGTTGATGCCCTAACCCCCCTCCGCTGACCCAGCACTACGACCCTCGAGGGTAAAAATGACCCTCCCACAGCTTGTCCACACGGGGCCCCAGTGAATGGGTGCTCTCCACTCCGGCAGACACAGCCTCTCTTCAGAACGCTAATGCCCATTAAACGGACTGTCGGCTTCGCAGGGAAGGCTCTCCTTTATCAGCAGAAACTCATTCCATTTGAGTGATTAACTGTCTTTAGAGCTGCAAAAGGCTTCCTGACCAGAGGTGACTGCTGGGGAGGCGGCAGCCACGCAGTGTTTCAATGCAGGGCACTCTTCCTGGGCAGGAGAAGCCAGATTACAAATGCACAAATAATTAATTCAAATCAATACAGTGAGGGGTTCAGGCTGAGAGACATTCAATTATGTTGTTCAAAGAGAAGATGCTGATCTTCAGCCAGTCTGCTCTGTGCTGCACGTAATGGAGCGATTTTAATTTGTGCGGCAGGGAGGGAGGTCCCCCGGGCCCTCTGACCCAGCCCTGGGGGAACGCCATGAGTATGCAGCCTGGGTGCGTGGCTCCCGCCGAGGGCACCCCCCAAGCCACCCGCTCCCCTGCGCTTCTCTCTCACTCTCCACGCTGAATGGGAGATCCATGACAGGCCAGCGGATGGGTGGATGGACGGCTGGACGGGAGATGGGCAGGTGTACCGATACGGAGGCAGAGAGAGAGGAATTTTCAGATTGTCAGGCTCACACCCGCCCAGCCATAAATACTTTATGACTTCCAGATTTTGCCTGAGCCAGTACCACAAAAAATCCCAGGGGAATTATTCACATCCCAAAGGAATCATTTCAGAATTCTCTTAAGTAGCAAGCTCCCGCAGCACGTTTAAATAGGGTTTGAGTCCGATTTTATACAAGGAGGAAGAGAAGCGGGCGTGCATGTACACACGCGCACACATGCACACGTGCACATACACTCACGCACACACTCGCACATGCGCACACACGCACACACGGGCACCAAGGTTTAGAAGGTTGTGCACCGGGGTGTTGAAAGTTTGTCTCCGCGACAGGTGGGGTTGTGTGCACTTTAATGACTGTGAGGTTTGACTTTTCTGTGATGAACATTTATTACTTCTGTAATAAGCTAAAAGCGATAAAATATTCTTTAATTAAAGAAAAGGCAATCTACCAAAAAAAGGGAAAATTCAATTTATAAAGATGTAACTTCCCAGCGTTTTTCAGAAGAACATTTATTCTGTGGAAAGAGGCTCTCAGGGCGCTCGATGCTTCTCAAAACTGGCCCCAGGGCGGCTGGGGTGGAGGCATGGAGCAGGTGAGGCGGGAGCCCGCACATCTGAGTGGGCAACCTGCACACCCACGGCCCCAAAAGATGGCACAAAGGAGTTGGCTCTGTTTGGCCCAAACACTGGAGGGGTGGCAAGCAGGACTCAGGGGAAAAGGGGGCTGGGGATGTGGGACGTCTGCAAAGCTTGGTCATTAGCTACTTTTATTCATTCAACAGATACACATTGATGATTGCTCGGGAAACAGCCCTGTGTAATTATTGCCCTGAAACAGCCCTGTGTAATTAGTGCCCTGAAACAGCCCTGTGTAGCAGGGATAAATGACTGCAAGCCCCCCACCCTAAAGGAGCAGGTGGCCCAGCAGGAGGCTGAGCACAGGCACTGGGATTCAGATTTGACCGAGATCAGCCCAGTAATGCAGTAGAAAGGCACCTGGAGGGAGGAATAACTAACTGTGACAGAGCGTGGGGAGGGGTGGCAGCAGCCCATCAAATGCCCCAAAATGAGTTGAAGTGGCACTTGAGCTGGGCCTTCTGAGGCCTCCGCCCTGTCCCTGGCGCTTGGAGGGTCACCGTGAGCCAGACACAGCTGGGTGTCTTCACTCCGGAGCTGCTGCTGTGTGCACCAGGCTCAGGGTTCTCACGAGCTGCTGTCACCACAAGGGGTGGCCTCCTTGCATCTTCTCGTGGGATGTGTTGGGCTGTGGGAACAGGACCCCGTGGGTCTCAGGGTGTCTGTGCAAAGGCAGCCTGTGTGGCGTCTCAGCCCATGCGTCTCTGGGAAGCGCTGTGGCACGCGGCGTCCTCGCAGGGAGTGACACCTGGGGGACAGTGCCTCGCCACGCGATCAGAGGGCACCTGCCATGATGGAGCCAGATGCGAGGGAGCCCGGCACACAAATCAAAAATAACAAGGAAAACTCACTCAGCCGTCAGAGCTGGGGTTCTGCGTACACTCGCCGGGACACAGGCAGGACCGCGCCAATACTTGGCAAATGAAAAGGCGGGCCCGGGTCCAAAGGAGGCATTTGTTGACAGCCTGGAAGAGGGAAATCGGGCAAGTAGGTGAGCAATGTGCCACTGCTCCCCCCTGACGCTATGAGGCAGGGGCTGAGGCCACGACCTAGCAGGGGTGAAAGATCTTAGCAATCGGCTTTATTTATTGAAGAGATGCGTGCGCTTGGATGCTGCCACGAGCACGTTCTACACAATAGGAACCGTTAGCCCAGAGGCGAGCTCCGAGGCTCTGTCCTTGCTGTTCCCGTAAGTGACGCACCCAGTTCCCCAGTGTGTGCCGCTGGGGAGGGCGGAAGGGGAGTTTGTACTAGAAGCTCCTTTGCAAACACACTGGGAACCGTTATTCAGCCACTCCAGTTTGCTAATTCCCACATCGGGTTACTCAGGCGCAGGGATGAGATGTGACCTGTTGTTTGTTGTGACTGCAGCAGACACTGTTTGTGCCACGCAGGACATTCCTTCCACCCTATGTGACTTCGTATCCACGGTGGGCGCTCTGGATGCTGACTGAGGCCCCAGCTCAGGTGCAGCAGAGGCCAACAAGGGGATCCTCAGGGAACCCAAGGGCGACTGAAGCTGAGCTTCACGACAGGGCTGGAACCAGGCTGAGAGCCACCACTGCCCATTGTCACACGCGCTTCAGTCTTCTCCCCCTCACCAACCCCTCCCTCTGCTTAGGGCCCTGCAGCTGGGGAAAGGTGGTCCCAGGTAAACAAGTTATACATCCAGGTGCTCAAGGAGAAGGTGTGTGAGACTGATCCTGTGGGGGGCTCTCAGTTACCCCCCGACAGGGTAAAGGAGCTGGGCGTTTCCACACCAGCCAGAGTGTCCTTGAGAACCTCTCCCGGCAGCCTTAGCATGGTGACTGGGTGCAGAGGAGCCCTCAGCAAAGAGGTGCAGGTGCCGGGTGCTGGAAGTGGGGCTGACACACACCAAAGTAGGAAGGGGACAGGACCTGGGCAGGCACCAAACACAGCTGCCATTTCCAAAGACTGATGAGACTGTCGAAGGCATACCTTCAAGAAGCTAAAACACAAAGAATCGTGACATTTAGAAGGAGGCAACAGTCAACAAACCAAAACCCTAGAACCTTCGCTGTGGGCAATTTCTGGCTTTCTCGGCATTTGAGGCAGGTGATTGTCACCTTTCAGCCTAAGGTTTTCTCACAATGCTGACAAGATCTGGGGTTTAGGGAAGGAAATGTGTGCTGGAGGGAAGAGGGGGGCTTGGATCCGGGCACGAGGCAAGGGGGCCGCTCACACTCTGCTCAGCCACCTCTCCCTCTCAGGAGGGAGGCCCAGCATTTGAGCCAGAGGGAAAAAAAAGAGTCTGTCTATGGCGATTTCCCTTTTTGTAATCTGTCACATAGGCTGGTGAAATCAAGTCTCCTGGAGCCCCTTTGAGGGCACAGCTGTCCTGGGTCCCACCCGGAGACACCCTGCACAGCTTTATCCCTTCCACTGAGTGCCCGAGGCAGAAACTGATAGACTGAAAATTAACATCATTGACCTTCATCCGAGAATATGGTCAGCCAGGCATTTTTTCTGATCAATGCTGCTGATCAATTACCTAATTAAAGAAAAAAGAGGAAGGACCTCCTGGCACTTGGATGAATTGACGTACCTCCCCCGGGCTTTCATGTATGTCAGGACTGGTTCTCTGTTTGGATTTTGCGTTCATAACAGACCACCTTTCAGGCAGAGTGAGGAGCTGGGGCAGCAGCTGTGTCTTGGGGAGGGAGGGGAAGTCAGGCTCCTCCCAAAGCGCCCAGCCTGGGGCACGCAGAGCATGGGCCTGCCCGGGAACAAGGCGGGTGTCGGGCATCCATGGGCTCCCCCACTGGCCCCTGAGTAGTTGGTGCAGATCCTCAGCCTAGGGGGAACCACGGAGTAAGAAAGAAGGAAAACAATTTCCTTCCCCCCGTTATGCCCAACAGAGAGAAGTTGAGCTCCCAGGACTTGTCCACATCCAGGTTTCCACTGTGGAGCCAAAGGGTAAAATCAATAAAGTGTGTGGCCAGTCCCATCTCCCCCCTTATGTCACCCCCTGGCCCCGGCTCCACCCCAGGGGCTCCCGGCAGGCGATGGCTGCCAGGTGAGCAGCCCACCTTGTCACTGGGCAGGCTTTATTTATTACCTTCAATGGGGGTACCCGCATTTCCAAATGAAACTGGAGAGACCAACCTCCTTTTGAAAGACTCTCCTTTGTTGGAATTCCAGGCACCCTGGACCCCTGGGGCCAGAGCTGGTCTGTGGCTATACACAGGGTTGGGACAGGCCATGGGGGCTGGTGATGGTGACTCTGGAATGCAGCGCTGAGGGAGGCCCCACTCCTGGCCCGCAGGAGGCAGCCCTCCGCCTTCCAAGGGGTCTCAGGCATTCGTCTCTGTGAGTCCCAGTGTCCAAGCGCTGAGGTCGGGATTATGACAGGCAGTGGGTGCTCACCATTCCTTGGTCCTCTCAGCCTCGACTTCTGCCACAAGCACTTCCTCTCCCTTGAGAAGGAGGAGAGAAAATTGCAATTAAGAGGTTCCTAACCCTGATGTCACAAATAAATGTCACCACATTCTCTCTAAAGTCGAAAAAGTAAATAAAGCTTAATTGGTAGCAATTTTGCTAAGTAACTTCAGCTTCCTCTGTCTCAATTCCTACCTCTGTAAACACAGAAAAAAGGACACTTATCACATGAAATTCGTGAGCTCGTGTCAATACATCGCTGCCCAGTGTTGCATTACTCAGTGGTGCAACCGTCTCTTTCCCTGGTAATAAGGTCACTGGGTAGAAAATCATTTCATAGTAAAAGGGGAAAGGGCACCTCCAAAGCAAACACAGCGGCACGCCCCACTTGAAACAGGAGCGGTCCCCGCTCCTCCACCTCGGTCACTCGCCATCCATTTCTGAATGTCACTGACAGTCACGCCTCCTCCCCAGGCTCTCACAATCCCTCTCTCCTTTAGCCTCTTATTTCAACCCCTCGACTCTGTAACTGTTCCTTCTGGCAGGAAGGGTATTGATCAAAACCCAGCTTCATCGTTTAGAGCAACAACCCGCCCCCGATGGCCGATGGCCGTGGTTTTAGTGCCGCGGGCTGTGATTCTTTGAGGCGAGGGGTTTGACAGGCTGGAGGGGAAATGCTGCCAGACGGGAACCCGGCCGACTCAGCCCTTGGAATAGGCTGCCATCTCCTGCAGACTCGGAGTTCCTGCTGCGACCGCGGCAGCTTCCGTGTCCGAGGCTCCAAGACCTCCCCAGGGACAGAAGCAAACCAATAAATAATAAAGGTCAGTAGAACCTGCCAGAGTCCAAATGTCCAGATTAATATTGAAGCCTGTTCTCTGGGCATCAAAAAGCCTCATTATATAGAAAAATAAGTTTCGCAGCAGACTCGACCTTCATCAAAAATCTGAAGTGTGCCCCCGGGTTGGTACCTCCACCATCTTCTTCCTCCACCCCCCCCACCCCGCCTCTCGGCTCCCATGGGGAAGGTGTGGGGCGACCCTCACAGGCAGCACTGCTCCAAAGGTGACCAACAACAGGCCCCCAGGCTTGTGCTGGAGACACCTGCTCCATCCATGGCGCATGGCTCCCGGGGTCCCCACTGAGTCCAAGGACCTGAGACAAACAGAGGAGCTGCTCCAAGCTCACAGAGGGGGCTGCAGCCCACCCAGGCCATGACTGCTCTGCAGACCAGCACCGGAGAAACTGGGGCCAGTCCCGACGCCTCACTGATAGGCAGGGAGGAGCCTCACGAATGAGGACACATGCAGGCCCGGAGAAGATGGAAAATGATTCTGGAGCCAGCTTGGACATGGAGCCATTCTCCAGCTGGCAGCCTGCATGGCCCAGCTCTTCAACTGCCCAAGTCCCTCTGAGGGCTCCAGCCGCAGGAAGTGGCCCTCAGGACCCGACCACACAAAGCACCTTTCCCAGGACCTGACCCTTCCGGCACCAGGCAGTACAGGGGCTGTGGGGAAGCCAGAAGCATCCCCATGGCAGCCTCCTCTGGCTTCAAATATCTGCCCACTACCTCCAGCAGGGCTTTAGGAGTCCAACACCACAGAGAGGTCTCTTAGCTCCCAGCCCTGCCCCAGTGCCAAGTGCTGGGATGTACTATCAGCTCCTTTCTCCCTCCCCCTTTCCCATATTTGGGGCCAGAATGGACTCATACATATGCAAGCACGCAGCTCTTTCACTCAGAGCCAATGGCTGCTTCCCCAAAGTTGAGCACAGGTCAGAAGAAGCAAGGGTACGTGTGAGCATGCGGCCTGCAGTGACTTCCCTAAAAACCCTCCCAGGTCCTCGGGAACTACCCCAAACATCCAGGGAAGGAGATCTCTTAGGACCCCAAAAAGCCCCCTGTTCATTCAGACACTCTGTCATGAAACCAAAACCAAGCTTTCCTCATTGGGCTCAGTTCAGAGTAAAACCTCTTTGGGGAGCCAGAGGATTCTGTTGCAGTTGTGTTTCAGACACTTGGGATCAAGAAAGCCTCCCAGAGTGACTTGTGGAGGTTGAATGGCAGAGAAACCTGGATTCCAGAAACTGGTGTTTGGCCACGCACGCCAAGTGTGACAGCCCCTGCTGTCCGGAATTCCAAATGGCTGGTCTTGAACTAATCTAGAGCATGGAGCTGCCTCTTGAGCAGAAGGGTTGCCAGCCCGTCCTCCTGTAAGCATCAGTTCTTCAATCCTTGCGGCCTAAGCACCCAATTAACAAGCAGGAGAGCGTCTGCCCAGCAGGAATGCCCCACGTTAGCACTGGCCCCTTGCAGCCCAGTCTCTTCACTCTATCAGAATGGGCATTCTCCAGCCGCGTCACTGAGCCTGACAAATGCCTGCTGGGGCCACTGTGTCCACCCCCCACCCCAACAGCACCCCCCTGGCTCCCCTGTGAGGACACCAGCCTGGACCAGCACACAGAGCAAGGGCAAAGCAGGGCCAGGGAAGCCCATAATCTTGAGCCTGGGGGACTGTTTCAGCTTTGTGAGCGTGCAGACGATGGTACTCGGTGCCAGGCCTGTTTCGACGTGGGCACCAGCTCGCTGAGTGCTCCAAGCCCCAGGAAGCAGGCGCTGCTGGGGTCCCACAGCACCGGCCGGCCGCCCCGTCTGGAAAACAAGCCCAGGTCGCATCCTCCAAACACGCCGGCTTAGTCATTTAAAAGAAACAAAGGAAGAAAAAGTGCCCTACGGATACATACGGACCTACGTCTGACACAGGTGTGCATGTGCGCGTATGCGTGTGTGTACATGTACATGCATGCACACGCGAAACACACAAAATCCTACACCGGCTTTTTTTTAACTTGGAGGATTACAACTTTCACTAGAACGAAGCCCTCCAGGTCGTCGTTACGGGCTCGCAGGCACTTCCTCAGCCTGAAGGGAGGGGAGGGCGCAAGGGCGCTGGCTCCGGGCGCGGGCCCACGCGCGGGCTCGCTCCTGCGGTCTCAGGGCGGCGGCGGAGACCCGCGCCCCGCAAAGGCGCGGGGCCAGGGGCGCGGGCGCGCCCTGGGGACCCCCGTCCCGCTGGACGGCGGCGGCCGCAGAGCCCGGGGCGCCCGCGAGGCACCGCCCGCCCGCCGGAGCCCAGCGGATCCCTACGGGGAAGCGCCTGAGCCGGTCTGAAAGTTTCCCTTCGGAGCTGGTGAAAAAAAGGGAAAACTAAGCCTGCGCGGCCCCGCCGCGCCCGCGCCCGCCCGCGAAGCCCCGGGAGGAAGGGCCCACGCGGACCCACCGCCCACCGCCCGCCGCGCCAGGCGCATGCGCCACCCTCCGTCGGCGCGCTGGGTGACGTCACGGGCGGCGCCACCGCGAGCTGCGGGCGCCCGTGACCCGGGCTGCGGGCCGCAGCCTGTCTGTCTGCTGGCTCCGCGGGCGTGCCGCGCGAGCTCCGCCGCGGGGAACCTCGCCACCGCCGGCTCTGACGACAGGGGCCGCGGTGGCCGAGGGCGGCTGAAGAAGGTGGAGGAGGGACCGCGGGAGCGGCGCCTGCGGAGACGTCATCAGAGCGCGCCGGAAGCGGCCCCAGAATGAAGAGTGAGCGGGCCGGGGCCACGGGGTCGGGGGAGAGGGTTGGCCTGGGCGCTGGCGGGGGGGCGCTGTGGGTGCGAATGGAACTGCCGTGGACTTGCCCCAGCTCACGTCGGGGCACTGAGGTCCAGAGGCGCGGCTGCCCGGTCCCGCGTCTGAGGCGGGGCTGGTGTCAGCCGGAGGCCTCCTCTCGGGCTGGTCGGGGCGCGTGTGCTCCAGGCGGCCCCGCGCCTTCGCCCGGCCTGAGCGCTGCTCCCTGGGTGAGCCTGGTCGGCGCCTGCCCAGCCTGCTGCTCCGTTAAGTACCCTGGTCCGGCGAAGGCTCTGGGAGCTCGCTGGGCAGTGACCGGCCCACGCACGGCGCGGGCGCGGAGCGGAGAGCGGCGCGGGGAGGGGGCGGGGCGCAGCCCCCGCGGACGGCGGCTTCGCCTCGGGATTTGGGCTCCGCCTGCGAAGGCCCACCTGTGTGGTCAGGATAGGCATCTCAGCATGTCCGAGCTTCAGTCTTCTCATGCGCATAAGAGGAACAATAACCACGTTAAATGATTGTCCGGAAGGTATAATGAGAGAAAATACGTGTAGCTTTTAATGAGGTGCTTGGCAAGTAATGAGTGCTCAATAAACGCTAGATGTGTATTGTTACAGAAAAGACTTCTAAGTTAGGGGCCGGTGACAGGTGAAGCAGTCATTCCCGGGCCGAGCCTTGCAAATTGCTCTCTACAAACAGGTTATAATCTCCATCTTTCTTTTGAGGGAGAACTAGACTCCATATATAAACTTCTAACCACTTTGGTTTGTTTTATCAAATGTAAAAGGGATGCACAAGGGGATTGGGATGAAATTTATAAGAGTGTAGTGTGAACTGAGGTTTCTAATTTTTGGGTGCTTAAACCAGGCCTTTGTGTTGTCCTTGTTCTGTTCACACCCATACGCTGTCCCCAGGGCCACAGTTCTCTTCTTCAGACAAACTAAGTAAGAAACAGGAGTGTGGAAGTGTTGAGAGTTTCAAACCACATTGGTCAATATTTTGAGCTTGAAGAAAGACCTACTGTATTGTCAGTTTAGGACACCATCAATTGTATGATACATTCCAGTTTCATAGATATTAAACTGAAAAATATTTTTTAACAAAAGGTAATAGTCACAACCATCTGTATCACATGACTTTTAAATGAGTTACTTCTTTTTAAATTGAACAACTCCTCGGGCTTCTAACCTGTGGTATTGTCAACGTAAGAAACATTCAAGCCTGTAGAGAGAATTTCTGTGAGTTTATTTGAGCCACACTGATGATGACAATTGCTGGGAAGCAAAATCTCAACGGTTTGAGAAAATGCTCTTGAAAAATGGCAGTTTTGCACCCTATTTTATACATTACAATCAAGAGGAGATGTAAGTGGATTACGTGAAACCCACTGGTGAAAGATTAGGGAGATGGGAGAAAGCAAAGCGGGGAAACCTCTGGAATCGGATGAAAAGTAAAATGATAGACATATACTTCTTTTACATAGGTGAGCACAGGACAGTTAGTCAACAATTAGCACAATAACAGTAACAATGAGGGATTTTGTGGCCTCCACTCTGGTGCAGTACCTATACTTTGAGGGGCCTGGAAAAAGGAATTTACTTTGACATTCCAAAGGTATGTTATTGTAGATGTGAAAAAGACAATAGGCTCAATTAGGGTAAAGATTAACTTTTGTCAGGGGAGATTCCAGCCTAGGACATGATTACCCACCATAAACTGCTTTTAGTTAAAAAGTTTTAATTTCAGACCATCCTATGTGGTTACTTTAAGTCTCTGAGTTTGTAAGGCTACCACACAGGCCTCCCCTGAACTTGTCAGTTTTAGTATGTAGCCCCTTTTCATTCACAGTGTTTTAAACCAGTGCAACTCCCAATGTGGTCTGCTGACCTGCAGTTTTACCTGAGAACTTGCTAGAAGTGCAGGATATGAGAATGGGGCCCAAGAATTTACATTTTAATAATTCCCAGAGGTTCTTACACACACTGGTGTTTGAGAAGCACTATTTTGAAGCCCACCCTTGGGATTTCTATGATGGATGTGGCTGGAAGGTAGGATAAGAAGCTTCCAAGAAAGGTTTGAAACTCTGCTCTCTGTACCATTCAGTTTTCTCCTGTCTCTGAATAAGCATTGTTATTTTAACAGTTTAAAAAGACTTGGGTCTTATACTCAACAGGAATCTGTGTCTGTTTTTTTAACCCCCAGGTATAATCTATCACGCCCTCTCTCAGAAAGAGGCAGAAGAGCTTGATGTTCAGGTAGGTGCTTGGCAGGGAATGATGGAGGTGATGGCAGAGATGGCTTGGTGGCTTCAAAGCCTTTTGTGCTCCTTTCACCCGAGAATATTTTTTCCATTGATTTTTAGAGAGAGTGTAAGAGGGAGAGGGGGAGAGAGAGAGAAACATAGATGTGAGAGAGACACATTGGTTGTCTCCCTCACGTGCCCCAACTGAGGCCAGGGATTGAACCTGCAACCCAGGTATGTGCCCTTGACCAGAAATCGAACCTGCAACCCTCTAGTGCACAGGGCAACACTAACCACTGAGCAACACCAGCCAGGGCCCTTTCGTGCTGCTTTAGGTGTTCTTTCCCATGTCTCTCTCCTCATCTGCCCAGTACATGTGTTAGGCTCTGCCAAGGCCTATTGTTCTGATGGCCTGTTCCATATGCTTGTCCCCTTTCCCTTCATGCCAAAGTCAGGCTTGGTTACCTGGGACTTCCTGATTTGTGTCATCTCCCACTGTGTGGGGACACAATGAATAGGTGTCCACCAGGGCAGGTTTCAGGTGGACATAGCCTGGTGTCCCCTTCACCTCCAAAGAGGGCAAGCAAACCACATTTCGTAGGTGAGATTTGTGGATTATGTCTGGTGGCTGCCGCCATGAGTTGCCCATGTGGTGGAAGCTGTGCCGGCGACTCATGAGGAGGGAGACACCTTGGAATCAAGATCTTGAAAGACTGATATTCCAGAGGTTTGGTTTTTTATCATCAGAATAACCTCAGAGAAGCAAGAAGTCAGCCAGAATCTGGCCTGGCTGTCGTTTGACAGCCACAGACTGGCATTTGAATGTGACTTTTGCATCTGGACAGCCCTGGGTGGGGGACACCTGACACGTGAGAGGTTGTGGCAGCCTCTGTTGGCGGAGGCAGCCTGCCGGTGGGAGGGCATGGGGTCCTGGCTGTGCCTGGCAGAGCAGTGAACCCCCCCCCCCCGCCCCACACAGCGCCCAGGAGCCCCACGGGCCGAGGCCTTCGTGCAGGCCTTCCTGAAGCGCAGCACGCCCCACATGAGCCCCGAGGCCCGCAAGGACCAGCTGCAGCGCAAGGCCGTGGTGCTGGAGTACTTCCCTCGCCGGAAACAGAAGGAAAAGAAGAAGAAACCCAGGGGCCTCTCTGCCCGGCAGAGGAGGGAGCTGCGGCTCTTTGACATTAAGCCAGAGCAGCAGAGGTACCTGGCTTCCTGCTTCCTGCCACCTTCCCCAGGGGTCTGAGTGCCCAGTCTGGGTGTGAACTTGGGAAGCCTCTCCCACTTCTGCCACCAGGGGGCAGCCTGCCTTTACCAATGGGCCTGGGTTTGGATTTGGGTTTGGCTTTTAATAGTGAGGCTGGTGAGACTGGCTGGCTTCTATCCCAGCCCTAACTAATAAGACCGATGCCCATAGTGAGTCTGTTGCCTAGGGCAACAGGCCGTTTGTCTTTCAGCTTTTTTAGAAAAAGAGCAGCTGAGATTTCTTAACATATATCTCTTTATAGCCTTTAATAGCACTAGGCAGAATCACCCCCTGGGGTTTTATTGCCAAAGAGCTGCCATGTGTTTTGGAAGCCTCCAAGAGGGACACGGTGCTCTGTGGGAGGGCACGCTCCTTCCTCCTGCTGACACTACACCCTCCTTGGCCACAGCTCTGTGTGCGAGCCTTAGGACTGTTTGTAGACTTTCACTTCAAGATCTGTAGCCAGTAGCTTCCCACATTCGCTAGACAAAGTGTGACTGTCCATGGCCCCTCTTGAGAAATCAGCTGGGCTCTGGGTGCAGGAGAGGCTACTCCCTGCCCAGATGGACTTCGTGGTGTCCCCACCGCCAGAACCCACTTCAGGTCTGAGCCTAAGGTTCTCAGTTCTCTCACCCACAGTTCCATGTAAATGGATTCCCCACGAGGTGCCAGGACATGTGACAGTGGCCCCAGAGGAAAGCTGTTGAGGTCCTCTCATCTGCTCCCTCCCATCTGTCCCACCGCTCTCCCACTCCCCTTCCAGGCAGACCTGTCACCTTACCCGGGGTCCTGTATGATGACCAGCATCTCCTGTTTAATGCGGGCTCACCTAGTGCAGCTTCCTGAAATGCAGAGCCTCAGAGTAACAGGATTAAACAAGACTGAAGTTTGTTTCTCTCATGAAAAGAAGTTCAGATGAGCAATGTGCTGGGCTGGTGTGGCAGGTGGATCTGCAGCCCTCTGGGACCCATGCAGTGTGGCCCTCAGTGTGTCCTGGCTGCTCCAGCATCTCTAGATATTGCCTCGTGGTCTCAGATGGCTGCCTAAGCTCCAGCTGTCACAGCAGTGTCCAGCTGGCAGTGAGGATGAAGGGCAAAGGAAGGAGTACTTTCCTCCTCTCATGAGCAGAAACATAGCCTCTAGAGGGTTCTACCAGTGAGGAAACAGGTTTGAAAGGTGGAAGCACCTGAACTGAGACAGGTGACCCCAGGTTGTCCTTGGCATAAAGCCAAGCTCAGTACTTTTATAATCCCAAGTTCTTGATGCCTCACTTTTTACCCCTTTCTGACTTTGTCACAGATACAATCTCTTTCTCCCTCTGCATGAACTCTGGAAACAGTACATCCGGGACTTGTGCAACGGCCTCAAGCCAGACACGTGAGTTGCATTTCTGAAGCCTTGCCCTTTGGGAGAACATAGGCCTTAGGATTGATCACTATAGATGCGGCCTGGGGGCCGGCTTCAGAACTTTGTTGTGTAGACAGTAAGGGCTTTTGTTTGCTCTACAGGCAGCCCCAGACCATCCAGGCCAAGCTGTTAAAGGCAGATCTTCACGGCGCTATTGTTTCAGGTAACATGCCCGAGAGCACATGGCACCCGATGCCCGGTCGTCACTCTAGGGCAGCGTTGCATGGTCAGGATATTAGAATGTCCCTTCCATGTGGATGTGCCCAGATCAGCAGGGGGACAGAGATGGCTGTAGCTATCCTGGCCAACACTAGTTACCGAACACCCTGTAGACGGTCTTGGTACCCTCTCCACACGGGACCCGACTACTGTCCTGGAGGGCACAGAGGTTGCTGGCATTCACCCACCACTGGCATCCTGAACAGAAAGTCTCTCATCCAGTGCTGTGGTTTCAGATGTCAGCTTTGAGTTGACATCCCCAGGTTGTCAAATCGAGTGCCCACCTTTCCACAGAATGTGGCCTCCTGCATGTCCGAAAGGTCACACATCCAGACAGAGCCCGGGCCCCTCCTCGGGTCAGCACCCCCCCAGTTGTCCCCACCACCGCTCATAGTGCACTGTTCACCCTGGCTGTTCAGGCAAAAGCCTGGGAGGTGTCCACCTGTCTTCTTTCCTAACCCCCCCTCCCCCAGTCCTCCAGCATGTGCTAGCACCTGAATCTGAGCCACCACCATCCCCTGGACCACGCAGAAGCTGCCGACCCCCTTCCTGCTGACACACTGTTCCCCCGACTGCTCTGAGGGCTCCTCAGAGGCCCTTGGGCCCCAGGTCTGGCCACACTGGCCTGCGCTCTGCCTCTCACACAAGCAGGCTCAGGGCTGCACGGGGGCCTTTCCCTCTGCTCCTCCCCTCTGCCCGGCGACTTCTGTGTTCATGGAGTGACTCCTCATTCAGGTCCCTTTCAGATGTCACTTCCCCAAGGTCTGCCATCACCACAGGTGCCCCCATTACCCTGACCTTACTTTCTCCATCCACTGTCATGACCAGAAAACAGCTATCTTGTGTGGTGGACCTTCCCCGCCCTCCTCCTCCCCCCGATTAGGACATCAGCTCTGTGAGAGCAGCAGCCAGGACTGTCCTGTTCACTGCCGTGCCCAGCACCTGCGTAGGGCACACAGCAGGTGCTCAGTGAATGTCTGTTGCTATGCTGGGGTGGGGTCAAATGAGGAGCCTGCTGCTGGTAGTGACGCTCATGTCACTCATGGCCAGGCAGCCTGTAGCAGGATCCCATTCTAGCCAGAGCTGGGCAGTCATGGGAAGACATGAGGGATGGTGTTCATTCAGATCCTAGATGTGGCACGGCCCTGTCCAAACCTGACTGTCGGCCTTGGTGCAGGACACACGTGTGACCTCTTGCCTCCCAAATCCTGCCTAAACCCCCGGCCTGTGGGTCCCCAGAGGACATGCTGTTGGGCTGTGCAAAGGCACCGGTGTGGGCTGGGTGCGGAGTCCTCGTGCTGCTGGTGGCTGCCCTCGTGATCCTTCCTCCGTGGCTCAGCCGGGCTGGCTGCAGCCCCAGCACCGTGGAGGCCTGAGCTGGAACTGCCTTCTTCCTTTGCAGTTACAAAATCTAAATGCCCCTCCTACGTGGGTGTCACAGGGATCCTTCTACAGGAAACCAAGCACGTTTTCAAAATCATCACCAAAGAAGACCGCCTGAAAGGTTCGTGACTATCTCTAAGGGTGCTGTGGGGTGTGGCCTTCCCCGGCCCTGTCACCAGCCTTCCCTCGTGTGTCTAAGGGCCTTGAGCAGCACAGGTTCCAGGGACCAGTAGAGACCAGAGCTGCCCTGTGGCTCAGCCAGCGCCTCCCGGAGGAATGCAGCTGAACACATAACAGGCAGGAAGCCGAGGCAGCACCTGCCTCTGGCCGAGGAACTGCACCCTTGGCCTTGAGCCTCTCACTTCCCAGAGGCCTGTGAGCTCCCCGCCCACCTGCTGGGGCTCCTGCTCAGCGGATGGATGGGCGGGCGGGCGTGAGCAGCTCATGGACTCGGGAAGTTCAAAACCACGCCTGGAGGCCTGGTTCCTCTCAGTTCTGAGCTGCTCTGGCTGCTGCTGCCCGTCTCCTTGCAGATTCTTTCGCTCTGGTTTTAACCTCAGAGCGTGGTCACAGGTTTCCCACTGAGCGCGAGCCGGGAGCCCCTCTGGGCTGTGTAGGAAGACCTGGCTCTGCATTTTCCCGGGAGTTCCCAGTTCTGAGAGGTTGGCTCTTAGCCTTTAGCCCTGAAAGTCAGGTGCTGAGTTATATTTAGGATGTGACTAACTGGCCTGCGGCAGAGTGACCCCTGCAAGCCCTGCTGGTGCCCGCGGGCCCTATTTTCCTGTGAGTTTATTTCTACTGGCACCATGGGAACGACACTTTGTGGAGTGAGCCTGCCAGGATTTTTCCTCTCCCTGTCCCTCCTGCTTGCTTTCAGTGATCCCCAAGCTGAACTGCGTGTTCTCCATGGAAACCGATGGCTTCATTTCCTACATTTACGGGAGCAAATTCCAGCTTCGGTCAAGTGAGCGGTCTGCAAAGAAGTTCAAAGCGAAAGGAACCATTGACCTGTGAGCGTTTGCTGCCCAAGGCAGCACCGATGAAGCGGAAACACAGGCCCCTGACACCCAGCTCGTGGAGAGAGGGGCAGGCAGTTCTGTACACACCACCCCAGCCAGGGAGCCAGGGTGGGAACAGTTCATCGCTTGGGAAGAGGCACCTGGCTGAGCGGAGTCCGGGGGGTAGGGCATA
This sequence comes from Miniopterus schreibersii, assembly GCF_964146895.1. Lineage (NCBI taxonomy): Eukaryota > Metazoa > Chordata > Mammalia > Chiroptera > Miniopteridae > Miniopterus > Miniopterus schreibersii. The sequence continues at coordinate 38,690,697 of NC_138121.1, forward strand.
GTTCTGGGGGGCGAGTGCTCATCACTCCCAGGGGGAGAAGGGATGGGCAGGAAACACCAGAGCAGCGCTGGTCGAATGGTGGGTGCTGGGTCTTCACTTCTCTTCCTGTGTCTGCATGTTCTGTGAATACTCGGCTGTTTATCTGATAATAAAACCACGTGGAACTTGGGCTCCAGACTGGAGGTGGTTCCTGCAGTGCAGCCAGGTGGGAGGGACAGGCTGTGCTGAGTCAGGCTGTGCTGGGTCAGTGGTGCAGAGTGTCTGTGATACATTCCTTTAAATCATATGCTGCCCAGCTCTGACCTTCCGGCCTCAGAGCCAGAGAAGAGTTAATGGGGATATGGCTGCAGGAGTTAGAATTCAGAGGGGCCACAGGGGAGGGCGCAGGTCTAGCTCTGCTTAGTGAGGTTCAAGAACAGGGAGCCTAAACCAGCAGCATTCTCACTCCCAAGTCTGTTTGCTCCAGAGGAAGGCAGGCCACACAGAATGTAGGTCAGGGTTTCTGGAGAGGGGCCTGGGTTCCCACACTGGAACCAACATGGGGCACATGACCACAGCCAGGTCCTGGACTGCAGGTGGACCCTGGGGCTGGGTCCCAGAGAGCTTCATGGTCCTCCGAGACCCCAGCTGGTCCTCTAATCACTGGTGTTTGGGGACCATGGACTCCAGATGGTGTCTACCCTCCTCTAGCTCTGGCATCTGGACTGTGGTCTAAGACTGTGGCCTCTTGGGATGCGCTTTCTGGAAGCCAGGAAAGATTGTCAGATGGCTCGTCTCTCAGGTTCTGAAGAATAAACATGAAGATCCCTGCAAATGCCATAAATTGATGGTAAAAAGCTCTCTTTCTGGACAGCGGCTTTAGTTCTAATTTAGTTTGCATTTCTTAGCTCTAATGCCTAATTAAGACATCTGTTAAATGTCTATAATATTAATTTAATCAAGGGGTTCTAATAGAACTGTATTGGAATTGTCCATTTAATTAACCTCACGGGCCTTTAATGGATGTCTTAAATAGACGTCATTAACAAGAGTGGTAGACAAATTAAAATTAGAGTCAATAACATTCTTGGTAATTTTTCCTGAGCTGTGAAGGGCGAGCATTGCTAAGTAAGCAGATGCAGAGATGGGCTGGAGTGTCAGAGCTGGTGTCCCCAGCGGGCTCAGCCCTGCTGTGTCCTGGTCACTTTACACATAGACAGTGCTGCTCCAGCCAGGAGTGCAGACCTGCCCCTCCATGCCTCCCAGGGAAAGTTTGCCGGCCTGCCCCCTGGACTAAGCTCTGGATGAGGTAAGGAGGCAGTGAGAGGAAGATGGAGGAGACAGCTCCTCACGCAGAGGTGCTCACTACTTACCAGCAGATGTGCGGGGTCCTGGGTTCACAGCCCCACCCGATCTTCCACTGAGTCCTGGTGGTTCCCCTCTACCCTTCTCGTCTCCCTGGCTCCAGTTCTCGTCCGCCCACCCCATCTCCTCGGCCGCAGCCCCTCACCTGCCTCCTGCCCCACTCATGGCACAGCCCGGCCAAGGCCGCCTTGGAGACCCGTAACTCAGGCTGTGCCACGCGCTCTTTTGCCCACACCCACACGTGACTTCCCAGGACCCTTAGAAGTATGGCCAGCTCCTGCCCCAGCCTGCCTCTGTGACCCTGTCTCGCACCCTACCCCAGACCCGTGTCCTGCCACTTCTGCACACCTCTGTTCCACCAGCCAGTCCTGCTCGGCCTCTCCCCTGGACCTCCAGCCACAGGCAGCCCCTCCTGGCACCCAGCCCCCCGCCCCAGCTCATCAGCCCCATGCAGTCCCTCAGACTGGGCCCTCCTGCACTTTCTGCACCACTTAGTACTGAACGGCTGCACCTCCTGTCTGCTGTCCCCCTTCCACGGAGCGTAAGCTCCATGGACACTGGGGCGTGTCTGTCTCGTCACCATCATAACCATGGTAACCTCGGTGTAATCTAGACACAGGCTTGCACACAGTGAGTGTTCAGTTAAATATTTGTTGTCTGACTAGAAAAAAGCATTGAGCCCAGGGTGTGGCCTTAGTGGTGGATAAAGGTTGGCACTCACAGCAGCCCTCAAGCTGGCCGGTGACCCCATCCGTTGCAGGCAACCTCCCGCCCCCAGTGGCCCGTGACTGCAGGGCCACACCCTACCCTGAGACCCAGGATGCCTGCCCTCCCCTCCACGCTGCAGGCAGCTAGGCGGCTGTCCCAGGCGCCCTGCAGCCCGTGTCACCAGGCCCTTCCCTCCCTCCAGTGCCAGCTTGCCATGCAGCTGTGAGACGGAGAGCCTCCATAGTTGTCCTCTGTGTGACCTTGATGCCGTCTAAGGACATTGGCCCTCAGCCAGGCTGTGCTCGGGGGCTGGTACCTGCTTAGGAGGCTGTGCATGGCTCTTCCTGACACACCACTCACGGCAGCTCCAGGTACTCCACGGTGGGAGGACTCGGCCCCTGAAAGCTACACCGCTCAGCGGAGCCGCAGCTCCTCCCTCAACACGGCGGCCAGCCCTGTGCGCGGGAACGGGACTGTCTCAGCAAAGCCTTCCCACAGGGGCTGTGACTTGAGCTTAAAGGGTTGCCTTTGCCACCTAGGACGGAGGTGACGTCACAGAAGACGTGCTCCATGGCCCGGGAGCCGGGAACGCTACGGTATTTGCTGGCCAGCAGCTGGAAGAATTAACCAGGATGCATTCTTTCTGTGTGCGAGCCCAGCATGGGGAGCCCATTACCTGAAAGTTAAGCATGTCCCCTGCAATCTGACTTCCTAACACAGTGTTGGGTAGCCTAATTCCTGTTTCCCAAGAATCGTGGATTTAAAGCAAAGAAACCCGAAGTCCTAAGAAATGAGTGTGTCGCTAACTCATCATGTTAACATCTCAGCCTCTCAAAATCTCGGCTTCTTCTCTGCTCTGGACCTCCAGACACCAAAAGGCCAGCAATACTGTCACTAGGGTGTGGTCACCACAGACCTGGTCCCCACCCATGTGAGCTCACAATCTAGTGGACTGTGAGGGTGGGGACAAGGTTGTGAGGGCTGCAGGGTGGGCAGGGAGGGTCTGGAGGTGGAGCAGGCTTCCCGGGGGACCTGGGCTGAGGGACTTCAAACTGGAGGCAGGAGGTAAGGCCCAGAGGGGCAGCTTCCAACATCGGGCAGGCCAGCAGGGAGCCAAGGTGGGCCGGGGCTGAGCGAGGGGCTAGAGCCACAGCTGCGAGACCAGCGAGGAGGCCGTGGCCTGGCTGGGTGTTGGCATTAGGGGTGCACAAAACAGGCTTGAGGGGTGCACACAGCTTCCCACAAGCAAGGCTGGCGGGGCCAAGGAGGCAGGAGGCCACAGCTGAGGGCGGGCGGGGAGGCAGGCAGGAAGGAGGGCCCTGGGCAGCCAGAAATGAGGAAGGTGGCAGAGCTGGGCCTGGTGGGGAGCAGGGTGGGCACACCTGCTAGGCAAGCCAGCAGCTGGCTGTGCTACGGTGTCCCCATCCCCACCCCTAAAACATGCGTTGTGAGTAAAGCAGGAGGGATAGTTTCCCGTGGGACATCTCCCCAAATACTTGGGAGTTACAACAGTGTGTGGTCTCATCTTCCACACACGTGAGACATGTGGCCCATCAGTGTGTCCCCTCCGTGGCAAGCTCCAGATGGGAGCCAGGAATCTGGCCGGTAGTGGCTGAGGACACTGAGGTTACTGCCCCAGGATCGCAGCAGTTGGTCGGTCCCGGGCTAGGCCCCTGTCCCCACGCAGCTTTGGTCCAGAGCGTGAGCACAGCTCCCTTCCCTGGTTGCCCTCACAGGGAGGACGGGACTGGCCTTTGAGAGAAGGGGACCCCTGCCAGCTCCCAGGTCTGGTGGCCTTTGCTGTAGAATTTAAAGACCGCAGTAAGGATTGAATATCCTATTACCCGGCCACCTAATTAATGTAGACGACAGTTACGGCCCGCTCAGCCCGGCGGGTGCTTCCTCAAGGAGGCCCTGCCTGCCCCATGGGCCCCATTCTGGGGGTGTGGATGGTGGCAGCCCCATTCTGGCTCCATCGAATAAAAGGTAAGTCACGGCCCTGAATAGAGAAGACGGGGGGCTAATGGGCCCCTAGAAGTGGCAGCTAAGGCTCCATTCCTCAGATGGAGAGGCACCTCCCCAGGCTCTTTGCTCTCAGACCCATGGGGGTAACTGCTCCCTGAAACCTAAGTGGCCACATTTGCTAGACCTTTGGGTGGGGACACAGGAGGGTTTCTCCCAGCCCCTTTGGGCCCCCTGGTCAGGCCCCGTCTCCCTCCAGCCCCTTCTCACCCCGAGCTAGCCCTGCCCAAAGCTCCAGGTTAGCACAGTCCCAGGCAAACCAGGACCGTCTTTCCTGTTCAATGTCTGGCTCCTTTTAGCTCCTGGGGGGGAGGGACGGACTAAATGCCACCTTCTCAGAAGAGGATAACTGAGTGGCCACTTTGCAGATGGTCACCCTCCCAGGCCCCCTGCTCTGGCCCCTTAGCTGCCCACTGTGACAGCAGCTGTCTGCAGCCCCTTCTCAGGGAGGTTTTCTGCAGATGCTAATGAATGAATGACCCTCACTCGTCCCAGGAAAGGCTGCCTCTTTTTGAAGTGGCTTAGGTCTCTGCTGTTGATTGCAGTCTTCCCAGAGCTGATTTCGGCCTCTCAGCTCTCGTTTCTGAAGTGATGGAGGGGCTGGGAGGAGAGGAAAAGCACTGGGGCCCAGCTCTCCTGCAGGAATTGTAATCTCAGGAGGCAATTTTTTTAGGCAATCAGAATTATAAGGTAGAGAAAATAGCTGTTTTCTTTTCAGTTCAATGTACAATTTATCCCTGGTTTTTCCCCAAGAGAAGGCACACTCACTTCTGCATAAATCACGCCCCGTCACACAAAAATTTGCCGCTTTTTCTGAGCGGCTTGACTTTATCATGGGAACAAAGTTATTTCTAGAAGTCTCATCCCTGACTTTAAAAAGTGAAGTCGATGGGGAAACGTGGCCCGGGGTGGAGAAGTTTATATATGTGTAAGTTTTAAGAAGACATACAAGCTCACAGACGCGCAAGCACTTCTGAAGCCCTGCTGGCTGCTCTGCTGAGCTCCATGCTGCCCTTCACTCACTTAACCCTCTCAGCCTCCGGGAGGCCAGCGGACACTGTTCCATGTACAGGTCAGGAAACGGAGGCCGGGGAGGTGAAGGCTCTTGCACAGGGCAGAGCTGGGATGAGCCCCAGAGCTTGGCCGCAAGAGTGTGCCCTTGACTTCTCTTCGCCCACCAGCACACTGGCACACCAAGACACTCAGGCCTCTGCAGACACACCACCAGCACCCGCGCACGAGCACACGCACACGCACATACACGTGCACACGAGCACACGCACGCACACTGCTCTCTGCTTGCTCTCTGCTTCCCATGAGTCCTATATACACGAGAGAGACAATGCTCACCCGCAGACTGGTCGCCTGGTTTACGACGGTCTCCCCACCCCCTGCACGGAGCAGAGCCCCAGCCTCCCCAGGGCCACTGTCCACTCTGATCCCTTGTGAGGCAGGTGGGCCTGTCCTGTTTGTTCAGGGGAAACTGAGAAGAAAGAAAGCAAGTGGCCAGAGTCACCCTGGGAGTATTGGGCAGGGCAGGGCTGCGGGTGCCAGGCCCCATCCCCAGCCAGGTCCCTCTAGGGCACACTGCACCTTTGCAGGGCAGCAGCAGCCCCAGGCAGGCAGGTCAAGGCCCCAGTTAGGGTGGTGGCGTTTTGGAGGGTCCACTACAGCCCAGAGCAGTCACACTGACACCCGGGTCAGGGGCTGAGGGGTGACACCGCCACGTCCTGCCTGCTGCCCCCCACTCCGGAACCCTCCCGGAGCCACCGGACTGGCCCCACAGGAGGGTTTTGCATTTATTGTCAACCCCGAGTGCTTAGTGGCAAGGGGCCAGCACAGCAGCCAGAGCTGTAAATCTCAGCTTCCTCTCCCAACCCCCGGCTTCTCCCTCACCCTTTGTGTGGCTGGAGGTTTTATGGGAAGACAAAAAATTAAAAAATAATAAAAAACAAAAAAATAAATTACTCGGAAATTTGTTTTTAATTAAGCAATAAGACTCACTGGGGCCTGGCGGCCGCCTCATAAAACCCCTCCCAGGGTGTGGGGAGGCATTCGGTCCAGATGAGCGCCTCAAATCAGCCCAGAATGTGATTAGCTGACTACTCCCCGGAGTTACCGCGACCGTCTTCCAGGAGCTGCCTCGTTGCCATTATAAACGTCTGTGGGCAAGAGGGAAGGGGAGCCGCTCTGCTGCCTGGAGATTCTCGCTGTCAGCACAGACATCAGGCCCGAGCTGCACCCCCGCCCCTTACCTGCTCAAATGGGGGAGCCCATGGGTGGTCCACCCAGCTGGATGGATGCTGACACCTTTAGAAATAAGTGGGAGTAGCATGTTTCAGCAGGGAAGTGGGGGGCGGGTGTGAGGAAGTCACTCTGGGGTATTTCCTCCTGCCCCTCCCGGAGCTACAAGCCGTCCTCACTCCCGGGGCAGCTCTGGGCAGCTCCTGATGCAAGAGACCCAAAGTAGGCATGTCTGGGAGCGTCGATGCTCCCGCTTCCCCGGGGCGGGTTCTAGCCTTCGCAGTGGTATGCCGGCCTACGCCTGGCTGTCCGCGGTCTGCATAACAGACAAGGAAAGAAAACCCAGCCCCGGGAGAGGTCACCTTGGTCTTCACGATAGAGCTGAGCTGGGAAAAGATGAGAAAGGGAAGGCCCGGGAGTCCCTGGGCCCACGTTCCTCCAGGGCCCCAGCTGTGGCTCCCGGCGGAGCTCTTGGGCTCGCTCCCCTGTCACCACGCAGGCCAGGCCCTCTCTGGGTGGCAAAGCAGCTGGCACGGAGAAGACCCCCACCCACAGCTGGCAGAGAGTGGCACCTAGGTCCTGGGTACAGCTTGGGACTGACTTTAATAGAAACAGTATGTGGGGAGACACTCTGCCATGTCTCAGACCAGGAGCAGCCACCGGCTGGCTGAAGCCCCGTGGCTGGAGGACATGCGAGCCGTGATGGCCTGACTCTTCTGCCCCGTGTCCAGCTGTGAGCCCAGCTGGGGAACATGGAACAAGGGGCAGGTGGTTTGTGCTGCCCCTTGAGACCCTAGAGATGCTGGGTGTGGAGGGCAGTCTGCATCTCTTCCCAGCCTGGCTGATAAACATAGTCTGTCTCCAGCTGGAAGGTCTCCCTGAGTCGTCCCACCAGGGTTTAGTCATATTACTGCTCCTTCCCCTTAATAGCTCTGGGGGTGGAGGCGAGGGGCAGGGCAGCTGTAGAAACTAGGCTCACTTCTGAAATCTTCTGTCTCTTAACTTCTGCTGCCCCTTTAGAAAGACCACTGGTGCAATTTCCCCCTGGCCCTTGGAAGGCCATTCCTGTACCTAGGTTGGTTTTTTGGTTTGTTTTCTCCTAGTTTTGTTTTTTCATTTGTATGAGGTTTTGTGTTTCATTACCACTGTTATTGTATATCTTTGATTGGGTTGATTTATTTTTACTTATCAGAGTTCTGCGTGTGGGAGGCTGTGGGAGGGGAAGTCTGACTTATCTGTGCAATTCCCTCCGTGGCTCTGAGGAAGGGAGGGAGTGCTGACCCCGGCCTCCTGGTCAGGAAGCTGCTGAGGAATCCCCAGGCGAATGTCAACTGTAGGCAGGGCCTTTCCCCAACACACAGTGGGAGAGAGTTCTGGACAATGGGGAATTGTGTTGGTGTTTTTCCTCTCCTCTCCTAACAATAGGTAACTCTGTTGATTTTCTCTGACGTCCAGATGGCCACCCAACCCCAACTCCCAGGCTGCCAGCCGCTGCTGGGGAGAGGGAGCAGTGGAGACCAGGACGTGCACTCAAGCTCTGATTTTTTTAGTTACTTTTATCGTAGTTGACTGAGGCATAACCTACATGCAGCACAGAGTGAGGTGTGCAGTCTTGGAGATTTTTACATAGGCACACACACGGCATCGTCGCCAAATCAAGATAAATAAAATTATATAAAGCATTTAGCACCTTCCAGGGCTCCCTCCTACCTGTCCAATCAACACCCCCTTCCCAGGCAACCGCTATTCTGATTTTTGTCACAGTGCATTCGCCTTGTCTGCTCCGGACGTCAGCTAACAGTGTGCTCGTCCAAGGCTGGCTCCTTCCCTGAGAGTTAGGTCCTCGGGCCCGTTCCTATGCGATGCGTGTTCTGTGCAGCGGCGTCTCACGGCCAAGAGCGTGTAGCTGTACAGACACGTCACTGTTCATTACCCGTCACACTGCTGATGGACCTTTAGGTTGTGTTCCCTTTGGAGTTACCATGAGTCATGCTTTTATAGCGGTCGCGCACATTTACGTGAGTGGACACATGCTCTCACTTCTCCTGGTTATGGTCCCTGGCAGTGGAGCGTCCAGGCCCAGGAAGCGGACGCCGAGCTTTGGCAGACACCGCCAGTGGTTTTCCAAAGCAGGTGGACCGTGTACACACCCTCCGGCTTCACCCATCAAAGAAACAAGGTGTGTCTCACTCGCCCTGAAGTGACACTGACATGCAACACTTCTTTCGTCCATCCGAGGAATCCTCCAAAGGCCGCCGTTTCCGTCTTCATTGTTCTCAATTCCTCTTTGAACCCAGGACAGGAAGCAGGCACGGTGGTTCCCGCAAACCTGAAACGGAAGCTGGGACGTGGAATGACAAACGTGGCAAACGCGCACGCAGCCAGGAGCAAATGCCGACAAGGCGAGGCAGGGCGCAGGCGGCCAGCTCTGTGGCTCAGCAGAGCGCACGAGGTCCCGTTTCAAATTCACTTCAGCACTCCAAACTCCAAAAGGCTCGAGAGGTTTTCTTTTGAAATTGCAGTTTCCAAACATCTCCGGGGCTCCTCCTTTAAAACTATTTTCATAACCACTGGAATAGAAATCTCTCCAATGTCCCCCACTTCCACGGCCGTGAGACTCCATGTCTCGGGTGTATTCCTGATAAAGAAAGCAGCACAGAGAGCCATGGGGATCGAACTGATCCGGAGTCGAGTTCAAGGTCTGCCCGTTATAAGAAGAATGGCTCTTTCCTTTTCTTTGTGTGTTTTCCCAGCTTTCTGTTTCCCAGTCCTGACCACCCGAGCCCTGATTCCCACAGTCTGGCTGGAAGTCAGCTTTTCCTCCAACAGGGCTTCTTACTCAAGGAGCAGAAAAACCTCAGGGAGAGACCTCACTTTTTCCACAGCTTGTGGCTTGGCTGACTCAACTCCTGCTTTTCCGTGAGTCACGAGTTTTTCCCCTTGTTGGAGGAACATGGCCCTCCACCCAGGTCTCCTCCGACCACGCGGGCCCTGTGGGAGCGGCTGGACGCTGCCTGGTCAGCCTTGCGCTGCCCCAGGGCCTTTCCCAGAGCTCCATCCAGAATGGCAGAGCTGGAAGGAAGAACAGATGCGGAGACTGGGGCCCGAGCGGGCCGCAGACCAGCAGTGAGACAAGGCTTGTGGGGTCTCCGGACTCCAGAACCAACATCCTTTCTCCAGTTCTCCAGAGTCACGAAAAGGCCTCCTTTTCTGGACACCTGCTCTGCGCCTGGCACGGCGTTGGATGCCAGGGTGCTGTTGTGAAGCAGACAGCTGTGCCCTCACAGGGCTCTCCAGCTCCCCGACCACAGCCTCTCACCCGAAGCAGGGCCTGCCTTCCCCAACAAGCCGCCTCTTACAGGGAGGTGGCGCTGAGGCAGTCCTGGAACAGGGCTTGAGGCTCAGCGTCTCCCGCGGGTGACAGAGTGTGTACACGTGGGAGGCCCTTTCCCAGAGTTTCAGGGCTCCAACTGCCTCCGCGGCTGCATCTCAGCCTTCTCTGGCTCCTGGGGCCTGGCCCCCCCGCGGTGTGGAGGCCTGGCGACACCTTCGGGCCGGAACGCAGGGGCCTGAGCGGGGTCACCGCGCTGCAGGGACCGCGGGCGAGCGGGGGGCAGTGGAGGGCGAGCAGCGCCCCTCCGGGAAGGCAGCTCTGCCTGGGCGCTGAGAGGAGCTGAAGGTCACGATTCCCACCTGAGGTCTCTCCATGGGAGGCGTTGGCGACGGATTTTATAAAGAAAGGTTTAAATACTTCCGTGAGGCCATGGCTCCTCTCGGCAGCTCAGTAAACACTGTGTCCTTGACAGTGACGGTAACAGCAGTGAAGGCGCGGACGTGGGGCGGTGTCAGTGGGGGGGTGCGTGGGGTGGACGTGGGGCGGTGTCAGTGGGGGGGATTGCGTGGGGTGGACGTGGGGCGGTGTCAGTGGGGGGGTGCGTGGGGTGGACGTGGGGCGGTGTCAGTGGGGGGGATTGCGTGGGGTGGACGTGGGGCGGTGTCGGTGGGGGGTGCGTGGGGTGGACGTGGGGCGGTGTCAGCGGGGGGGGTGCGTGGGGTGGACGGGAGGCGGTGTCGGTGGGGGGGTGCGTGGGGTGGACGGGGGGCGGTGTCAGTGGGGGTGTCCTGGGACTCCAAGACCACCGCTGGGGCCTCCCACCTGCTGTCACCTCCGCCCCTGCTTTTCCTCTCCGCCTGTCCCCCCTCTCTCGTCCCCACACCCCCTCCCTTCTCGGCCGAGGCCCTGGCTCCACTCCGCTGGGCAGGCACGTGGCCGGCCCTGGGCCCCACCCCGGAGCCGCCGCCCGCGCCCCCGAGACCTGGGCGCACGGGCTCAGCTCACGGCCTCCGCGCAGCCCCGCAGCCCCGCAGCCCCGCAGCCCCGCAGCCCCGCAGCCCCGCAGCCCCGCAGCCCCGCGGGCCCGGGCGCAGCGGAGGCGCCGGCCGTCAGCCCCCTCCTGGCCCCGCAGGCTCTGCCCCCGCCCAGCCCAGGGTCGCCCCGCTCGGCCAGGCGAGCGGCTCCCGTTCAGCAGACGCCGGCCGAGGAGGGGGGCAGCAGGGCGGCAGCCGCCGTGGGCGCGCGGCCCGCGTGGGGGACGCCGCCGGGCCGCGTGACGAGTGAGTAACAGGATGACTTCGGGTTGGGAGCAATGCTTCACACAGTGGCAACACCGGGGCGGGCGACGGGGCGGAGTGCCAGTCCGAGCCCAGACCCAGGTGCCCAAAATGGGAAGATCCGGGGACGAGGGACGGGAAGGCGGTCCCAGGGATGGGAACGATTGAGTCCCCACTGCAGAGGTGTAAAGCAGGTCAGATGCTGCCGACTCTTAGCAGGAATCTTAGCCTCTGGGTCGCTGAGAGACGACCGTGCCGGCGGGCAGCAGGCAGGCCCCCGAGGCAGCAGGCCCAGCGGGCCCCGCCCGCGTCCCCCGGCCGAGGCCAGCGCCCACCGCCTGCCGCGGACAGCGGCGGGGCGCCGGGGAAACCCGGGACCAGCCCGGGGAGCGCCAGCGGGACGCCCCGCCCCGGCCCCGCCCCGTCTGCCAGGCCCCGCCCCCGGCCCCGCCCAGGCCCCCGCGGCGCGCGCCGCCCACCCACTCGCTCTCCGGCCGCCCGGCCCGCGCACATTTCTCGGCCACAGAGGCTCCCCCGCCGGGCGTCCAGGCCACGCCCCCCCCGCGAGCCCGGGCCCCGATTGGCGGAGCCCCCGCGGGGCGTGTCCGGGAGAGTGAGCGCGGCGTGGGCAGTGCCGGGCTGGGCTGCGGCGGGCGAGCTGGACGCGGCGCGGGGCGCGGGCGCGCGGGGCCCTTGGCCCAGGAGGTGAGGGCGCCCGGCCGCGCGGAGCAGAGGGGCTGCCAGCGGGCCGCGCGCCCTGCGCGCCCCCGGAGTCCAGGTGGGCCCGGGCCCGGGCGGGGCGGGCGCGGCCAGGGCGGCTCGGACCCTGTCCAGGGCGGAGGCGCTGACCACTGGCCGGCAGGGTGGAGGCGGGGTGGAGGCGGGGTGGAGGCGGGGTGGGGGCGCAGGGGCCCCGGGGAGAGCGGGTGGGAACCGGCGAGGGGGCGCCCGGCAGAGGCAGTGTCTGCGGGGATGTGCGACGTGTGGACGGAGGAGTCGGGAGGCGGGCGAGGGCTGCAGGGACCCAGGCGCCCTTGTCCGGGCATTGTTTGGAGACGCGGCCTCCCCCGCCGTCGGGCCTCTTCCTTGGCCCCAGCCTGTGGGGCCGGAGAAGTGGTCTGGGACAGCTGCCCCGACGGAGGGGGAAGGGGAGGGAGGGTGGCGGCGCTTTCCCGCAGGCCTTGGCCTCACTGGCCTCCAATTTAGGAACCGCCTGAACCCCCGCGGTTGTGACTTTCTGTGGGAGCTGTCAAAGGAAACAGGGCTGTGCTCCCGTTTCAGAGAGGTCACTGAGGCAGGCCCAGAACGGCAGTCCCTTCCCTTTCTGTCCCCCTGGACCGTGGGGGCGCTAGCTGTGCAGGGGAGAGGTGTCCCAGCCCCCTTTGCAGGTGGGAAAAGGGAGGCCCATCGCTAACACTTGATCACCGTGGGGCAAGGGAAATGATGTTTGGAATCGGAACAAAGCTGTTATCTCCCCACAGGAAAGAGGATCATTCTTGCCACATAATTTACACTTAGAGTTGGGGTGTACCTGGGACATAATTTCCACTGGGGTCTGTGCAGCCAAAGAGACGACTGTGGCTTCAGCCTATGTCCCTGCACTGTCAGCCCTTGGGCTGCCAAGACATGGAGGTGAGATCAGCCCAGCTGAGCTAAGGGAGCTGCCCAATCCAGCCCGCCCCAAGGAAGGAAGGGGCTGGGCTGCCCAGGCCCCCAGGGGGCCCCATGACCTGGGGGGCCGTTGAGGGGGTGGAGATCAGGCATTTGGAGAGGGGCCCTGGGTTTCTGATTCTGTCTTTGGTCAAGAGCAGCCTTCAGCAGCTCCTGGTTATTTTGGAGCCGGGCTTCCCAGTCTGAGCTGGGACATGAGCAGCGACATTGAGGATGGAGGAGGTGCCTCCCCAGTGGGGCTTCTGTGAGGACTGAGAGAGAGTCCTTGTAATGTGCTCCTTGCTGTGCCTGGTGCTCTCAGTGGAGGGCACATCGGATTTATTTTCTTTATTCCTGATCTTTCTGTGGAGGAGGGCCTTCCAGGAAGCACTGGCTGCACAAGGCTGAGGTGGCCCGCTGCAGGGAGAGAGCATTTGGATGGCGGCACTCCCTCCCACACCGCACCCTGCTCCCTCCCTGCCAGTGCATTGGAGAAAAACCCAAATCCCCATCCTGGTTATGGGCCTGCAGCGCTGGCCCCCACCAGCCCCTTTGACCTAACCTCTTACCTTCCTTCTTTCCTGGCCTCTCAGGGTCAGGTCCTGAGCTGTTCCCTCAGCCCAGAACATTCTTCCCTCTGGCCTTCGCATGGCTGGCTCCTTCAGGGTGTGCAGGCTGGTGCTGACCACTTTCTCAGCAGGTCTTGCCTGCCTACCAGCCCAGCCCTGCCCGGCACATCGGCCTTCCTCATGGTGTGTAGCACTGGCCATCAGAAGTTACCTGGTTGATTCGCTTTCTAGTAAACTCCCCCCACCAGGAAGTCTGTTACTGAGGGCCTGGTCCCTCACTCCCTGCTATGACGTGCCAGCTCAGTAGGACTGTGCCTGGCATGTGGCAGGACACCAGTGGATATCTGGAAGGTGAAGTCAGGCAGGCCTGGACGTGGGGGACTTGTTTGGGGATGGAGGGGTAGGTGATAATCAGTCTCAGTCAGGAGATAGTCCTGACTCCCTACCTCTGTGACCTTAGCCAGGTACTACCCTCTGACAAGCAGTGTCCCCAACTGTAACTCTGTCAGACGGATGGACTCAGGCCCCCTGCCAACCCTACTTCCCAGGTTCCCAGGATGCGGATCCATGCATCCCTCTAGGTGAATTCCAGAGGCTGTGTGTGAGTGGAGGAGAGGAGGGGACAGCTCCCCCAGGACACAGCCCAGCGTCGGGCGCACCCCTGGAGTGGCGCATCCTGCCACAGCATGTGGCACTGTAGATGAGCGACAGCAAACGTTTCCTGCAAAGGGCCAAGTAATGAACACTGTAGGCTTTGTGAGCCAGTGGCTGCCACACGTGGCTGTGCTCCACAAACTGCTTTCAGCAAAGCTCGCAGTGGGTCAGACTTGCTGAGGTCACGTGGGACACCTCAGCTGCCAAGCACAGAACTCCGCGCACTCGGGGCTTGGCTCCCAGCCCCAGCACTCACTCCAAGCTGCTGGCCCAGCTTAGGTGGTTGGATCACGAGGGTTTGGGGGCCAGCCCAGGAGCCTGCCACCCTCCCGAACCCTTCAGGGAAGAACAGGCCTGTTCATTTTCCTGTTCCCAGAAGCTGACCCTCAGGAGTATCCACCCTCTGCCAGCACCCTGGGGCCACACCGGGGTCCCCAGCAGTTGTGAGGACAGTTCAGCTCTGTCCTCCCCTGAGCTGACGGACGTTCACTCTTCTGGTGAGAACAGTAAAAAAAGAGGCCTCCCCATCTGCTGCAGGGGGCGGGGGACTGCTGTATTTACCAAGAAAAACCTCTAGGTCATGTCAAGCCAGGGTGTGAAGTTACGGTCACGGTCACGGGGAGGGCAGGCGGATGTGAGGGGAGCCACCGGGAGGATGTTGTCTGCCCAGCCCCTCACCCAGCCTAGGACCCACTGCAGGCTTACGGAGGAGAGGGACACAGAGCCTTCTAGATACCCCAATCAGTGTGTGATCAGCTGGGAGCCCAGACCTCTTTCATCACCACCAGGTACCCCCTCCTCTTCTTGGGCCACATTTTGCGACCGGTGCTGGACAGGGGCCACTGAGGCCTGGAGGGTCTGTAAGTCACTGACTGGGGATAGAGTAGTGTGGGGGTCCTGCGTGGGGTGTCTTGGTGGCCCCTATGGAGATGGAGAGACAGTGTTGAAGACATGCCCCCCTCCCGAAACACTTTCCTCCCTGGGTGTGCTCCTTCTTCCATGCCCACACCACCTGGGCACATGGGCACAGGTGGACCTGGCAAGCCAGCCTCCAGAGCTCACTGACCCCACAGGGCTGTGGGGGCTGCCCACTCCTGCTCTTCTGTGCCCCAAGTCCGTCTGTGTGTTAGGCCTTAGTCTGCAACCTGGGGTTCCCATCTAGGTCTGCCAGGCGCTGACCCACAGCTGTGCTAGAGGACACAGGTGGCAGTCCTCCCTCGGGCACGTGGCACGGGTGGCCCAGGCCACTCCTAATGCCCATGCAAGGCCTGCCCTCGGGGTACCCCTCGCCAGGAAAGCTCAGAGCTCTTGAGCCGGACATTGTGAGTCTCTTTTTGAGGACCTTACATTCAGAGAGAGACCAAGACGATCATGTTCCCACTTCCCAGAATCCGCTGGTTGAATGTTGTCATGTTTGCTGCTGCTTTTTTCGAATAAAAGAAATAAAATATTGTCAGTAAAGACCTGCTCGATCCCCTCTTCCTGGTTCCATCCAGGCCACTTTCCAATGATATTTTTTTTAACCACCTGAGCCATTTTGAAGCGTGCAGGTCGTAGTGTTGTTTTCCCGTTGCTAGGAAAGAGGTCTCCAGAATTCTTCTCCTTGCAAAACTGAAAGTCCACACCCAGGAAATAACAGCTGGCCTCCCTCCCCTCCCCCACCCCGCCCTGGATAACCACCTCCAACTCCCTGCTTTTAGGGATTCATATTGCCGGGATCGACCGCACAGTCTTTCTCTTTTTCTGTTGGCTTATTTCACTGAGCGTAATGTCCGCAAGGTTCGTGCATGCCGTAGCCCGTGTCCGGATTCCCTTCCTTTTTATGGCTGAGTGATTCCACTGTGTGCATGGATCGCATTTTGCTTATCCATTCATCCGTTGCTGGACACTCGGATTTCCCCCACCTCTTGGCTATTGTGAGTAATGCTGCTGTGAACAGGGTGTGCAAACACCACTTTGAGACCCTGCTTTTAGTTCTTTGGAAGTGGGATTGCTGGATCATCTGGTAGTTGTATTTTTAATCTTTTTTCTGAGGAACCTCCACACTGTTTTCCACAGTGCCCGCACCAGGTTAATTCCCACCAGCAGTGCAACTTCCCCACGTCCCTGCCAGCACTTGTCATTTCCTGCCTCTGACAGCAGCTGTCCTCATGGGTGTGACGGTCCACCCTCGCCACCTTTATTCATAGGTAGAATTCTCCAACACTTTTTAAAGGTTGTCGTAGCTACGTATGTGGTGCTCTGTGTACCTTTCTGCAGGGGACTTTTTCCTCTCGGCATTTAGTGTCTTGTGAGTGCTTGTGGACCCGCGTAGGCGGGGTGCAGTTGTGGTAGCAGCCACGATTCCATGGTGTGGGTGGACCCCGCCGTCTCACTCTCCTGCTGCTGGGTCTCCCGTGCTCTCCCCTGTAGGGACTGAAGCCACTGCCCCTGGCATGTCTCCCTCCACTGCGCTCTGAGCACCTCCCTCAGAGCCCTCATCCATCTCATCCCAGGGCCTCAGCCTCAGCCTAAAGGTCCTGGCATGGCCTCTGGAATGTGGCCAGATTGTCCACAGCAGGGACCAGTGATCGGTCTTGGCAGGACGGCCCAGGGCTGTCACCGATAGTCAGCTAGGTTTGCAGCACACAGCCAGGATCAGCAACCTAAAAATAGCAGTTCTTACATAAGGTGGCGTGGACGGCGCTTCTGAGGAGGGCTTGTGGTCTGAGAGAGGCAGGTCCTACGTTACTCGGGCTGAGCCCCGCCTGTGCAGTCCGCCCAGCCCGTGGGGCCCTGCCCCAGCTTCCCACAGGTGGCCTGGCCGAACCGTAACGCGCTGACCCAGAAACAGAGGGTGTGATGGGCTTGTCGGGGCGCTGTGTGCCTGTGCACGAGCACGTGGTGGTGGCTGCTCTCACCTTCCTCTGACAAGAGCTGAGAGGTGCATGGTGGACCCTCGGGAGCTTTGGAAAGGTCAGCATGAGCCACTTCCGAAGCACCTTCCATGTGCTCAGCCCTGTTCCAAAGTCCCGGGGCTTCAGCAGTGAACAAGAAAAGGCTCCTGCTCTGTAGAGATTAGATCTGAGCAAGGGCCGCAAAACACGCAAGCAAGCGGTGCACAGACGAAGAAATAATGTGAGGATAAAGCAAAACCGGGCGACGTCTTGGAGAAGGGTCAGCAAACTTTCTGTGAGAGGCCAGATAGTAACTGTCGGGCTGTGTGGCCGTATGGTCTCTGCCACCACTGTCAGCTCTGCTGCTGCGGCACGAAAGCAGCCACAGACCACGGTACATGAGTGAGCGTGGCTGTGTCCCAATAAAACTTTATTTACAAAAGCAGGCTGTGGGCCAGATTCAACCCTGAGGCCATCGTCTGCTGATCTGCCCTGGGTGGCGAGGTTCGTGAGCGGGCTGTCAGACCCTTTCAGAAAGGGAAGTGAGACCTGAGCCTGGTCACGGGAAGGAGGGCAGCCCACTTCAGGCACGATATGGTGGCTCCTTGCTGTGGATTCCATGTGGAGTCCGTAGTAAGAAGAGAGGCTGCAGACGGGCTAGATAGGAGACAAAATCATGGTGCTTACTGGGGTTGAACATTGGGGTGCAGGAAAGAGGAGACTCGAGGATGAGTCTAGATTTGTGCTTGAACAACTGGGTGGATGGAGGTTCCGTTCGTGGAACAGAACTGCCAGACATGCCGGGTTTGAGGAGTGTCTTAGGTGAGCAGGTGGGGGGCACTTGGACAGGTAATGTCCATGCCTACAGCTCAGCGGAGAAGCCAGGACTGATGGCCTGGCCTGGGGAGTCGGCCATAGTTGGGTGGTCTTCAAAGCTGGGTCAGGAGGAGTGAGTGGACAGAGCAGACGGGCGTGGGTGAGATCTGGCGCCACCGACACCGAGTGCTTGGCTGAGGACAGCCTGGGACCCACCCCCCTGGGTGAAGGCATGTAGCAGCTCCATCTCCGGGGTGCAAGCTCTGGGCCCCGGATTTACTTGCAGAGCCCGAGTATCCCTCCTGCCCGGGGGGACTCCACCTGCTGGGGCTGGTGTGACGGCGGGAGGTGGGCCGTGCTTGAGGAGATGGAGGCAGTCAGCACGTGGCGCTGTGGTGATGCTGGGGGTGGCCGCTGGACTCATGCCGAGTGGGTGCCGCAGGGGCTGTAACCCTCCAGTCGGAAGATGGGGGCTCTGTGATGGCTGGGGGTGCAGACGCCTTACTGCCCTGCCCGCCCACCTGCGATAGGCCGACACGCCAGGGAGTTCATGCCCTGGGAGCCCGTGTCTCGTGGGCGGGCAGTATTGCGGTTGCGTCTGCCCTGCCCTCCAGGGCGCCCGGGGGGTTTTCCGCCACCCACAGTGGCAAGGTAGTGTCACCCGTCGTCAGCGCTGCCCTCCCAACCCTGGCCGGCTCCACGCGCCCTCCCTGGGGACCCCTCACCTCCCGGTAGTTCCTTGCCTAAGGGTTGGCTTCTGGGCAACACCTGGGGCTGGCGACTGGGGTTGGGCGCGTGGCCCTGCCCTCGGGCCCCCGCTGACGCCTGTGTGCGCCCCTCCCCAGCCGGAGAAGATGGTGGACTATCTGGCCAACACCGAGATCAACAGCCAGCGCATTGCTGAGGTGGAGAGCTGCTTTGGGGCGTCGGGGCAGCCGCTGGCGCTGCCGGGCCGGGTGCTGCTGGGCGAGGGCGTGCTGACCAAGGAGTGCCGCAAGAAGGCCAAGCCGCGCGTCTTCTTCCTGTTCAGCGACATCCTGGTCTACGGCAGCATCGTGCTCGCCAGGCGCAAGTACCGCGGCCAGCACATCATCCCGCTGGAGGAGGTGACCCTGGAGCCCCTGCCCGAGACCCTGCAGGCCAAGAACCGCTGGATGATCAGGACGGCCAAGAAGTCCTTCGTGGTGTCGGCCGCCTCGGCCACGGAGCGCCAGGAGTGGATCAGCCACATCGAGGAGTGTGTGCG
Source organism: Miniopterus schreibersii (assembly GCF_964146895.1). Taxonomy (NCBI): domain Eukaryota; kingdom Metazoa; phylum Chordata; class Mammalia; order Chiroptera; family Miniopteridae; genus Miniopterus; species Miniopterus schreibersii. Next base: position 38,709,437 of record NC_138121.1, read on the forward strand.
GCGCCAGCTGCTGGCCACCGGCCGCCCGCCCAGCACGGAGCACGCGGCGCCCTGGATCCCCGACAAGGCCACGGACATCTGCATGCGCTGCACGCAGACGCGCTTCTCGGCGCTCACGCGGCGCCACCACTGCCGCAAGTGCGGCTTCGTGGTCTGCGCCGAGTGCTCCCGCGGGCGTTTCCTGCTGCCCCGCCTGTCGCCCAAGCCCCTTCGCGTCTGCAGCCTCTGCTACCGCGAGCTGGCCGCCCAGAAGCGCAGAGAGGAGGAGGGCCCGGGAGCAGGGTCCCCGGCCGGGGGCGGCGCGTCCAGCGGAGACGACTCAGACGAGGACAGGGAGGGCGGCGGGGACGGCGACTGGCCCAGCCGCGTGAAGTTCTACGACTCGGGTGTCTCCTGGTCCTCCTTCCACAGCTGACCCAGTCCGCAGACTGAGGGACGGGCCCCCTAGTCGCCTCCGTACCCACGCAGACTCCACAGCTCGGGCCCCCAAGAGGGCAGAGCCCCCGAAGCTCCCCAGGGCCCCAGGGCCCCGCCTGTGGGCGGGAGTCGCTCCTGCCCGCTGGACCCTCAGCGCCTCTTTTGTGGACAATGACGTCTTTCTGTTTCCACATCAGGTAACTATCTTTCCATTCAGCAAACCCGAAACACTTAGGCCTCTTGGGACCAAATGCCATTTCTCAGCCCTGTGACCTGTAGGTCCCTGAGTTACATGACCCCAGGCACCCCCAGGGACCAGAGGGAAGACAGACCAGAGTGAGGTCCTCTCTCCTCTGAGGCCTTGAACCACAGCACATGACCCCAGACAGGACACCTCCAGGGGATAGCATGGCCCCTGGGAGCCGCCAGGAAACCAAGGCTTGTCCACCCACCTTGCTGTTGCCCACCTGCCTGGTCAGTTGGGCCTTGTCAGGCTGGGCATGTGGGCTCACCCAGAGCCAGCAAGAGACTACCATGAGGAGGGTGCCCACCAGGCTGGGACTGCAGTGTGAGCTCCTCGTGATCCAGGGCAGCCTGCCAAGGCCTTGTGCCCCATCTCACCTCTTTGCAGGTATCCAGGGGCTGGTATCGCTCTCACTCCTCGTTTCCCTGTGGCTGGGGAAAGCAGTGTTTCCCACTAGGACTCTTACCTTCCAGTAATAGAAACCTTATCCAGACTGACTTAAAAATAAAAAGAAAGTTTACAGACAGGTGTGGTTGAAGAGTTCAGGTGTCCTTCATACTGCTCAGGGGTGGCACCGCGCTGAGGGCAAAAGTGAACTGTGCCCTAGCTGGTTTGGCTCAGTGGTCACTGCGTCGGCCTGCGGATTGAAGGGTGCTAGGCTTGATTCCAGCCAAGGACACTTACCTCAGTTGCAGGCTCGATCCCCGGCCCCGTCAGGGCGCGTGCAGGAGGCAACCAATCGGTGTGTCTCTCTCACATCTGTGTTTCTCTCTCTCTCCTTTCCTCGCTCTCTGAAAAGCAATGGGAAAAATATCCTCAGGTGAGGATTTAAAAAATAAATGAGTAGAAAGTGAACAACTGTCCCTGAGGCCGGCATTCCTGGGACCATGGGTAGCGCAGTGGGCTCAGATGTTCGCACCACACCTGGGCTGGTTCCCAGGGATACACCGTCTGTCAGGGAGCTGTGGCCATAACCCTGGCACCTGCAGCCCTGTTAACTTGCTGTGAGTTCTCCAAGCGGGTGGACAGCAAGTGAAGGAAGCAAGGAGCCGCATGTCCAGCTGTGTCCGGGCCCCGTGGGGGCGGGTGATCAGGGAAGCCTCAGGTGCAGCCAGTGTGTTGGGGCAGGAGACGGATGCCAGCCTAGCCCACCCCTGGCCACAGAGTCACGGGCCCTTTTAAGACAATCTCTAGTGTTTGCTCCTGCCTTCATTGCCCATCGCCTGGCTCGTGGCAGAGCAGGGCTCGCTGCCAGCTAGAAGGAGTGACTTTGGGTCCAGGAAAGCTTCCCAGCCCACATGCACGGTGCCTGAAACCCCACCATTGGGGTCCGGTCCCCGAGGAAAGACTTGTCCTCTCTGGCTGGGTCTCAAACGCTTTGTTAGAATCTGACTCTGACTTAGCAGTTTGGGCCTGGCTCCCAGGGCGGCAAGGCTGCCGCTTGCCGTTGACAGGTAGCTGCCCTAGTGTGGGGGCAGGAGTGGTAAAGAATAGGCTCCCAGGTCCTGCCGAGGCCTCCTCACAGGGGCAGAGGGACCAGACTCGGTGGGGAGGGTCAGGGGTGTGCTCTAAAATGACTTGTTTGTGTACAGCCCCTGGCCTCCCTGGGGCCACAAACTGGTCCAGGCGGTTCTGCCTGGGCAGAGGGCTCAGGGCGGAACAGGTCACGGGGTGAGGGGCAACTTCCTGAAGACAGATTGGGTGCCCTCTCAGACGCCGAGGCCAGGATGGTGCTGGGGCAAGGGGTGCCGGGTTCCAGGCAGCAGCCTCTTGGTCACAGCCCTACTCCCTGGGGCCTCCCTCACCTGGTCAAGGTGAGCGTTCACTGGGACAGGAGAGAGGACTGCCTGCGGTGGGTTCCAGGCCAGGGGGCCAGGGCCCTGTTCTGAGTCCTTCTAGAATCCTTCCTCCTGCTGCCTGCCCCCGACCACCTCGAGGAGCTGGCTCTGGAATGTTCCATTGCTGACAACAGAGAGGCAGGCCCGGAGAGAGCACAGGGTGGCAGACAGAGCCAGACATTTCTGGGCAAAAACAAGGGGAAATTTCAATCCTTGAAGTGTCCGCTCGGGGTCCTGCCAGATGTCCTGACGCCGAAGAGCAGGCTTTCCGGAGAACAGGTCCTGCTCCCACCCTGCCCTGTGGCTCCCAAGGGACAGGGAGGGGAGTTGGGCCTGGGGCCAGTTGTCTGTCCACAGGTCTTTCTCAGATTAACATGCCCCCCTAGCTGCCCACAGTAATGTCCTGTATCCAGTTTTCAAATTACAACATTCTTAAAATGCCAAAGTGCCTTCCTTCTCTCCCAGCTGAGCCTCCTGGGGTCCCCACCCCTGACCCAGGAAGTAGAGAAACAATTTCAGCCCTGGGCCTAGCAGCCACTAGCTGACAATCCCTGTCCCCATGGCCTGGGCTGCAACTGGTCCCAAAGAGCAGGGGTCCCAGCAGTGACGCTCAGTGACAAGTGGGCCCGAGGCAGGTTTGCACAGTGGACCCAGCCCTTCGCAGGGTGGGGGACAGGCCGTCACCCCAGGACAGGCCCAGGCTCCCCTTGTCCCTGTTCTGCACTAGTGCTGTACCTGCACCCTGAAACACAGGTTTGCTCCCAGCTCCCTGCCACCTGCTGTGGAAATGACTTCGGGGTGGTGGGCACCTGCGGCTCACCCTTGCATGTGTCCCTCCCTCAGGCGGCCATGCTCTGCTATTCCCTGGTGTGAACTAATGCAAAAAACATGTATTGGTCCCTGCCTCTGGTTCCTGGCACAGAGCTGCTAAAACCCTTGGAGTTTCCTGCGTGACAGGAGTGTCCTTTGCTCTAATGAGGCAACACTGAGTATGCACCAGAAAGATCAGGCCACAGCTAGAAGCGTGGATCTTTCGGTTGTGCCCCATCCTCCAGAAAGGGAGAGGGGCTGCAGATTGCATGCATTTGGGCAAAGGCGAGATTACAGTCCAGGACCCAGGGCCAAGATCCAGGTAGCAACCTAGATTGTGCTCTGAGGGGAACAAAGAAAGGCAGGGTTTATAAAGTGCAAAACCACAAGCTGTTCTCACTGTGGTCCTCCATGTACCTGAAGGACGTTGGCCAGGTCAGCTGGGATCCATTAGTCCTATTATGTAAGTGGGGGTAACAGTGTCAAATGGATGGGCCCCTTCCAAGGTGAAGGATCTGGTCACCATGATGACAAGGAGGGAAGTCCCTGGATGTCGTGTGGCAGTCAGTGATCCAGGGGGTTTGCAGTTGGCCCGAGCCAAGTGTAGCAACAGGTGAGCGGCTTCACGGCGGTTCCAAGAACTGAGCCATGAGACTTCCTTTTCAAGCGGCTCTCTTAATAATGCTTATTTCATTATTTTCTCCATTATCAGGTCCATAAAAATCCCACAAGTACAGGGTTTAGGGAGCTTTGGGGTTGGTGACAGGTGGAGGTGCAGGGAGGGTGGAACAACAGGAGAGGGCATGGATGCTCCACCCCCTCCACGGGGACTCATAAAACAGCCCCTTGTGGAGCCACATCCTGGCCTGGCAGGTGCCCCAGGATGGAGGGAAATGTCAGGCCCACTTTGCCTACTAGATGGTACCTCCAAGGGAGTGCAGGGCAAGGCCAGCTTCCCTCCAGCCTGGGCCCAGCCCTGCCACCTGCCCTGCTGCATTGCAGCAGCCCGCGCACTCACCTCTGAGCCAGGTGCAGAAAGCAGAAGATAAAGTTCATTCTACCTAAAAACACACCATCTGCCTGTGAAAAACCTCACTCGACACCGTCACGTCGACACTGGAGCAGGCTAGTAACCAGCTGAGAGCAATGGCTCCTTTGTATAACTGATGGTTCCCCACACCAAGGCTTCCCCCCAAGCTGCCCCTCACCACGCTGGCCAGCCCCCTGGCCGCTCCCCAGCAAAGTCACCAGACCACCTGCCACCAGCCCACCAGCCACAGGTAGAGCCAGCCCTCTGCTCAGGCCAGGGCCCCTGCACCTCCCTGGGCCTCCGCCACAGACCTGGGGACCCTCGGCACCCTACTTGCAATCCAGAGAAAAACAAACCGAACCAAGACATCGGTAATCACCCATCAAATTAAGAAAGGTTGACACTCTCATCCCATTTCTGGGTGAGGACACACGGCGATGCCCGAACCCCGTGGCTGGGAGACACACGGACAGTCCTGCTTCCCTGGAGGGGATCTTGACCAAATACAGTAAGAGCCTTAAAAATACTGTAACTTCCTAAACCAGCAACTTCACTTTGAGGGATCTACCTACAGACCATCTCTCATGAGCCAAAATATGAGCAGAACATGAGCACAAAAATGTCCACGCGGCACGATGGCAGCCGCAGCAGGCGGGGACAGTTAAGTGCGACAGATTTCACAGCTGCCACTCACGCTGGCAACACTTCCAAGTTATAGCACTAATGTTAATCGGCAAAAGGATTCAGTGGGGCCTAAGCAGCAAGAATGAAAAAGCGATAGAAACACACACATAGCGTTACAAGATTGCACAAAATGTACCAGGTTTAATAGTGGTTGTCCGAGAGGTGGAATTTGTAGCACTTTCTATTTTATTATACTCTTCTGGGTTTGTCCAAGTCTTCAGCAATAAACATTGACAAATAAAAGGAAAGGACTCATTTTCAAACATGATTTTAAAACAGAATGCACAGGCGTTGATTGATAAGAGGGGCTGCATCTGGGGGGGGCTGGGCCGGGGTCGGCAGAGAAGGAACCCTCCTGTTTGTGCCTGGTTTTCTGCCAGGCTGGTGTGGCCTATTCAAAAATAAGGAAATGGAGATTTTTCACAAGGAAATACTAAAAGCCCAAGAGCTGAGAGAGCCTAAAGGAGAGCCAGGTAAGTACTTTCAGCTCCTGAGGAAGCGGGGCCTCGAGGGCTAGGCAGCTCTCAGCCCAAAGCCCACTGCAAGCCACCCAGGCCCCAGCTAGTCACAGGCGACTTGCTCAGCAAGGCCTGCAGCATCCAGCGCAGCTGGGTCCGGAGTGGGGCCATCTCCTCCCCATGCTGTTTTCCCAGGGGTAAGGCAGGCCGGCAGGGGAGGGGCTTCAGTGGACATCCACGTGGGACCTCTGGCCTCTGGGCAGGGACCCCTGTGGCCCTGGGGCTGGCAGAGGACCCCACATGAATAACCCCCAGTCACCTTCTCTGAAGAGAATCATCCAAATGGCCCTCCCTGCCCACCCCTCAAGCAGCACAGAAATGATTGAGGCAGCCGGTCAACTCCTGGAGTATGGCCTGTGCTGGATGAGGCAGCTGGAGAGCAATTCTCTGAGAGACAAAGGCTCCATCCTTCCTTAAGCACCGTGGGTTTGAATTCACCCTCAAGTTTTCTTTATACAGGTGGAGATGCGGGATCTGACCCTCCTGGGTTGGAGGGCCTCTCCCTGCCCCCGTACCCCCAGGGAGGCCGGGAAGGTGCACCCTGGCAGCATAGGGAGGCCCAAGCAGCCTGGAAAGGCAGGTGACAGGCAGGGAATCCAGGGCTCCCTTTCATGTTTTAAAGCCATCAACCCCATACCTGCCCTTTGTTCCTGCTGGGAGCAAACGGTGCCTGGGTTAGAGATGCTTCACAGGAAAGGTGTGGGACAAAGACTTCAGGAAATGTATCATGTCTGAAGACAGTGCAGCTATGGTTCTAAAAGCAGGAACAGTGTTTGAGAAACTTCCAGTGGGTGGAAACTTCTTAGAGATGGTTTGTGATCCTGATCCTACCACTTACAAAGAGCAACACCTAGTACTGAAAGCAGTTAAATCAAAAAGCAGAATCCAGAAGGAAAGTAAGGCCAGGCTGGTGGGGAAGGACTGGGTGCACTTGGTGCCCCCAGGCCACTTGGAAGGGCCTGGGGGCAGGGGGTGCTCTCAGGAGGTTGGCATGATTCCTTCAGGGCTGGCTGCCAGGTCCCTACACCCTGGGCCCAGACAGGGCCCAGTCCTGCAATGGGTGCCTGGGACAGAAGTCACCTTCACAGATCAGTGGCTGAGCACGACACCCTCCAGGCTCATGTCGGGAGAGCGGTCTCATAAACTGTCCCTGTGTCAGCCACAGGCACACCTCTGCTTGGCACCTGCTTCGCATGTGGTCACACCACACGAGGTCCTCATCGGTATTTTCAAGAGCAGGATCCAGCCCAGCAGAACCTCTTCTGCAGGAGCTCACTGCTGTTAAGGTGATGCAGGGCAGAGTGGGGCAGCCCAGCCCCCGTCACCTCCTGCAAGACCCCTGCCCCGGGGGCTAGTCGCCATACTGCACTTCAGCCTGGAGCTCCTTGGTGATGTAGCCCACCAGCAAGGTCAGCAGCCGCTGCTGCAGGGCCTCACTGCCCATGACCAGCATGGTCAGCTGCACGGCATCTGTCCACTCCAGGTTCTGGACAATAGCTGTGACCTGGTTGAACAGCTTCTCCTGCTCAGCAGGCGGCAGCTCCATTAGGATCTGAGGGACGGGCTTAAACTGCCCACTTGTCATCCAGGCCCCTAAGAGCCCTCCGACAGCGCCCCCTAGGAGACAAGGAAAGTTCAGTTAGTTTGGGCCTGTTCATAAATGAAGGCCTGGGGAGCTCGCTGAGAGTTCGTCCCGTCATGACGAGTGGGCACATTCCCGAGCAGAAACAGCGGGCTCAGCCCCACCAGGCAGCACCATCTTGGGAGGCACCGGGGACACCCCCCACCTGGCCAGGGAGAGGCCAGCCTCATGTCCTGGGGGCCGAACACTGCCCTTGGACAGGCTCCCCCTGCCTGGAAGGAGAGCAGCATCCAGGGAGGAAACCAATTACAAGTCTCACTGAGCTTTCCCCACTACACTGGTGAAATGCTGGGAACAGGAGCCTCCCTGGGCAGAAACTGGTCACCTCTCCAGCTTCCAGAAAGGACTTCCAAGAGGCCAAACTCTTCAAGACCCCCGCAGCCTGGTGCGAGCTGCCAGCACCCAGGAGGCCATCAGTAAATGTGTGCTGAGCCTGGGTGCCAGGCCACACCTTCAGCAGGTGCTCCTGGCTGCAGGGTCCATCACAGGCCCCTACCCAAGGCAGGCTTGAACCCCACTCTAGCCCACAGTTTGAGCCACAGCCCATTGTTGGGGTCACCCAGGAATTCTCCCTGATCCATGGGAAATCAGCCAAACCTCATTTGTTGCCAGAAACAGGTTCCAACATGGAAGCAGGTTGTAAGACAAGGGGCAGGTGACACTGAAAAAGACAGCTGGCTGCTTTTCCTGCATTGGACTTTTCAACTGGGGAATGGGGCCGCTCTCTGAACAGCTGATATGAACAGCCAGACAGTATGTGCTTCTAGCAGGAGCCCCACGAATCCCAGCTCCCTCCCTGGTCCCTGCTGCGGCGACCTACAATGATGACAGGGGTAAGGGGGAGCAGACTGCCCAAGGGACACCCTGAGATCTCTGACTCCAGGGCACATCCCTGGGCAGGGCACCCTCCAGGTGTGAGACACACAAGGATGTGTGTTTTCACCAGGACACATTATGTACACAAAGCTCATGTCATAAAAGCAACCTCAACTCACCAGGTCCTTACGCAGGGCATGACTTACACGAGGCCTCGTGGACTTGAGGCCCTTGTCCCACACCCATGAGGCTGGCTGCCCTGTGAGGCACCTGAACTTACCAACTGCTAGTCCCGGTGGGCCACCAACCAAGCCACCAACAAAGGCCACGGCACCAGTGACCAGGGCGCCCCTTCCCGAGTGCTTGACGGCCGCCTTCATCTTCCTCGCCTCGGAAACGGAGCACAGCAGCTTCATGATGTCTCCCACCACGAGGGGCATCTTGGCGGCCTCGCAGCTTGACTTCTGGGGAGAGGGTCTCCACCCACAGCTCACTCTTCCTAGGTTGCTGAGGACCGAAGCTCTGCCACGGGGTGACAACAGCACTGTCACGTGACAGGTCCTCTGTCACTGAGAGAGCAGGGCTGTGGTTGGTTAATAGGCAAGCAGGATCGGCAGAGTGGACGAAAGGCCCACCACGCCCCCGAGTAACCTCCAATCTGTGACAGCGGAACTGACCGTGTTCATCGCTGGGGAGGAAGAGCCAGGCAGAGTGCAGCAAGTCCCAGCCCCGCGTCCTCCGGGTGACAGGGCACTGGCTCAGGCCAAGCCAGAGAGGGGGACACACAGGACTGCACCTGCCCGCTGGGGGGCCCTGAGCAGGTGTCAGACTCCTGGCTGTAAGCCAGGTGAGGCACCGACAGGCTAGACTCTGCAGGGCTGTGTGCCAACTGCCCGGGGCGGGGACCCTGCAGACTCTCCACATGATGGCTCTAGGTCAACACCCCACTACTGATCTACACCCCTGGCTTCCAAAAGCTATCACTTTAAAAGGCGACCCACCTCTGCTCATGGGCCGGGACCAGGCAGGAGATGAGACAGTCACAGAATAAAAAAAATAAAGCGGTTCCAGGCCCTTGAGTGCTCATGGTCCGTACGGGAGCAGGACTCGACCTCCAGAACGATGGCATTACAATTCCAGGGGTCAGAAGACTGTTGGTCAAGCTGGCTGGTGGGGAAATGGCAGGGCAGGAGGACAGGGTGGGCCCTGCCTAGGGTCCTGGGGGTAGAGCACCCCCAGCTGGCAAGGCTGGGAAGTAAAATCAAAGTGTAGCTTCAGCTTCAGCTGGAGCCAGGCCGGGGCTCTCCTCCCCTTTCCCTCGGGCTGACTCATGCAAACAGTTGCTGAGGGAACAGATGACATTTCAGGCAGCCTATTGCTCAATGTCTTTGGTCAGATGAGGGGTTTTTATGAACCACAAATAATTCAGACCGGGCTCTCATGTACGATTATCCTCCCAGTCCTGGGAGAAAACTGTGAGTCCTCAGATCAAATCTGTGGACCTACAATATCCCAGGCAGGTATCAGAACTTCTCTGCAGTCCCAGGAGAGCTGAGAGGGGTCCCCGCTCCAGGGCCTGTAATTGCCCTTTCCCTCTGACATTCTCGAGATTAGGGATTTCCCATGGACACAGGGTCACTGAAGGTATCAGTCAGCACGGGTGGGGAAGACTCGGCCCTTCACAACCAGCCCCAGGTGGTCTTCAGCCTTGCTTTGGACAGCAGGACTCTGAAGGAGCCTTACCCAGGACACCGGACGGCCACTGCTCGGTCCTTGAGTTCAGAAATTGCAATAGGTGTCCCCCAGATGTGTCTGTTTGCCAAATGGGGTTTGAGAGGCAGTGGAGGGGCCGGCCCTGCAGGGCTGCCCAGGAGACCGGAGGGGGACTCAGGTGTGCCCGGGCCCGTGCCGACTGCGGGAGTCCTGGGTGTCCCACCCCTCCTGGCTCCCAGCCCCTCTGCTCGCCAGCGGCCACCACGGGCGGACGGGACGCGCACCGCCTCCTCCCTGGGAGAGAGCCCTTCACCTCTCCCAGGTCAGGACTTGTCCGCACACGAATGTCACAATAATAAAATAGTGTCCTAACTGCAAAGGGACAGCGCCTGGCAGCAGCCACTCAGAGCGGGGAAGGAGGGCACCCCCGTTCACTCATGAAGCTGAGCAAAGGAAAGGCGGGCAGCCTGGCTTCCAGAACTGTTTGCAGAGATAAGGCAGGGCCGCCAGCGTGGCCCTGGGCTGAGCGCCAGGGACCGAAACAGCGCGATCCGCTTCCCGTGTCACCGGCTCACCGGGCCGAGCCCCCCCCGGACGGAGCCGCCCCCCTCTCCAACACCCGCCCGTCTTCTCCGGGGGCACCGTCCGGGCTCTGCCCGGGTCAAGGCTCCCAGGAGCTGCTCTTCCTGACCTCAGATGGGTGCCGCTGCTCTCACCCTGAGCGGCTTTTTATTTCTAGGTGAACAGTTGCTGGTATTTGAAAATCAGGAGCCGGGGGGCTCAGCGACTGAGCTCGACCTGATACCCGGCGATCGGGGTTCGATTCCCGGTCAGGGCACAGGCCCGGGCTGCGGGCTCCACCAATGGCTCTCATCACGGATGTTTCTCTCTCTCTCCCTCTCCTTTCCTCTCTCTAAAGTCAATAAAGATATATAAAAAAATTAAAAATCAGGAGATTTCACGTGTACCTCAGACTCCATCTCCGTTGAAAAATCAGAAGAGCCGGCTGCGCTCGCCCTGCCTTCCCTGCCTTCCAGGCGGACGCAGCTGCGCGGGCGCACCAGCCACGGGCGTGCCAGCGCGTCCCCTCCCACCCCCCACCCGCCGTCTCCCCTCCCACCCATCTCCCCCCCCACCCACCGTCTCCCCTCCCACCCATCTCCCCCCCCACCCACCGTCTCCCCTCCCACCCATCTCCCCCCCCCCCCATCTCCCCTCCCACCCGCCGCCTCCCCTCCCACCCGGGTCGCGTCCCGACTCTCAGACCCTCTTCGTTGAGGGCTACAGACGCGGCGGACCAACCCCACAGCCTCCCCGCCACCCGGTTAGCAGCCCCCCCTCCGGCTCTTCCCTAACGCCGCGGGGCCGGGTGCGCCCCCGAGCGCACAGAACCCCCCGGGCCGGCTCCCCGCGGGCCGCCCGCACAGCCCGGTCCCTGCGGGGGGTGGCGCGCGGGTGCCTGAGTTGCCGCAGGAAGCGGCGCGCACGCCCCGGGGTTACTGCGGGGGCCGCAAACACCCCCGGGTCGGGGGCAGGTGACAGGCCCGGGTCGGCGCGGGGCGCGGGGTGCCGCCGGGTCGGGCGCCTGCCCCCCCCCTCCCCGCTCGCGCTTCCGCTTCCTCCGGCCCCGCACGCTCCGCGCCGCCGCCGGGAAATGAATGAACCGCCCGCCCGCCCACGAGCGGCCGCCCCGCGCCCGACGCGCCCGACGCGCCCGCCGGCCCCGCCTTCACCTGCTGGGGCCCGCGCGGCGCTGCGCGGACGCCGCCGTCCTGCGGGGGACACGGGGCTGCGGGCCGAGGGTCACCCCGACCGGAGGCGCCCGCACGCAGGCCCCGCCCTCCCGCCTTCCGGCTCGGGCGCGGGGACCTTCCGGGTCGCCGCCGAGCGGCGCGGCGGGACCGGGACCTCGGGCGCCGCCACCTCGCTGCTCCCCCGGCGGGGCCTCGCGCGGTGTGGCCCAGGGCGCCCCGCCCTCCGCCCCACGCCGCCCGGGCCCCTGTCGCCCTTTGCTCTGTGCGCCCTCAGCCCAGAGACCCACCTCCTCGCCCGCCCGCGCCGGAGAGCGAGGGCCTCGGGGAATACGGGACTAAGTCAGTGTTTGGCGACTTGCAGGCCAGAGTCCAAGAGCAGCTGGCCTGAGGTGGGGCGTGAAAAGGCCAAGTGCAGGCTTTACTCCCAGGGTTCCAAGACAAAGCTGATGTTGGGGAGCCTGGAGAATGCAAAGGGCCTGAGAACTGTGGGGTCACAGGATACCCAAGTCCCCAAATTAGAGATTGCTTGTAATACCAAATACAGAGTAAGTGCTGTGGGAATAGCTGTTACACTGTGTTGTTCAGGAAAACAATGTGTGGACCTCCAGTCCAGAGCCAGTTTAGGCCGAACTGCATAGTGTGCGTGAGCAACAGTGTAACATTTTAAAAAGATGTTTTCTGTCTCTGGTTGGCTGAGTCTGCAGATGCGGAACCTGCAGGTAAGGGGAGTCCAGTGTACTTTAGAGGGGTATATGGAGAGTCTCCCCCACACACGCACACACATAAGGGCTGGCCTTGGACCATCTCAAACGAGGAAAGCCTTCTAGAGGCTTTCCACGGACATCCCAGTTAATCCTAACGGCAGTCCTGTGGGATGGGCATGGTTGTCATTGCCAGATCAGATAGAAGAACTGAGGTACCAAGGTCTGCCTGAGGCACCCAGGTGGAGAGTGCCAGGGTCCAGGTTCCACTGGGTCCACCTGGCTCTAAAGCCTTTGCTCGTAACCAGCACCTTGCCTTTTTAAAGTCTTTTATATCGTATTTTTACTGTACCTTTTTGGGCTCAGGTATGTGTAGGTACACAAATACTTCCCACTGTGTTACGGTTGCCTACAGCGGTCAGCACAGTAGCATGCTGTGCAGGCGTGTGGCCCAGGAGCGATAGTGCACTCTGGGTGTTTGCACAAGGACACAACTGCCTAACAACGCATTTCTCAGAACATACCCTTATCAAGTGACCTATGGCCATGCCTCCCTCCCTATCTATCTATATCTATCTATCTATCTATCTATCATCTATCTATCTATCATCTATATATAGTTTTTAACCACTTTGTTGAGCTATGACTGACACGCAAAAAGCTGTATATATTTAATGTCTGTAACTCAATCTGGGAATAAGTTCACACCTGTGAAATCATCAAGGCCATAAATACATCTGTAAGCTCTGGACGTTCCCCCCTGCCCCCTTTATTATATAGTCCAGTGTGTGTGTGTGTGTGTGTGTGTGTGTGTGTGTGTGTGTGTGTGTGTTAAGAACACAGAAATAAGACCGTAGACTTCAGTGCACAACACAGCAGTGTCAGCTACGGCAGGACGCTGACTCTCTGAAACTTTGTACTCGTCTATCACTTGTTACTTCTGGTTCCCCCTGTTCCCCTGTGAGAAGGGCCTGAAACATTAGCCAGGGTTCCCCTGGCCGCGGTGCCATAGCCCCAGCCCTTGCTAACTAGGAGCTTTGGCTTGAGTTTGGGAGGCTGTCAAGAGCGCCTGCCACCCAGGTTAAGAAGAGCTCGCTTCCCGTGTCCCGGCTCTGGGCCGGGAGAGGCTCTGTCTCCGCGGGCAGCGCCCCCTGGTGGCTCATTAAATCACTGCCTGCTCCCGCCTTCCCCAGAGGCCCAGGCCTGGGACCAGGAGGACAGGAAGATGCAGGAGGGAAAGGAACTTCAAGGTGGGCCCTCTAGAGAAGGTTAGCTGTGAGAAGTCATGCAAATCTCCAACCCGTCAGGTCTGAGGTCACGAAATGCACACACAGAAGCCCATCAATGTGACACCCGGTACCACATCCTCATGATGGCAGCTGGGCCTCCTGCATGGGGATCCTGGGTGGGGTGCCCTGTGGGGTCCCCAGCACACAGCAATGCTTCCAAAATGCTCACAGTCGTAAGGCCTGGCCAGGTGACCTTGGGAAAGTCGTTCAGTTTCCCTGTGCCTGGTTTCCTCATTTGGGAAATGACAGTTATAATACTAAGGGGCTCCTAGAACTGTTCTGAAGATCACAGGAGGCAATGTGTAGGGACCCAAATTGTTCTCATTTACATCGTAGGGTGGGGAAGTGAACAGTGTCTGTTAAGTCCCAAATGTGAGCCTCATGTGCCCAGAGGTTCAGGAAATCCATCCCCCCCCACCCAGCCCTCCACACTGCATCCCATTCCTAAGGGGCCCCAGAATTCCCCTGAGTGTGAGGTTGTGTTCACAGAGCCAGCTGGAGCCAGAACTCAGATGGGGTCTCCTGAGGCCAACACCCCACCCCACCCCCTTTCCCAGAGCCTGAGCGAGCCAGCTCCTACCTTGTACAGCTCTTTCAGGAGAAACCCGCCCAGACCTCCCCACACACCTCTGCAACCTCTTAACCAGAGCACACGAGTAAACTTGGTAGCATTTTGAAAACTGAAATGTTATGGTCAGTGTTCTTTTTATTTTCAGTTACCCTAAGGAGGCACAGTAGTCTGTTTGGTGCTTGGGGTTCCCCGAATCCTGACCCAGTCTCACAGCCAGGCACCACAGAGCCAGGGTTTGGGGTCAGGAGAGGTTCCAAGCCCACGTGCTGGGCCCAGGACACCTGTCCTAAGGGCCTCTGAGTCTACGTCCTGAGGCAGAGGGGGTCCCCCTGCCCCCAGTCACCCCGAGGATGCATGCCATTTCTTTCCTCCATCACGTGTCCCTTTGGGACACACACCAGCTGTATTAGTTTGCTGGGGCCCCATAACAAAGCAACACAAACGGGTGGCTTAAAACAACTGTTCTGCCTCACAGTTTTGGAGACTAGGAGCCAAAGTGCCGGCGGGGCCTGCAGGGGAGAATCCTAACTCTTCCAGCTCCTGGGCTGGCCGTTGTCCGTGGCCTTCTTGGCTCGTAGCTGCATGCCAGCCTTGTCACCGTGTTGGCCTCCCTGTGTGTCCGTGTCTGTGCCCAAATCCCCTTCTCATAATGACACAGTCATATTGGAATAAGGGCCCCCCCGACATGACCTCAACTTGATCCCACCTAATTCCAAGTGAGCCACAGTCACAAAGACCTGGGGTTAGGACTTCACCGTCTCTTGGGGCAACACCATCCGACCCATGACACAGGGATCCCGCGGGTGCCGCTGCGTCCGAGCACACGGAGCGCACTGAGCGCACGCACGGTAAAGGAGCAGCTGGCCTGCGCGCTGGGTCAGAGCTGCGTGGGGGGAGCCGCCTGCTGCCCGCCTCAGTCTGAGGAGAGCTACTTCTGAGCTGTCGCTGAGGGACAGGGTGGCTTTGGGACTGGTAATGAGCTCGTCCTGGCTTCATCACTGTTCTTCTGAATAATTAATTCATCTTCTTCCTTGGTGTTTACATCCGTCAAATATTTGTAGACGGTTATTACATCCCTGTAGTCATCAGTTACCCCACGCGGCATGTTTGCCGTGGTGTGGAGTGTGTGCTCTCCTCCCCTCCACACCCTTTTCATTGTCCCTCCCCGCACACCGCTACATCCCACAGCCCGCTGGGCTCCTCCCAGGCCCCAGCCTTTCAAGCGCCACCGTCCCCGGGACGGGACATTAGAAGTCAGTGGTGAGGACAAGCGATGGCTCACAGGCCCTCTGGCCCCTGACTCCTCTGCCATTTTCATCAGTTTCCCCAAAGCCACACCAAACAGACAAGCCATGTGAAAACTGTTTACAGTGCACCTGCGGCTCCCAGGCCAGTCCCCCCGCCCCCTGCCCTGCAGAAAAGCCTCCGTTTCCTCAACTGCAAAGTGTTCACACTGGACCAGGCGAGGGCCCAGTGAGGAGAGGGTGGGGAGCACCGGTGTGACCCTCAGGGCAGGGCATCTGCCCCAACAAGGCTGCAACTAGGACCCACTTCTGCGGAAGGTGCCTGGTTAGCTGTTTGAAAAGCCAGAAATTTACGAAATTTCATTAGGATTTTAGAAAGCAACACAATAGAACTGAGATTCACCCTAAAACTCCGTTTGTTAAGAGAATATAGTGACGCCCTACTTAAAAACCTACTGTGGGATTTTAGTATTCCAAACAAAGTGTGGAGCTCAGAGCCAGCAGCCCTGGGCACAGGTCACAGGGCCCGAGGGGCTCCGCAGGCCCGGCCACTAAAAGCTGAAAGCCCACCGGCTCCCCTCTCAGGCCCCGCGGGAGAGCCCCTGCGCCAGGAAGACTCGCTTCCAGCCCAGCGGAACGAAGCTCTGTGGTTCTGGGGAACGCGCACTTCCCGGCAAGGATCCCCACGGTTACCCTGCGGCCTTAGACGGTCCCACCTTCCCACCGCAGCGGGACTCCTCCCGCACTGTCCATCGCCCCGCCTGTCCGGGTGGATGTGTCATTGCAGGAAATGATGGGAGAGTGTCTGTTATGATTCTGAAGTTTTTATTTCAAATTGCTCCTAGGCTGGGAATTCTTTCTCCCAAGGAGATTTCAGTGTAATGCTGCTTTGGGATTTGGGTGGGGGCTGCGGGGGGAGCGGTTGAACTTTGGTCTGTTTGGGATTTTGTTCTATGAGCGTCTCCTGTGCTCTGTCTGTGCTGGGGCTGAGTCATGCCCGCTCGTGTGTGTTCATTTGCTGTTAGCATGTGTGCGTACAGTTTCTTTAATGTCAATCCAGATCATTCTCTGCACAGCTGCACACATAAGCCTGCTCGGCGGCCATGGCAAACGCCACAGGCCGGGGCCTCAAATAACAGGCATTCATTCCTCGCAGTCCTGGAGGCTGGAAGTCCAAGATCAAGGTGCGGGCGGTGGTCGGCTTCATCCAGAGGCCTCTCTCCTCAGCCTGCAGGCGGCTGGCACCTCTTTGTGCCCGCAGGGAGCAGGGGCACAGTTCAGGCCATGGCTGCATGGTTTTCAGCATTCTTGTGGAAGACAGTCCCAGAGCCCTGGGGCAACTGAAATTGAAAACCTTTGTTGTTGTTGTTGTTGTTAATTCTCACCAGAGGATACTTTTTTCATTGCTTTTCAGAGAGAGTGGAAGGGAGACAGGGAGGGGGACAGAGAAACATCAGTGTGAGGGAGACACATCACTGGTTGCTTCCTGCACGCGCCCTGACCAGGCTCCGGGAGCAAACCCACAGCCCAGGTACGTGCCCTTGACTGGGAATTAAACCATGATCCTTTGGTGCTCAGGCCGACGCTCTAACCACTGAGAACGCCGGCCAGGGCGACCTTTATTTTAATAAGGAACAAACAATAGTAGCGACAGTGGTAACACAGAATTTGAAACTCTGAGCACAGTGTGACCAGGCGATGTCCCGACTGAGATGGCAGCCCCAAGGGGCAGGCAGGGAGGGTGGGGAGGAGGGGGCTGGAGCGGTTCTTGGTTGACTTGCTGGCCTGGGCCCACCGCTGGTGGAGGCCACACCAACACCGTGACTCCAACAGGGTGGCTCTGGGGAAGGGCGAGCCCCAGGTCTGGGACCCTGATATAGCACTATCAGTTGTCCTGTCCACAGTGGGAGGATTCAAGGACGCTGAGGCGGCGACGATGTCTGCCCAGCAGCCCAGCGTCATCAGAACCCCACCATTGTGTCTGCGTGTCCATGTGTCCGTAGTGAAGCACACTCCCACTGAGGGTCCAGAACCTGGGACAGAGGGACAAGTCCTGGGTTCAGGAGAGTACAGGCCCCAGTCAGAGCCTCCAGCTGGACGGAGCTCAGATCATCTAGCCCTCCCCACCGGTTTCCCAGTGATTTCTTAGGTACCCCAAGAACTAGAGGGAGGAAGTGGCTTCCGGGGGTGTGCTGGCAGGAATCAGAACAGAAGTCCAGCCGCCTGGCCTCCTTTCTGCCCACAGCACTCTCTCTGGGGGGACGGGAGGAGACCGGGTTCCAGGAGCGGGGGGGGGGGGGGTCAGCCGTGGAGGCTGAGGGCCTGTGAAGGCGGGAGGCTGAGGGCGGTACACGCACATGCACACACACACACGCACTGCAAGTACGGAGAGAATCTGAGACTAGAATGCTCAGGGCATCTTCCCAAGTGGAGCAGGACCAGCCAGCTCCAAGCGCCCAGGAGAGACGCATCGGGACTCACAGCCTGCTTCAGAGCTCAGTGCCTTGGGAGGTGGGGTCTTGGGGTCCCACACCGTCCCCTACCCCATGCCCACCGCGCAGCACAGCTGTCCACTGCAAAGCTTCAAGGTTTTGGGGCCACATGCTCTGACTTCAGCATGGAAGCCATGGGGACAGGGCCCACTTTGCTGGGCCACCTCTCGGCTAGGAAAGTGGAGATCCCCCTCTGTTCCCATCAGTGCCCCCCACCCCCTGGACCTAGGGAATGTTCAGGCCCTGATGAGGGAGGCTTTAGAGAGACAAGCCAGGCCCCCCTCAGGCTGGAACGTGTGTGTGTGTGTCTGTGTGTGTGTGTGGTTAACGAGGGGCAGTGCCCCGAACCACGCCCACTGTTCTCACCTGCTGCTGCTTTCTGCTGTTTCATCAGGTAGCATGTGGGCCATTTCAACAAAGTCAATGAGTTATAGCCACGTTTTTGTTTTATTTACATAAAATAAAGTCTGCCTTGCCTTGTTATAGAGAACATTCAGTCCAAGCAGGGTGCACTGGGTGGGGAGACTGTCTCCTCCTCAGCTGCTCTCAGTGTCCTCTCTCTGCTCAGCTCACCTGGCCCCAGTGAACGGGACACTCCAGATCTTCCTGGGACTCCCCCAAAGCATCTCTCGGCCACAGTGCTGCGTGCTCCAGACTAACTGAAGGGTCAGCAGAAGCCAGAGATGGTCGGATGTCACAGCGTGACCCATCACGTAGCCTGGGAGTGACTGCTGACGGAGTCCTGGCTCCTGAGAGTTACTGGGGCCCAGGGGGCTCGCCCCATTTCATTGGGCCTCTTGCTTCTCTCTTCCTGCTGGACCAGCCTCAGGCGCCCCCTTCCTGGACCACCTTCCCATGGCGGTGCAGCAAGAGGCTCCTCTGCCCAGGCCTCAGCAGGTGGGCGTCCAGGCGCGAGCTGGCCGTCACGTTTTGGGCTGGGTGCCCCCCTTCTCCGTGAGCTGGGAGCTTTGCTCTGCTCACTCTGGGTCCGCCCTGAGCTACGCAGCAGCCCCTCTGCCGACCTGGAGCCCGAGCACATCTTCTGGGGGTTTTAAAATAGCACTTTTCATTCTTGCCACACCTAGATACACAGACAGGCCTACACGACTACCGGTAAACCAAGGGTGTGTCACCTTGAGAAAACCAGCAGGTCTCAAGTAAGTCTCTTTCCAGTCTGTTGGTGTGTGGGAGACACCATCGCGTGACAGAACAGTCCGCGTCCACCGGGGATGTCCGGGGCTTCCTGAGGCTCTGTCCTGAAAGAGGCTGCCCAGAGCAGTGGGCAGTGGGAGCGTCCCAGCCACACTGAGGACAGGGGGACTGGTGGGGGACGTTCGGAGGACTTTGAGAGTGATTTGTGATGTCTCAGACAGAAATATAACATCTTTCATCTTACGCGAGTCTGCAGCTGAATTCACCTTTTTTCCTTCCTATCTCTTAAAATCAAAATTTTGCCCTTAATACTTCCTCCCAGAACTTCACCAAAAACGACGTCTTCTTGTGCATATGTGGACATGACCAGAGTCTAAACCCTCAACCCGACCAAAGTGAATGCTGCTAAGCCGGGATCGAGGCAACGGCTCCGTTTTATTTTAGGAGGCGTGGGGGTCAGTCCCCATCACGCTGCACAACTACACTGAAATTGGTCGTGGGCCCAACTACAAACGGAGCATATGTCCCCAAGCCAGGTGGCACGAGGAATTCTAATGTGGGGCTGAGGCACACGGTGGCACCTGTGTCCCCTGTGTCCCCTGTGTCCCCTGCACACGCCCGTTTGAGCGCTGCTCTGACACCCTCCTTCGCGCTTATCTGTGGAACTGCGCACTCATCCCATTGCAGCCCGTGGGAGGCATGGTGTCCTCAACCGACCACATGGATGCGGGACAAACAGGCATAAAACATGATCCTTTATCCTAAACTCAGAGGCGCCACAGATTTATCCTCCGGAGAGTTAAACACCTGATGACTTCTTGGAGAAAAAGCCGTGAAAGACACCCCTTCTGTCACCAATTTGCACTAACGGTGATTTTCCCGAAGGCGGAACTTGAGGCTTTACTGCTGAGCTCGGGACATGCACCGAAGCTACCAGTAGGGGGTGCTAGAGGCCAGAAAACAGGAACCATTGCCCAGGCACGGCTCTGGAGTTTCCTCTAAAATCCAAGCATTTCACTTGGTGAGAACTGCACCTGGAGCACTACCCGTGTCTTCTCTGTTTCTGCTACGATGACATCCTGTAGATGCCCCACTGGTGCACTGATGCACCCTGTGAGGACATGGTCTGCAGGGTAAACGCCAAGTGTCTTGAATACTTTGTGCTCTTTCCACGTTTAGGCTGACACAGACAGGCGTCTCACTCGTCTACTTCGATTTTTTCCCCAGGGAAGTTGGAGTTTGGAGACACTAGCATAACCTGGATCATTCCCAAAAGCAGAGCCTGAGGGAAAAAACTGGGCAAAGGTGGTCTTTGCAAGGTGGTCTCAGGAACAGGGGTGGGGAACCAGAGACTGGGGGAAAGAGGAAAAGCTAACACAAGGATGCGTTCCCAGGGCTGGTGGGGCGGCTCGACTCAGGGCCTCACTTCCTGGGCATTGTGCCATCCTCACGGCTCTGCTCACGCCCCCAACACCCAGGACGGCTCCGGCTCCAGTTCTGGGGCCCTCCCCTCCCCTGGGTGGCCCAGCCAGGGGCCAAAGTTAGAGAGGGAGAAAGAGGGCTTCCCCAAAAAAGCTGGGTGCTCTCACAGGAAGGAGCACTACACGCTGGGCAGGAAACCTGTTCCATTGGGGGAGAGGGGAGAGAGGACAGACGGGTGTGGCACCACCACAGACCATGGAGCAGGACAGAGGGCATCCGAACAGCCCTGGCTATCCTCAGGAGCCCAGAAAATGGGTGAATTAAGGCAACTGCAATGAAAACAAGTTTTTAAAACCACCCCCATCAATGTTTAGAGCTCAAATAACTCAATTTTTTCAGAAGAATTAGCAAAATAATTTAAGGGAAGCATCTCTGCCGGTGAGGACAAGGTGTGGGCAGTCATCTGTGTCCCTCTCAGGGTCCCCTGGCCTGGAGCCCTGGCTTCCTGTCTCAGCCACATGCTCAGCAAGGCCCATCTCTGTAGCGAGTCTTTCCTTCTTTCATCTTCATTCCACCGGCGCCTACAGAGTTCCTGCCACAGGCACAGGCCGTTCTCACCACTGACCTGAGCAGGAACCACAGAGAAAGGTCCCTGCTTGAGAGAGGTGGCCAGTGAGATGAAGAAGGTAATTCAGATAACCATACAGGAATGGAAGAAAAGAAAATAAGGTAATATTATAGATATTAGAGAGATGATATAGATAGATAATGGACAGATGGGTAATGGATGATGATGGATGGATGGATGGATGGATGGATGATGGATGGATGGATGATGGATGGATGGATGGATGGATGGATGGATGGATGGATGGATGATGGATGGATGGATGGGTGGATGGATGGGTGGATGGGTGGATGGGTGGATGGATGGATGATGGATGGATGATGGATGGATGATGGATGGATGGATGGGTGGTGGATGGATGATGGATGGATGGATGGATGGATGGATGGATGGATGGATGGGTGGATGGGTGGATGGATGGATGGATGGATGGGTGGATGGGTGGATGGATGGATGGATGGATGGATGGATGGATGGATGGATGATGGATGGATGGATGGTGGATGGATGATGGATGGATGGATGGATGGATGGATGGATGGATGGATGGGTGGATGGGTGGATGGATGGATGGATGGATGGTAGATGGATGATGGATGGGTGATAGATGGATAGATGGATGGGTGATAAATGGATGGATGGATAGATGGTGGATGGTAGATAGATGTATGGATGGATGGATGAATAAATGATTGATGGATACATATGTGGATGGATGGATAGATGGATAGGTAGACAGAGATACAGACACAGAAATTGGAATTTGTCTTCAGAAAGTAAAGAGGCCTCCACCAATATGGTTCCATGAGGGTGCAGCCCTGGAAGGTGGGTTTTTAAGAGTTAGCAGGCAGACAAAGAAGGTCCCAAGAGTCACAGAGCCTTGTCCAGGCCACTGGCCTACACCTCCAGGCATCTGCTCTCTGTTCTTTTCAACACTCAAGGCTGCACCCACTTGCAAGCCTCAGACTCCTGCTGCAGAGAGAGCTTGGCCATGTTCCCAAGGCCCTCTCCCAGGGACAGGAAGTCACTAGGTGCAAGAGCCAAGGCTCTGGGCTACTTGGCAGTGATGGCTACAAAGAAGGTGGAAGATGCACCGGAACAAGCAGGCTGCCACGCCTCGTCCCAGGACACCAGGAAGGCACGTGGAGCCTGGCCCCAGCCAGGAGCCTCTGTGGTTTTCAGGGCAGGGCCAGGCAGCCAGCGGGGCCACTGTGTAGGTCATCTCATATGGCCCTTAGCATGCCTCCATTTGCACATCTGTGACGCAGGGACACCACTCTGCTCCCTGCCTGCCTCCCTGGTCTGTCACTCAGCGCCCAGCACCCACCACATGTCGCCTCGAGGTCTTGGGAGAGGGGGAGGGGGGATGCTTCAAAGTGCTCGGGCCTCCCCTGCACCCGACAGCGCTGGCTCTTGACACATGTGTACGTCCTGTCACCATCGCTCTGCTTATCTCCCCCGGGATACGGAGCCCATGACAAGAGCAGGACTGAGCACAGTTTGAAAGTTGTATCACGTGTGTCCCCCAGAAGCCAGCACAGGGCCCATGATAGTCTTTTATGAGGACCCATCAGTGTGACAGGAACACACGAGTGAGGAGCAGCTCTGCTGTGTTCCATCAGGGTGGCCAGGGGGCTCTGCAAGAAATGGAGTCTCTGTGCGAGCAGGTGGGCTGGGTCAACGTGGGCCCCCAAACCAGTCACCCCCCAATCACCAGCCTCAGGGCTTCTGCTGGGCGGGGCCTCGGAAGAACAGAACCTCAGGACCTCAGAGTCCAGAGATTCTCCGAGTCTCCCCTCCTTCCCTACCGAGCAAGGCCCAGCCTTGCCCCTGCTCCCCGGCAATCTCCAGGGCCCCACCATCTCCTCCTCACTGGCCGGCTCCCAGTTCCTAGAAGGTCACTGCTCTCTGGCCTCCAGGCCTGGATCACTGCCACTCAAGCGAGGACAGAAAAGGGCAGCCATCTGAGGACAGTGAGCGGCATGCCCAGGGCCCGTATGCCCCTGTGCCCTCCTCCCAGGGGGTGTGGGGGTCCTGGGCTGGGGGGGGGCTGCATTGCACAGCTTGGTCAGGGTGCCTCAGATTTCTGTTCCGTATTTTTGCATTCTGATTATTTCATATACGGCCTTCTGATGGATTCATTTACTGGGAAGCTAAAGATACCCTTAAATGCCTAAAAATAAACTGAACTGCTAAAAATTCAGCATTTCTCTCCCTCGCCTGCACCAGCTGGGCCTGTCTGCTGTCACTCCAGCACCATCAGGAGCCACCAACAAGATTTACAAACGGGAACAAGTTTACACGGGCTGATTAGCAGACTCGCTTTATTTGCAATTTGCCCAAACATTTGGGGATGTTATTATTGAGGCCCTTTCTTTCCTACCTTTCTTTCTCTCCCCCCCTTCCTCCCTCCCTCTCTCCTTTCCTTTGCCCCCTCCCTTCCTTCCTTCCTTTTCTAAGCCCTTCAGTTCTATTTTGGGGGTTAGGAAAAGTTTTGTCCAAACGCAGGCTTCCAGAACTTCCTCCCTCTAGGCGGCTGCACCTAAGAGACTCCTGGCTTCTGTGAAAACCACGCGACCTTCTGCAGGACAGTTAATGACAAACCTGCTAAACCCATAAATCACCTCAGCCTCATGTCCAGAGGAGCCCTTTCCCATAAATATCTGCCGCAGAAAAAAATGCGGTAGATTAATAAGAACCCTCTCCTCCCCCAAACCAAACCATGAACAGTAATGGTTATTAAAAGAATAAACCTATTAAATAAGCAAGTTCGCTCTCCACCCGCTGATGTCCCCGGTGCGCTGAGGGGGACCTTTTAGACAGTGGGTTTGTGCACCGCAGCGCCACCCGGTGCCTGTGATTATGCAGGAGAAAGGCGTTGCTTTAAAGTGGATGAACAGGCGATACCTTTTTGATTTATGGTGAGAAATGGAAAAAATGGTAATGGCGTGAAATAAAGGTTTGCAACCCCATCTCGAAAGACAGGAGACGTTTGATTTACCTCGGGTGCCCTCGTGTTGGGGATTTCAGATCAAAGTAGATAATGGGAGGCAGATGGATGTTGGGGGGGATCTATAGCTTTTCTGTCAACTCCACAAGCAACATGTTTGGAATAAGAACGCAGAGAGTGTCTGTGGCTGCGGGAGGAGCCGTGATTTATCAGCAGTTGGGAAAATGGAAGTGGGCAGTGCTTCCCTGGCGAGGTGAGGGGCCCCGGGCCCTTTCACAATTCCTGGCATCCTTAGCTGTGGAACCTGGCAGCATCCACCTGGTCCTGTCCCCCCCCAGGCCACCTGCACACTGCCCAGCCCTGTGCCTGCCCTGACCTCCGTCTTGTTCTTAGAAACCCTGCAGAGGTGGGCGCCCTGTAAAGTGCTTGGGTGGTGTTGTCACAGAGCCACACGCAGCTGTGGCCTTGGTGTCGCTCACTCAGCACTATCAAGTACAAGCCTTTACTGCCCACCAGCTGTATACCTGAGCCCATGTCAGCTGCTGCTCACAGATTTCTGAATTCCACACAACTCAGTGTTTCCCGAGGCAGAAATCAATATCTGGAAACTGGCCAGGCCCCTGGGAGCCATGTCTACATTCAGGCAGAGGGTTGGAACTAAAGCCCAAACCCTGTTTTCCAGACGCCGCCCCTTCCTGAGTCCCGGAGTCGGTTCAGGGGCTGCGCCTCCGCCCCTCCTGCGCACAGTGGAACTGTCAGGCCCGTGGGTCGGGGCCCATGTCAGTCCTCTCTCTGAGCTTCAGTTTCCACATCTCCAAAGTGAGGACAGCCGTCCTGTGCGGTGACCACGATCGAAGGAACCGGCCATGTCGGACAGCCAGCGGACGGTGACCAGTACTGTGCTGCTGGTTTTTACCCTCAGGGAGACAAGCGGAAAGTACTGGCCGGGCGGCAGGGTGTAGGTCCAGCTCTGCCGGGCGTCTGAGGACCGCAGGCTCTGCCCCCAGGAGGAAAGACGAGGCACTGGGTGGTCACTGGAGCCCCAGCAGCTTGGAGGGGAGGGTGCGGCTGAGCCGCGGGGCAGGTGAGAGGGGGCCGGTAGGCGATGGCGGCATCCACGCAGGCGGCAGCGGGGAGATGGAAGGGGTGTCTGGAGGGAAGGCCCGGGGGGTGTCAAGGGCCCTGGGCAGAGGCCCTGGCTGAGCTCAAGGAGCATGAGACCCACTCGCAGCCGCACAGGGGCCTGGCCTTGTCCAGCAGCTCTGGCCTCAGTGGGGCCGTCCATCAGGTCCCCCAGCCTCTCGCTGCTCTGGGTGCGGGCCCCAGGGACCACTGGGTGAAGGCTGTCCCCTGTGGGCCTGAGCCAGCCCTGGCTGTGCTACCCACTCAGCGCCCAGCGACTGCTCAGGGTGGTCAGCCTGGCCGGCGCGCAGACGGAGCCGCGCTGAGAGCGGCGGGGACGCAGGGGTTGGCAGATTTACGGTCAGATGCACTAATATCTTTTGACCGGCTTAAGAATAAATATAGCCCAACAATTTGTCACTCTCATGGCTATTTACAGCCAAGGCACTTTGTAAACCTCTGAACCGGTATTTAAATCCCAGATGAAACCTGGCTCCTGATTCTTGATAAATTCTTGGAAATTCAAACCAGCCCCAGCCCAGGGGTTCTCTCTATTTTTTGGCTCCAGAGAAGACAGATTCACGCTTACCTGGGCAGGTGAGGGGCTCCAGGCCCTTCCTTCAGTTCCTGGGGTCCTTAGCTATGATCCCAGCATCCACGTGGTCCTGCCCCACCCCAGGCCACCTACAGGCTGGCAGGGTCTGGGCCCCACAGCTGCCCTGCTGTCACTGCCGGCCATCCCGGCTGCGCACAGCAGCTATTCCTCCTGCCTCCCCTGTTCCAGAGAACCACTACCCAAAACAAACACCCCACTCAGCAAACATGCTTTTCTGAGCTTGACCATTTAAAAACCACACAAATAAATGTTGCATCGAAGCAAGGCCTCTCCCCACAGTGCTCAGTGTGGCGACTCCCTAGGTTGCTGGTGGGGCATGGGGGTCTCAGTCCTTGTAGCCCAGCAGGCCCGGCTCCTGGGAGTCTGACACCTGTCCCTGCCCACCCAGGAGGGCCTGTGTCTGTGGCCCTGACAAGGGCTCCTTGTTCACAGGGCTTGGGGAGCCGCCCTGGTGGGGGTCCCAGGCAGAGCTCTGGCTACAGGCCCAAGAGGAGATGTAGCAGCCCCACAGTGCCTGAGGGAGCCAGAGCCGGGAAGGCAGAGAGGGTGGGCCAGGGGCCAGGCTGCTGGGTCCTGGGGTGGATCCCGAGGTGGATTCTGATGTGATGGAGAAGCCAGTATCCTCGGATCCAGGGACCAACTGAGTGTGGGGATGAGGGCCGGAGTCAAGGGTGCTGCCAGGGGCTCTGGGGACAGAATTGTGACAGGAGCAAGCTCATGAGCAGAGGGCCCAGGGCCTCCTACTGACGGGGCATTGAGGGGCGAGCCCACGGTTAGGGTAGCGTGGTTGGGGTGGGCTGAGGCCACGCGAGGGCACGTGCTGGGACCTGAACAGGCGTCAGGACTGCGAGCCCCTGGTCAGTGGTTCTGAGGAGGCAGGGCATGATTTTGCCTCCTGGGGGGGGCATTTGGCAGCGTCTGGAGACATGTTTGGTTTTCACGACTGGGGGAGGGTTACTCCTGTGTCCCGTGGGTAGAGGCTGAGGGTGGGGCTCACAGCCTACTGTGCAGGGTGCCCCCAGCAGATGTATGGGGTCCTCAGCTCGGTAGAGTCGGGGAGAAAAGCTCTGCCCTGGGCCCCAGGACAGCGGGACAAGGGAGGGTGGGGGAGAGCCCAGGGTGCCCCTCAGGCTGCTGGGTGGTACTCAGAGCCTGAGGTTGGTAAATAGCAGCCTGGTCTCCAGGTGACGTGGCGGCAGAACTGAGTCATCGAAGTGTTTCAGTCCGGTTCACAGCTGAAAAATTGAGGCCCGAGGGGCCTGGCCTCTGCTTCTTGGACTCTTGCTCCAGGGGAGGACCCAGGCCTGGAAAGGTGAGGTATGGCCCTGCAGGGGCCCTGTCGCAGGGCTTGGCTGAGTGACTCTGGAGAGCCATTGCTCATTTGGCTGGTACTTGGTGAACCGGACTGGGCACAGGCAGCTTGCTGGGCGCAGGGGGCTCTGAGACTTCCCATCTTGGACGAGAGGGCAGTGTTGGACAAAACCCAGGGACTCTGGTCCTCGTGGGCATGTGAGGGAGACCGTGGCACAGTGGGATCCAAGGGTGGGGGCTCAGGGCCTGGAGTGAGGCTCTATGGAGTCCATGGCCACTCCCTGTGGAGACCTTACCCATGCAGCCCCTTCTGCCCCCCTGTGCCCACAGGTGAAGTCACTCCTTTCCCAACCAGCCTGGAGCATTCCCAGGATCGCCCTGGGGAGAGGGTCCCCTGGAATCTGAGTCCACACACAAGAAGCAGTGACCTCTGGGATCACTACTGTGCCCAATTCACAGATAAGGGAAGCAGAGGCTCCAATTTGCATAAGGCCTGCTGGAGGGAGTGTGAACCCGGCTCAGCCAGATCAGCCAGTTCCCTCCCCGCCTGCCAGGCGCCCTCCCTGCCCTGGCTGCCCCCAGGGGGTGGGTGGGGAGGCCTTTCATAAATACCAGTGTTCTGGAATCTCCAAGGTATGGTCCTGGTTCAGCGTCAGTAAACTAGAAAGCCATCCTCAGTGTCCCCTCCTAACCTGGCCTGTGCTGAGCCACACTGGCCCTAACCTGTGAAGGGCACTGGGGATGAGCTTGTAGGGGGTTTTAGTCTTTGGTGGGCAGCCCAGGGAAGCCATGAATAAGGGCAGGTGCCCACCTCTCTCCCTGGCCCTCCTCTCCCCACTAGAAGGCCCTTCTGTACCGGGTGCTGGCCCAGGTCCCCCCTCTCCTGGAGCCTTCTGCCGAGGGTGGAGGCTGGCTGCACTGCTGGCACTGACCATCAGAGGGCGCCCAGCCCGGTGGCTGCTCCGCAGGGCGCTGGCCAGGAAGTGGCTCCGGGAGGGCCCTTATCCCAGGGGGCGGCCCAGAGCATCTTCAAGAAGAAAACAGGACCCCAGACCTCTGGGCAGTGCTCTCCCCTTCTCCCCAACACTCGCCTGATGGGAGCTATGAGTTCCGTTCTTCAGGCTTTCTGTAATCCCTCCTGTTCTGTGCTAAACCTCCCCAATCAGATTTCCCCTGGTGCCCCATTTTGCAAAAATTGTAATTAGATCCCTCAGAGTGCCCGCTTCCACCCACGAGGACCCACAGCACCCCTGCTCTGTGCCAGGGCCGAGGCTGGGACTCGGGGAAGATGGGTGCAGGTGCTGGTGCTGGAGCCAGGGGAAGGGAGGCCTTGTTAGGTGGAGAGGGAAGTTGGGGGTTGGGGAGGAGACTGGGTTTTGCTGTAGGAGCTAGAGACTTACTCTGGACCCTCTCCCACCTGGACTCAAACGCCATTGCCCAGCCGTGTGGCCTCAGGAAGGCTATTCAATCTCTTTGTGCCTCAGTTTACCCTTCTGTGAAATGGGGACACTTGGAGTGCCTCTCTGGGGGATTCCACAGGGCCACACGGGGAAGTGCTGAGCATGATGTCAGCATGTGAGATATCGCAGCTCCCTTCATCATCATAGGCGGGGACGAGAGGAGGCAGTGACAGGATGCCCAGCGCCCCCTCCGGCCCTGGCCCCGAACAGGCTGCTTCCCCTCATCCCCCAGAAAGCAAGCTCGCCCTGCCCCAGCGCGGAGCCAGCACAGGCGCGCAGATCTTCAGTGTGTTAGCAGAACAGCCTCCATTTGAATATTGGCTGTTCCTCCCATCTGTGGCCGCTCGCACAGACTCCTCAGCATGGCAGGATGCCTCATGGGCACGGTGGCACTGCAGGCGCCCTGCAGTGCCACCAGCCCCCCACATGGGACCCCCCCAGATCTCCCCCTAGCACCAGCTCCCACCTCTGCCCAGTGTGGGATCCCGCAGAGGGGCTCAGCAGCCCCAGCTTTGCACAAGCGGGCCCCAGATTTGTGGATTTTACAGACCAGTAAAACTATCCCCCTAAAACACACCTCAACTGGAGAACTTATGATTTCTTCAAGGAAAGCTAATCCAGAAGAAAAAAATCCTATTATGTATGGTCCCCTTCAATCACTAAAGAAAGGAAACTGCCATTGGAAAGGGAAGAAGGCCAGAATTAAAGGTCCTTAAACAGTGAATTTAGCTTTATGAAGACTCACCACATTGTCTCTCGTTTTCTCCATTGTGGTTAAACATAACCCCGAGTAACCTGCAGGCCTGCCTCATGGTGCCCAGGAGCTGGGCGCCCTAGAAGTGCCCGGCTGGACCCTTCCCAGGCCATCGGGCTCACCTGGCCCCAGCCCCTGCTCCCCACGAGAACACACTCGACAACTCAGTCCTTGGGAGACATACGCTGCTCCCAAGCTTGTCAAGTGGCAAAGAATCCAGGAAGGAATAAATAGCAATATTTTAGAGTTTTAAAGTGCTATTTTAACACAAATACCAGAGCAACTATAGCATAAATCAACAGACACCCAAAAGTATGTTTGTGCAAGAAATGTAATAAGCTGGTATGAAAAACAGTGTCAAACGATGCAGATGGCAGGAAAAGCCAGGATTCGAATGTGTGCTGTTTTACTAACACATTGGAGATCAACATTTTGCTCCCTGCTGCTCGTGGCAGCGAGAGTAAAACACACAACACACACTCATCCTGTGCGCCTATCCTAACCCAGGGAAGGAGAGGCCCTCAGACACTCTCGAGCGCTTTCTATACTTCATCTCGCAGCTGCAAAGTTTCTGTGGTTCAGTGAAGGATTTTCATTGGAAAACGCAGCTCCCCCCCCCCCCCAAACCTGCCTGACTTTTGAGAAAACCAGGAGGGGAGGGTGAGGGCAGAGCAGTGTCGGGCCTTCCAGGTCTCCTGGGCTCGGCACAGGCACAGCGGGAACAGAGTCCCCCCAAGCGCACACGAAGGGGACCCCTCTCTCCAGGCGCAGCACACGGCTTTTTCAGGGTGTTTTCTCGGGCACTGTAGCTCTGGGTCCCAAAGAGCGCTATGGGGGGCAGGGCGGGGAGCACCAGCCCCACACTGAGGATGGGCAAACTGAGGCTTAGGCATGGTGAGCAGATGGCCAAGGATCTCAGGGCCAAAAGGCGCTGGATGAGGGGTGTAGACCAAGCACCTGGCCCAGCCAGGAAGTTGCCAAGGAATTCCCAACTGTCCCGTGGCTTAAATTCAAACCCCAGCTCCTCCTGACCTGACCTCGGACAGTCAACCTCCCGTCTGAGCATCCACTTCCTCGGCTGAGAAATGAGGACAGGACCCTCCCCGTGGCCCCAGCACAGCCTGCAGGGCCCCTCAGGGCATCGGCCTCCCCGCCCAGGGCCCTGCTCAGCTGCTCACAGGGCCCACCACGTGCCAGGCTCCGCCCGGCCCACGGCGTCTGCCCCTCGGCCCGCGCTCCCCTCCCAGGGAGTGGCCCAGGCCCCAGCCTGGCCTCTGTGCTGACCCCTCAGGCTGACACTGCCCTTGCTGTCCTGACATCAGCGCCAGAACCCAGCAGAGAGCCCCAAACCTGTCCGAGGTGCAGCACCAGTGATTACGTGAACACAAACGAATGTGCGAGCGCCAGGCGAGGAGGCGGGAATGGGAGAGCGTGAGGAGGGGAAACGCCGGGGACAGAGGGAGGGGAAACGGTGCCTCTCCGACCCACTCGGGGGTCTGTTTCCACGTGGTAGCCGCACACTCTGGCCCCGCACTCAGTCCTCTGCCTACCCTGGAGAAGCCTTAGAGACCTAGGCAATGCCTCCCGCAGCCTCGCTGTCGCCGTGAACTTCGCCTCAGGATTCCCAGCCCGCCGCGCACAGGAAGGGACCGCGCCTCTGCGGGTGTGTCCCCGCGCTTAGGAATGAGGCGCACCCCCCACGCACCCGCCGCCTGGCTGGACAGGACCAAAGGACCCGCAAGTTACAAAGTAGACTCCTGGTTTTTTTACAAAGTATCCCACGGAGTAGCACCGGCTGTCACCTGGGCAGGGTTCTGCGACGCTGTGGTTTATAACAACAAATGCGTATTGGGCCTCTGTCCCTGAGTCCGGCACAGAGCTCCGAAAACCCTCGGGATTTTCCTCAGTGATGGAGGTGAAAAAGGGGTCAGTTTTTATGTTAAAGAGTGACTTGCAGAAACCTCCCAGGTCACCTAAGGGGGGGTGCTGCTCACCAGAGGAACCCACCATGTGATTGACCCTTGAGGAGGGGAGAGGGGCTGAGGTGGAATCAGTCACCTGTGTCAGGAGCCCCCATAAATCCCAGAGGATGGATGTGGAGAGTGGAGCACAGTAGACCTGGGCCTGTCCTGTGTCCTGTTCCTCCCCCCAGGTGGAAACACGAAAAAGCCATAGTAAAGCTAAAGGCCCTTATCCTGACGCTGGCATCTTTGGGGGTGTCTGTCCCAGCCCTGTACCCACATGGGTGTGCCCACAGGAAATGTCTGAGGACACAGACTCCACGGCCCCCGAGTCCTGCATCCCGCTCTCCTCACCCTCTCCAGGCCAGGAGGTGTGGCCCGCTGCGCCCGCCCTGCCGCCCTGCCCTCCACAGCCACAGCGCCCGTCCTCGGCCCTCGCGCAGGGACACGCTCCCCACGCCCGCCCCACAGGGGTGCGCATCTCCCATCCCACCGCCTGCTGCCCAGCTAGGTTCCGATGCCGGGACAGGAACGCCTCACTCAGTGAACCCTGCGGCTGACCCCCATCCTCCAGGACCACAGGGAGGGTTCCTGGGCTGGACGTGCAAAGGGTTGAATTGTGACCCCCCAAAAGATGCCTTGAGTCCCTAACCCCAAATACCAATGACTGTGACCTTATCTGGAAGTGGGGCCTTTTCAGGTGTCCCCGAGTTAAGCTGAGATTATACTGGCGTAGGGTGGCCCCACCCCCAGTGGCTGGCGCCTGGAGAAGCGGAGCACAGTGCCAGTGCCGCCTCAGCACCAGCGCTCCCCTCAGCCCCCCCCCCCCCAGGGAGATGTCATTCACCCAGACAGGTGTCGGGCCTGAGGACGGTCTGGGAGGTGGGGAGAAATGAGCGTGCTGTGTGTGGAAGGCAGATGAAGGTCCTATGGCCAGAGCATGGAGGGAGGGCTGCAGGGGGCGCAGAGCCCGATTCTACCCCAGAGCAGAGGAGAAAGCACCGTGGGTGGGGCAGGGGTGCCTGCAGCAAGGGCCAGCCAGCCCCAGCCTCCCCCGTGCAGCCTTTCCCACCCGGGCGGGGCCCCTCCAGGCTCCCGGACACAGCAGTTCCCACAGGCTGCAGGCAATGGAGACATCTGCTACATTGTAGACACAATTGGACACTTTTCAACATATTGCTCAGCCTATAATTTCCTAAGGCTCTGTCCAATTCAGCCTGCGAGGCGGGGCTCCGCAGCAGAAGGGGGAAGAGAGATGTCCCCATGTCCTCCTACGGCTCCCAGGTCCTGGGCAGGTGCCAGTTTCAGGGCAGCTGACGGCTCTCGGGCCCCAGCCCTCTGCCTGGGGGTGTTGGGTTGGTAGAGCCCGGGTCGTGGGAGTGGACAGTCAGGAAAGTAGAAGAAGAGGCCCTGCCCGGTGAAGGAGGGCACAGGCGCCTGAGGGCTGCACCCTCCCGCAGGAGCCCATCCAGCCTGACAGCCTCCCGGGCATTGTCAGGGGGACCTCTGCTTGCAGAGGGAAGTGACTCGCACGAGCTCACACACACGGAGTGACCCACCCCGCCCCCGCTCTGGAGGGCCTGAGCCTGGCTCCGCCTGCTTCTCGGCCAGTCCCTGGGCAGCCACAGCGGGGTCAGCAGGGATCACCACCCACAGGACCCAGGGCACTGCTCGTGTCACGCCCTCTTGGGGAACAGATTGGGGACCAGAGGCTGAGGACTCAGGGGCCCCAGGGACCCCTGTGTCCAGAGCACCGGGTGGGGGGCAGGCAGAGGGACAGCCCCCACCTCCCCTGGCCAGCCTCACAGATGCCCTGCCAGTGCTCTTCGCTGCTGCTGGCCCTCGGGTAGGTGGCAAGGGAAGGGCTGGCAGTGGGCCCGGACTCTCAGGGAGATTCCGTGGGCTTTACCCCTGGCTCGCACCTATCCTGTGCCCATCTGAAGGGGAGCAGAGAAGCTGGGGCTGTGGCGGGCTGCGTAGCGGGACAGGAGGGGCTGTGCCTCTGCAGCCCCCACTTCCATCTTTGTACCCTCAGATCCTGTCAGGGCCTGGGCTGCCCACGGCCTCGGAAAATCACGACTCTCAGCCACCTGAAGGCAGCACTCAACCCCAGCCCGGGTCCTGGACAGGACCTCAGCAGAGGAGGGGGCTCTGGGCCAGGGCCCAGCCTCAGGGACCAGGATGCCCGGTCTGTGAGTTTCCCCAGTTCTCCAAAGGCGGGGCTCCTCAGTGAGGGCCCTGGGGACTCTCACACCCTCACTTCTTGTCAAAGGACCAATTCTCTCATTCCAGCCGCTGTATCCGAATAGCCCAGAAGTCAGTCTCTGGGGTCCGTTGTGTGCCCACCAGGACACAACTGCTGCTGGGGTGGCCTCTGCCAGACCGTGGGCTTGAGTGACAGGGGGCTGGGCAGGAGGGGTGCTGCTTCCAGAAGGTGGGGCTACAGGCAAGCTCAGCAGGAGGAGCTTGGAGCTGGAGGAGGCCTCTGCACAGGCTCTGAAGGGTGGGCCCCTCTCAGAGGCTCAGGCGCTCAGAGAGGAGAGCCGTGGCGGAGGGGTGGTGGGCGCACGCAGGCCCGTGCTGCGGGGGGCAGGGGTACAGTCGGGGTGGCTGCACTGTGGGCAGTGTGGCCGGGGGTCAGAACACCAGGACAGGTGTCCTCTAGCTGGCGTAGGGCCCTCAGGAAAAGGTGCCCCTGGCTGAGCTCAGCCCAGAGGTGCACAGCGTGGCAACTGGAGCGTGGGGTGGGCTTGGCCAGACCATGCAGCGCCCTGACCAGGATGTTAGGGCCGGCCGTGCAGACCCTGCCACCCACATACAGGCCTCCTCTCTGGACCTGAAGATCTGGTGTCCCACGGACCCTGACGAGGACCCAGCCTCCCGCAGCAAGAGGCAAACCCGAACAAGGATGGCAGCCCTACAGCTGAGAACCAGAGGGGCAGCTCAGCGAGCCCGCTGCACACGGACCCATGCAGGCCTGGCACAGAGAACAGGGAGCCGCCCACCAGCCAAGCGGGCCTGCGTGGACTCCCACCCTGCTCGTGGGCCTCAGGGCTTCTGCTGCCCAGGGACAGGCCTACGAGCCCCCCTGCCCCACCCCCACCCCCTGCAACCATGAGGCCGGAGGCAGCGCCAAGCACCAATTACAGGAGCCAATTAATTCACACTTAAGGGGGATATTTTCTTTTACTGCTCAGAACCGAGGGGCATAAAACCCTGATTCCTCTTCTGTGGCCTGATCCCGCTCTCCGTGTGCTCATATCATTTAATAACTCCTGCTGCAGACTGAGGGCCAGAGCTGTGGGGACGCAGGGAGCAGGCCGTTCCCCATCAGCAAGCTGGCTGTTTATACTTCCTTCCCCCTCCGAGCCTCCCAGAAGTTTCCATAAAAACAGATGTAGGTAATCAAAGACTTCCTGGCCCGAACAGCTCTGCTCCTAAGGCTTCCGTGCAGCCTGTTCCCTCTGCTGGGGTCTGAGGCTCCAAGACTCCTAAACGGGCCCCGAATCTCTCCCCAGGAAGGGGCGACCTCCTGGCCTGCAGATCCGCGTTCATTTGTCCAGAGTTCTACAGTCAATAAGAATGGAAAGAGCACCTCGGCCATCCCTGGGGCCGTTTCCCATCAAGCTCTACGCACGCACGTGGGATCTGCCGCAGTCGGGGTGCTGATGGGGGAGCGGTGCCAGCCCCATTTTGCAGATGGGAAGGAGAAGGCAGTGAGCTGAAAGGACCTGCCTTGGTGCCTCTGCTCCAGATTCCTGACATTCCAGGAAAAAGGTGGGAGCTATCTGTCTCCTTCCTTGTGGCAGGCGGGCCTGCTGCTAGTCCGGTCCCACGGGCCGAGCGCACCTCTGTCCCGCACAGAGGCGGTGCCCACGCCCTGAGCCCAGCGGCCGGTGGGATGGAGGGCCGGCCCCTGGAGCACCAAGGCCCCGGCCTCCCCCCGTGCTCCCTGCAGCTCATCGCTTACTGCCCGCAGAAGCTGAGCAGAGCTTGCAAAAATGATGCTCATATCATTTTTGCGGGGTTGGGTTCCTGTCTCTCCCTGGTACCTCATGGGTATAGTCTTGGCAGGAGGGCAACCCCCTTTGCCTGCCTCTTGCTGCCCCTCCACACTGTGGAGATCAGGGTGGGTTCAGATGGGTCCCACTTGGGGACCCTCTGCCTGAGAATGAAGCCGACACAGGGGTAAGCAGAGCCCTGTCCACCTTGTTTAGGCCCCGCTTCCAGCCAGGCCTGAAGTCCCTGGACTTGACAGCAAGAGCCAACGCTCTGTCGGTGTTGTTTCAGGCCTGACTTGAGCCCGCTGGTCAGGTTCCGTGCCTGTGCGGACGAATCTGGCGCACGCGGGGCCGTCCCTCAATGAGCTCGGCTTCCTCCCGCAGTCGCAGTGGGAGGGCAGCTCTGACACCTCGGGCGGGGCTGGCCTTCCTTGCGTTCCATCAAGAGAAGAGGAGGCAGCTGTCCCAGAGCCACCCACCCCACCCCTGAAGGCACCCGGGAGGCTATAGTCAAGGAACAGAACCCCAGTGGGGATCTAACAGAAACCTGTCCTGCCTGTCCCTTGCTCAGAGCCACCCAGGGCCTTCTCATGCCCTTGGGTTGGACCAGGCCGGGCTCTGCTCTCCCCTCCTGGCTGGGCTGCAGCCTCTCTAGCCTGTGGTCCTACCGGGAAGGAGCCGGCTGGCTTCACCTCCAGGCCTCCCACTCAGCTCACCCCGCACGCCGGCTCCTCCCAGCTGCTCCTCCTGGGTTGCTCTCAGCGCCACCGTCACCTCCCCTGGGGCCTTCCTGGGGCCCCTTCACTGTGATCCCCTCCTTCCTTTCCCCATGTTTATTGTTTGCTTCCCCCCACGGGAACAGAGGATTTTAGCGTTGCTGTGACCACAGGGCCTGGAGATGGGCCCTACACAATGAAT
Source organism: Miniopterus schreibersii (assembly GCF_964146895.1). NCBI lineage: Eukaryota > Metazoa > Chordata > Mammalia > Chiroptera > Miniopteridae > Miniopterus > Miniopterus schreibersii. Next base: position 38,745,495 of record NC_138121.1, read on the forward strand.
GAATGAATGAATGAATGAATGAATGAATGAATGAATGAATGAAGAGAGCACTGCCTCCAAGGCCTTGCCAGTGACCCTCCACCCCTCCTGGTTACCTGCATCTCATCTTCACCACACACATCCACGGCGACCACCCTCATCTCTGCCTTCCTTCCGGAGATCGGGGGTCCTTCCTTCCCCAGAGCTCTCTCACCGTGGCCGCTGGCCCCTGGTCACCCGGGAATAAAATGCCTCTGGTTGTGACTGACCTCAACCCACCTGGTGCCCTGAGGGCGGTGGGGACTCCGCAGGCCCAGTTCCAGGGAGCAGTGACCAGGATAGTGGTGCTGTTTTCTTCCATATGCGGGTAAATGAGTTTTCCCTACCAGACAAGAATGACAATTTACAGAAAATTATGCTCTCGGTTTGTCATCTGGAACGAGCGGAAGTGCGATTCTATAGTAACCCATCCCGACGGGCTCGCTATTGTGCGCGCACCTGCTAACATTTGTTAAGCCCAGGCTTTGCGGGAAGGACATTCTGATCGCTTCTGAAGTTTGCTGCGCAATTCCCCTCACTCTCAGCACACGGTCTTTGTGCTGGAAATTTCCCCCGGGGCTCCTGTGAGCACCCGCGACATGCACGTGGCCCACGCAAGACAGCCCAGGCAGCCGCAGCCCTCCCTTCCTCAGGACTCTGACGGGGGCCCAGCAGGTGCGGGGCTGCGAGACAGTTGGCACCTGTGTGGAGCTTGCCGGAGGCGGAGCTGCGCGGCACCCACTGGAACTAGAGATGCTTCCCAGCGCGGGCGGGGCGGGGGCGGGAGGCAGCAAGGGGCAGAGGACGGGAGGGTGGAGGGCTTTGGCTGGCAGCATCTGGGCCACGCAGGGTGGGCTTGTGAGAGGGGGGCACTAGGCTGCCAAGGTGCTGTCAGGAAGGGCAAGTGATCATTCCCCCCTCTCACGCCCAGTCTCTGTGGTCCTACAGAAGCCGCTCATTCCAGCCCACTGGTCTAGATGGTAGCCCCCCAACCCCAGGTCCTTGCCTTGGAACAGCAGCCCAGCAAATGCCAAGTGGCCTGAGAGCCCCGTGGGCAGGAATGAGGCTGCTAACATCTCTCGGGGCCTCGCTTAGGGCCGGGTGCGTAGTGGGTGCTGGGGAAGCACCCCCAGGCTGAGTCCTGGCTGGTCAGAGGGCCCTTCCTCTGAGTGGGCCCTTCATGCTGACTGGTCCCGTGCAGCCTCCTGGGTGTCCAGGGCCCGTTCCAGGGTCTCACCGACACGAGGCTCAGAGGACAGGTGGGTCATAGGCAGAGGCAGCAAGGACAGGGCTTCTTCCATGAGGACCCTCAGGAAAGTATTGTCACACCCACCTCTAACTGGCAATGACTCGGGGACAGGAGAAGGTGGACACAGGAACGGACATTCGCTGAAGCTTTCTCTGTGGAAATAAACACTTAGGAACGTCATAAAGGGACAGCGGGCAGGCGTGACTAAAGAGCTTTGGCACCTTGGGCTACAAAGCAGTGAGCATACAGAAATCACATATGTATTGGTTCTCGCTCCTTGCAAAGCCCCTGTCCTTGGCTTGTGAACTTTACTCAGCCTTCAGGTCCAATTCAAATGTCTTCTCTTGGAAGCACTATATAGTGCATGCCCTCCCATCCCCAACCCACATGAGATTGCCCCCTCGGCTGAGCTTCCTGCTAGTAGCTCCATGTTGTATTCACAGACTGACAGCAGGCAGAACTTGAGCAGGCTGAGGAGGAGTTTCGTGATGTTAGCTGAGTGGGTTAAAAGGTTCCATACCTGTGCAGGTACCATGACTGGCTGTCCTACATTCAGCCTACTTTACTTCCCACCAGCACCTAAATCTGTGATTCCCACTTCACAGTACATTTGGGTGTGCAGTCATATTCCTCCAACCACTGCCCTGCCCACTGAGTCATTCATCCAGGCCAGTCCATGCCCACTGGATGGAAGGAAGGAAGGAAGGAAGGAAGGAAGGAAGGAAGGAAGGAAGGAAGGAAGGAAGGAAGGAAGGAAGGAAGGGAGGGAGGGAGGAAAGGAGGGAGGATAAATAGATGGAGTGTGCATGGATGGATGGAAGGAAGCATGGATAGATGGATGGATAAATAGATTGATAAATGGGTGGATGGATGAATGAATGAATGGATTGATAGATGGGTGGATGGATGGATAGATGGATGATGAATGGATGGATGGATGGATGGATGGATGGATGGATGGATGAATAGGTAGATGGGTGGATGAGTGGGTGGGTGGATGGATGGATGGATTGATAAATGGGTGGATGAACGAATGGATGGATTGATAGATGGTTGAATGGATGGATAGATGGATGATGGATGGATGGATAGATAGATAGATAGATAGATAGATAGATAGATAGATAGATGAATAGGTAGATGGGTGGGTGGGTAGATGGATGGATTGATAAATGGGTGGATGAGTGAATGAATGAGTAGATTGATAGATGAGTGGATGGATAGATAGATGGATGATGGATGAATGGATAGATAGATAGATGATAGAGATAGATGATAGATAGATAGATAGATGATAGATAGATAGATAGATAATAGATAGATGATAGATAGATGATAGATAGATAGATAGATAGATAGATAGATAGATAGATAGATAGATGAATAGGTGGATGGGTGGATGAGTGGATGGACAGATCGACCAAATGAAAGAGCAAGGGCAGGCCTACACCCAAGTGTCAAGCTGCTCTGCATCAGGACCTTGGGAATGAAGGAAAAGGACGGGAAGGGTTGGGAGGGGGTGTCTCCATCTCTTTTCCAACAAGGGGGAAATGTTATAAATTAAATCAGCCGAGAGATAACTGCCGTGTATCTACTGTGTGCCACCTGCTGTGCAGTGGGTGGGGAAGATGTTAGGAGGAAGCGGAGGAGATAAGAAAGAAAGTCGAGCAGGGAGAGGGGAGGAGAAAGGGAAGGCGAGGCCCAAGACCATGCAGACTGGGTGGTGAGGCCAGGGGAGGCTCCAGGCAGCCTAGAGATCCACTAAAGGGAGGGCAGTGTCCTGAAAGTTCAGCTCTTTCCAGCGCCACCTGCAAGCTCTTCTGCTTTAGTGTTATTGCTTGTTCTGCTGAGAACTGGGTCTTGAAATGCCCAACCTGAGGTGAGTCATTTTTCGTCTCTCTGGAACAGCCTTTGCCACCCAAAGGTTTGGGCTCTGGGGCAGATTGGGGTCCCCAGAGGGAGAGGGTCACGGAGCCTACTGGAACTTCCAGGTTGGTACCAGCCCCCTGAACCCTGGCACCATAACAATTCTCCCCAAAGGTGGGTCAAATGGGGAGGGTCCTGGAGCTCAACCATCTAATGAATATGTATTGGGCCCCTTTGGTGTGGGTTCTGTACCAACCTGGGACAGGGCAGGTACTGAAATCTGTCCTGCAGCCGACCAGGTTATGGGTACGGGGGTTGGAAGAGAGGCAATAAGTAAACAAGCCAGGGAAGGGTTAAATGTAGAATTCCCATGTGGCTCAGAAGTTCCCCTCCTAGGCACGTACCGAAGAAATGGAAACATACGTCCCCACCAAAGCTTGTACCCAAGTGTTCATAGCAGCATTATTCGTAGTAACCAAACTGTGGAAACAACACAAATGTCCACCGGTGGGCAAGCAGATAAACAAAATATGGCGAATCCAGACAGCGGAATACGATCCAGCCACGGGAGGAATGCTGCTTGGACTCCGAGCGAAGGCAGCCCCACATGCTACGTGATTCCGTCCGTCTGACGACCCAGATCAGGAGATCTGAAGAGACGGGAGGCAGATTAGGTGGCTTCGGGCTGGAAGGGAGGCTAGTGGGCGAGAGTTCACAGCCTTCCCTCCGAGGCCATGGGAGTGTTTCAAAGGGACCGTGGTGAGGGTTGTGCGTGTCTGCAAATATACTAAAAGCCATTGCATTGCTCACTTTCTTTTTTCTTTTTTTGCTAATCCTCACTGAGGATATTTTTTCCATTGATTTTTAGAGAGGGAGGAAGGGAGAGAGAGAGATCAGTCGCCTCCCCCACGTGCCGCCACCCGGCCGGGGATGGAACCTGCAACCCAGGTACGTGCCTTTGCCCGGGAACCAAACCCGAGGCCCTTCGGTGTGCAGGCAGGCGCTCTAACCACCGAGCCACCCCGGCCAGGGCTGAGTTGCTCGCTTTAAATGGGTGAACTCTCTGGTATGCGAATCATATCTCAATAAAGCTGTTGTTTTTTTTTAAAAAGAAGAAAAAGCAAAAGAATTGCAACTATCAGACGGATTCAGAGCGAACGATGTCCTACAAGATAACTGGGCTGGACTTGTCCAAAAGCCAGCGTCACGGGTCCGAAGAAGGGGGTGGGGCTGCTCTATTTGAAAGGGACCGAAGAGCAGGGACTTTGATTGGATTCTTAAAAAACAACCTGGGGACAACGAGGGGGTTGATGCGGGTTAGACATCAAGTGGCATTATGGGGTAATTGTTAATATCTATGTGCAAAGATGCTGTGTTCACTGAGGAGAGTGCCCTTATTCTTAGGGAACATATAGAAATATTTGGGGTGACATGTCACGAGGTCTGCAAGTGTGCCGCAAAAAGTGTGTGTGTGTGTGTGTGTGTGTAGAAAAGGCAAGAAAAAGCAAACAGCAAAATATTAACAACTGGTGCGTCTAGGCATTCATGATACCAGTCTTTCGATGTTTTCATACATTTGATATACAGAGAAGTCAGAGAAAAAATGTCACTTTGCCTTAGTGTTACTCCTCAACACCTTCCAAGTCCCAGGGTTTCTCACCCCATTAGAGTCCAGCTCTGCAGTCCAGAAACTGGGTCTCTGGATGCCACCCAGGCTCCTGTTCCCCAGGGCCAAGTTCATCTTTCTCCAAACAGCACAATCCAGCTGCTTCCCACCAGGCCCCTCCAACCCGCCCCTCAGCCGCCATCCTCCCCCCAACACCTGGCTCCCCAAAGCCTGTGCCCCACATGGCAGCAAGAGGACTCCCCTTCTGCACCCTAGCCTGAGCCTCCCAGTCCTCCCCACCTCCCAGTCCCTCAGAGGAGCCTTGTCCCACCAGTCCCTGGCCCTGCTCCCTGCACCCCCAGGAGGAGCCTCTCCTGCTGGGCTCGTACCTCTCAGCTCCAGGACCAGCTCATCGGGAGCCAGGCTCCCTCCTCTGCCCCCCCCAGTCCGCGCAGGTGGAAGGACTGCTCCTGCCCTCAGAGCCGGTGTCCTGCTCCGCAGCATCCTCGCTGGTGAGCTCAGCTGCTGTGGCCTCCCTGGCTGTGTCCTGACCTGAGGCGGGCCGACGGCCGCACCAGCTGGGGAGCCGAGGATGGTGTGTGGTCGTACCTCACACGTGCTCAGAGCTGCACCTAACACCTGACTCACGGCAGGGACCTGGGTGTGGTCACACGGTCAGTGTCTCCCTGCCCCACCAGCCTGCGGGCTCCCAGTGGACAGGACAGCTGGGGCTCCCCACTCCTTGGACCCTGGGCACATTGGACAGAGGTGTGGCTGTGATAAAGACCAGCACCGACAGTTAGATCCCCACAGGCTGTCTGATGGGGGCTTGCTTGATGGAGTATGTTTTGCCCCCTTAGCTGTTGGCAGGTAGATGGGCCTCCCGCCACTCTCACCCCTGCTGGCAGTGGCCTTGACCTTTGGCCAGCCCCATTTTGGGGGAAGGACGCTGTGCTGTCAGCACAGCCCCAGCTGCTGGTCTACAAATCACTCCCGTCTGGGTTAGTGCAGGTGAGGGGTGTGGAGATGCTCTGCCTGGACCCCTGAAGAAGGTCGCACTGCCCCAGGTGCAGAGCCAGCCCCGGGCCTCCCGCCGCAGTCTCATCTGACGCCCCAGCCACAGAGAAACCTTGCTGGGTGGCCCTCTGCAGTGACCAATGACTCCTGCCCCTCTGCTACTCCGGCTGCTACCCCCTCTTTTGCCGGGTGTTGGTCCCTGGACACTCTCTCTGCTTTAGAGAACCCCTGTTCTCTCTGTTCCAAGAGAAGGCAAGGGAGCACCCCAGTACCTCGAGTCCTCACTTGCCAGCCGGAGCAGGACCACCAGGCAGCAGGGGGAGGGCTGGCAGACACCCCATGGCGTGGCACCCCCTCTGCAGAAGAGTTGTCTGGAGGGCCCCTGTCCCTGGCGGCCTTAGGTAGTGACTGCCCTCTCCAGACTTTCCTGGGCAGAACCACGTGTGTCTATGACATGACGTGTCACTGCGCTCATGACCATGGAGGTGCGGGGACAGGAAGCTAGGCCTTCCAAGGGGAGAGACACGCTGGCAGCTCGCCTGCGGGGGTGGAGCTATATTTCCAGGGCATGCTCTGCCCAGCCACCCCTTCCCCGGCTCTGGTGAGCCTCCCAGGCGCCGGGGGTCTGCATTCTCAGCAGGCGGTAGGTAGCCCATCACTCTGTCTGCAGACATAGCTGAGCCATGTGTCCCCTCCACCTCCACCTAGCTCCGACTTTGGCCACGCTGCCATCTTGCCTGGGCCATGTCTGTCCCCCTCCAGGGTCCGCCAGCCTCCCGCATCCACACCCCCTTAGCAGCAGTGATCTGAACACATGTAAATTGTCACTCTCCCACTTAAACCCAGCGAGGGCGGCTAAGAGCATTAGAGTAAAATTCAAACTCCCTGGCAGAGCCTCTAAGGCCCCGGGCAGGTGCCCTGCCTCCCCACCTATCTCAGCCTCGCCCTCCCTGGCCGCCCAGCCTTCTTGCTGGAGCCCTCCTAAGGCTGAGACTCACTAGCACCTCTGGGCCTTGGCACACACAGCCCGGGGGACCTTCCCCACAGCTCTGGGGGCTGGATTTTTGTCGTGCTTCAGGTCTTAAAGGCTCAAATGTCTCCTCTTGAGAAAGGCCTTCCTGAGAGCCCTTATCTCCAGCGATAAGCTCTGCTCGCTTTCTTCCTCCCTCTCGCATCCCCCAGGACTTTCCCCAGTGCTCAGAGCTGCGAGCCCCACCTTCTCTCAGCACATGTCAGTTTACTTATGTCCTGACCCTCTCCCACCCTGGGACAGGTCTGCACCTGCCCTGGTTCCCTCGATTCCAGGTGAGGGGATGGTCCTGGCACACAGCAGGACTTCAGTGAAGATCCAGGGGTGGGCACAGGATGGGAGATGAAGCCTGTGGCCCTGGTGGGTGAGGGACCCCTTCCCACTTCCTGTCTGTGCCATATGGCTCTCTGTGCATTGGGCCCAACTGCAGATGCTCTAACTTGGAGCTTTCTTGCTTTTGTGTGTTGATAACAGAAAGATGGAACACAGCGTTCCACACATTTTGTGTTTGAAAACTATGTGTATATAAAACAGACTTTGGTGGTACTAGCCAACCACTTGTGAAGTGGGAGGAAAACACAGCAATTAGAGAGAGAGGGGGAGGTGCCAGATGAGGAGGAGGCCACATCTTGGGGACTGTGAGTTTCCCAAGGAGTGGGCTCCATCCACGAGGTTGTGGGGGCACAGAGATCCTGTGGCCCCCAGGTCCCCTGGAGGCAGAGTCCAACTCTGCAGGAAACATGGCACAGAGGGTGCTTGTCTGGGCTTCTGCCCTGGGGCCCCCTCCTCCGCTGGCCCTCTCCCCGCCATGCTTTCTCTGTCCCAGACACTTCCTGGGGTACCACGCCACCTCAGCCTCAGGGTCTTGTCCCAAGCTTCCTCACCCATCCCACCTCTGCCCCTGCCTCCTGGCCTTATTCCGAATCTTTCGCTCCTGGGTTTGAGTGCCAGTGCCTGCCCTGGGCCTCTGGGCAGCTTCCTTCCGAAGGGCCCCAAACGAGTAAACAAACGCACAATGAAGAACCAGCTCCAGTCCCCGGCACTGGGACAATCAGAACATGGGGCTTAATTCAAAGGGGAGAAGTAAGCATTTATTCCACTGCGTGAGCTGTATTTCAGGGCAATTGAACAGCCCAAACTGATGCAGACCATTTCTTCACAGTTGGGCCCAGTGGGTGCATCAGGAAGCGCCGTGTGCCCAGAGGCGGTCCATCGCCAACACCCTTCAGGATGGCAAGGGCGCGGTACTGACGAGAGCTGAGGACTTTTGGTCGGTTTTATTAGTTTTTAAGTTATTTACAGACAACACACCCCGACCTTGCCTGCACCAGGGTGGACTGCTCCCACGCACCATTGCCCCCTCCCCCCAGCAGGCCTTTAATTGGGAAGAAATGAAGGAAATAGAAAGTCACCATTTTGCAAACTCTAATGAAAAAACAGATTCAGGAAACAATCATCAATGGATGAAAGTATTAGGTGAGGGGCAGTGGGGAACTTTAGGAGGGAAGGATGAGGCTCCCACCCCCTGACCCCCTGGCAGTGGGAGGGGCCATGGTGAGAGGGGACTGCCAGGCACAGCGGGCCTCTGGAGCTGGAGACCCATGAAGCATCACCTACATCAACTCGATCCCCTTCTTCTACTGGGAATACCGGGGACGAGCACACAGGCTTCTGGAAGGGGAATCGGCTCTTGGGGAACCCACCTGGCCTGCAGCACGTCTGGGAAGGAGGGGCTGCTCCAGAGTGAGCCGGCCCAGGACACAGCGGGATCCTGTGCAGCCTAATTCCTGCCAAGGGTTAAAAGATGTATTCAGAACAACTGGGAAGTTAGATTCTAGGCTGATAGCAAGTGATACCAGGAATTGTCACATAATCAGGTGTGTCACTGGCATTGTGGTTAGGTGAGAAAACACTCGGACTTTTTAGAGATGCTACTCAAGTATGTGAAAGTGAAATCACATTATGTTTGGGATTCACCTTAAAAATACTTCAGCAAAGGGGAGCAAAAGGCCACAGGCTTCGGTCAGCAAATCCAATGAAGTCTTAATTAGCAATCTGCAGGCCAACATTATGAGGCTCACTCACTGTCATCGCTCCACTATGTGCACGTTCAGAAATTCTTATAATTCAAAAAACAAAAACAAGACAGGATGCCGAGGGAACACTGGTGAGAGGCAAGAAAGAGAATACAGTCCTGAGATGGAGCCTGTTCAGAGGGTGCGGATGTCAGAGAAAGGGGAAGAGAGCCTGGGCTGGGGCGCAAGTAGGCGGACAGGCCCCGGCTCCAGGGCGGGAGGGTGTGGGCTGTGCAGCAGGTGTTATTCTGCCATCACTGGGTAGCTGGCAAATGGTTTTAAGGGGCAGGTTTCATTGGATTTACAGAAGTACATTTCTTCAGAAGAAAGGTGACTCTAGTTGTCCCATGACAAAGGCATTGCAGTGTGGCCTTCTGGGCAGCAGACAGTGGCTCCCTTGAGGGCAGGGCGGAGAAGGGCAGAAGTGTAAATATTTGGGGGACAGAGAGCCACAGGGGCTTGCTGGCGCCTGCGGTGCAGAGGGAAAGAGAAAGGGACAGTTGAGGAGGAACGCCAGGTTTGGGGCATGAGCAACTGAGTGAATGAATGTTGGAACCTGGTGGAGAGGGCGTGGGACAGTGGGGGAAGCCTGAGCTCACCTGCAGGCCTCTAAGGCCCAGAGGCCTAGGGCGGCAGGAAGGAGCCTGGAGGGGCAGGGCCGAGGTGGGCGGGAGAGTAAGCACACCCGGAGGGAGCATTAGGAGAGCGACTCCAGGGCTTACCTGGCAGAGTAAAGGCACTGAGGAGCACAGGGGGAGGAAACCAGGAGTGTGCGGTTCTCCCTGGAAGAAGGGACTGGGCCTCGGCATCCCACACCCGACAGGGCCGTGAAATGAAGCCTGAAAGGTGCCCTTTGGAGTGGGTGAGATGGAGAGCGTGGCTGGCTTCACAAAGCCAGCTTCAGGGCCTCCACTTCCTGCCCCTCCCCTCCTGAGCCGGATGGGACCTGCTGCCGTGCTCCCTCCCCTGCGTTCCCCTGGCTGTGGTGAGGGACTGGGGGCACTTCTCCCTTGCACTGGGGCTGAGCACCTTGGGGGCAGGATGCCTGGTTCAGCCTTCAGGCCCCGGGAGCAGAACTCCTCCTTGTAGCCAGTCAGTGGTCCCCTAATGAGCACCACTGTGTGCAAGGCACCTGGTGAGCCCGGTAAAGTGGTCCAGTCACCAATTCCTCTGTCGCCCAGCGTCATGAAAGGAACTTGATCAACTGTCCCCAACAAGGGAACTGAGCCCATCATTCCCCCACCAAAAACTGATCAGCGCTAACCCAGGGCACACCTTGTAGGACCGACGGGACAAACGCTGAAAAGACAGCCGTCCTCCACCCCTGGGCCACCTGCACAGAACCCACCAAAGTGCCCTCCCACACCCCCCACGGGGGCCTCACATCCACCCTCTTCATCCTGCTCTCCGCCAGCCAGAGGAGGAGCTGGGGGGGTGAAGCCTTCCCCAGGGTCATACTGAGATGGGACCAGGGCACCACGGTCGCGCCTTCTCAGCACAGCCGGGCCTCCTCCTGCTGGGCGCAGGCTGAACCCACCCCCTCCCCGCCTGCCAGTCATCCCTCTGCTTACTGACCACAGTGCTACGTGTTAATTTCAGTGAGAGCAGGTCACACGTGAGTCACCCCCTTTCTAATTCCCTCACATATTCTGCTGCATCAGGAGACAGTCTCAGTGTGACACTGAGGTGGCCTCAACACTGCTCCAATGTTTGCTCACCTCCGTTTTTAAAAAACTGTGGTAAGATACACATCACACACAATTTACCATCTTTTTTTTTTCTTTCAGTCCTCACCTGAGGATATTTTCTCCATTGATATTTTTTAGAGAGCGGAAGGGAGGGGAGGAGCCAGAGAGAGAGAAACACCTATGAGAGAGACACATCGACTGGACTCAGGGCCCTGACTGGAGTCGAACCTGCAACCCTTCAGTCCAAGGGCCAGCCCTCTAACCACTGAGCCAAACTGGCCAGGGCAAATTTACCATGTTAAGTGTCCAGTTCAGTGGCATTAACTACACTCACCCTGTTGTGCAGCCAGTATCTCCAGAATCTTTTCATCTTGCAAAGCTGAAACCCTGTCCCCATTGAACACTGACTCCCTCCCCCTCAACCCCAGCTCTGACAACTGCCATCTACTTTCTGTAGCTATAAATGTGACTGCCCTAGGCACCTAATCAAAGTGGAATCCCACAGTCATCCCTGGTTTAGGCAGAAAGGGCTCAGGCACACTCACTTTGATGCTCCCCTTCTCCTGGGAGCTGTGATGCTGGTTTTCCATCTAGATTTTCAAGCCAACAGACAAGTGACAAGTGTAACATCATGAAAGGCTGAGGGGGGAGAGGCTGTCAGACAGAGGAGAGAGGGTAGCGGGACGGGTGGTGGGGAAGCCCGGCCTTGAGCTCAGAGGCTTCTGGTGCTGAGCCCGGTGTCCCTGATACCAGCCCCACGTGGGCCTCTGCAAAAGAATGTGCCGGCCATTCCATGCCCCACCTCCTTAGCTCCGTCACCACCTGAGAAAGGCTTTCTGTACCTCTCACCTTTGCCCCCGACGCATTCATCCATCCACTTATTCAGCAGACCTGGCTGTCCAGACCCTGGGCTGAGTCCGGGAAACGCTCGGGCCTCCGGGCTGGGTCGCACCCAGCTTGTCCCCTCCTCAGTGCCTCTTCCTTCTCTCCTCCTCGTTACTTAATCCTGACCCTCCATTACCCAAGACCCCGCTCTGCAGGCTCCAAGTCAGCTCTTAATTCCCAGGTGGGGGCTCAGTGTGAGACAGCTAGTGGCCAGGTTGACACCTATAGAAGTAGAGACAGAGGGTGATGCTGACCCACCCAGAGGTTGGCTGTGCTGTGGCCCCGCTCCGATGGGGGCCCGACTTTGCCCTACCTTCCTACTATTCACCGGGTCAAACCTTGAGTAGACAGGAATTCCGCTTTTCTTTTTTTAAAATTTTGTTTTATCTTTATTGTTGAAAGTATTACAAATGTCCCCTTTTTCCCCTCAAATTGATCCCCTCCACCCTGTACCCCTTCCCCCAGGCCCTCACCCACCACTGTGTGTCCATGGGTTATGCATATGTGCATATAAATTCTTAGGTTAATCTCTCCCCACCCCCCTTCCCTCCGAGATCCCTCAGTCTGTTCTGTGCTCCTATGTCTCTGGATCTTTGTTCATCGGCTTATTTTGTTCATTAGATTCCACATATGAGTGAGATCCTGTGACACTTGTCTTTCTCTGACTGGCTTGTTTCACTCAGCATAATACTCTCCAGGTCCCACCTGTCTCAGAGGGTAAGGGATCCTTCTTTTTTACAGCAGCATAGTATTCCCTGGTGTAAATGTCCGAGGAGATGCTTGATATGACTTCCACTTTCTTGAACTTGTAGGGACCTGTTTTGTGTCCTAGCCTGTGGCCTGTCTTCGAGAATGTCCCATGTGCACTTGAGGAGAATGCCTATTCTGCAGCTTTGGGGTGGAATGTCTCCATCTGATCTGGCGTGTCATTTAGAGTCACCGTTTCCACGGAGACTTTTTGTCTGGACGCTCTACCCGCTGAAGCCAGCGGGTGTTCGGGTCCCCTCCGGCGACTACCGCTGTCGGTCCCTCGCTTACAGTCCTCCAGAGGCTCTTGCGGCCCGTGTGTCTTCTGCTCTGCGGAGGGTCTCGTCTCTGCAGATGGCAGACAGCTGGGTCAGGTTTTCACCGCCGTCCCCTGGCCACGGCAGCGGCCTGCGCCTCCACGCAGCCACTTTGGGGCACCCCGCTCTGCGCCGCTGGTCCCCAGAGGGAGTGGGGCGGCCCTGGCACTCCCGGTTCCGCCGGTCCCCGCCCACTCGCGTGACTGACCAGTGCCTCCCGGTGCCGGAGGGACTCGGGACGGAGCCAGCGACTCCACCGGCGCCCGCGGGCCTGCGTCCGCGGCCGGGGAGGAGGGCGCACGTGGGGCTGCAGGCCCAAGGCGGAGGTCGTCGCCCTGCCCCTCACTCGCGGCGCCCTGGGTTGCAGGTTATGAGAAACCCAACCCCAACAGGCCGGTACACACACGGGCAATCCACGGGCTCCGGCATCGACGCTTCCTCACGACGGAGCCCGACTCCCTCCGAGGAAGGGCGCGAGAGGCAAGATGGCCTCCGGGTCCCAGGCCCCTTCCCGTCCGCTCAGCAACAGCCGAGGCTTTTCATTGGCCCAACTTGGGTCGGGTGCCTACCCCTGAACCAATCGCAAGGTTATGAATGTTGTGCTCTGATTGGCCAAGAACCCCTGCCCATCAAAGTGCCCAGAGCGGCGCCTAAAGGGAACTGAGAGCCTGGCCAGCGGGGCGCCGAGGCCTCCTCTGCCCGTGCCCGTGCCCGTGCCCGTGCCCGTGCCCGTGCCCGTGCCCGTGCCCGTGCCCGTGCCCGTGCCCGTGCCCCCGCCGCCCGCCGGCCTCCGTGTCTCGTAGCTGTGCCTGTTTTCAGAAAACCCCAAATAGGGACATTTAAGTGAAAGCTGGGCTCTCTTGTGTCTTAGCCCAGGCGGGGGTAGCTTGTTGCTGCATATTTGCCCCCCAACCTGGTGACCCCCCCCAGTTCCTTGAAGTGTCTTCGAATTAGTCTCTGTTCCTGGCAACTCTGAGCTCAGCACAGAATCCATAATGTCAGCTCGCTGCTTTATCACCTGCTAAGTTTAAAGGTCAATTGTAATGCTCACCGGAGTGTTTAAGTTGATCAGCGCCTCTGGAGAAGTACTGGCCGGCTCGCTCTCCAGCGGAAAGGGGGTTCGGCGGGGCTCCGAGCCCCCGCTGGTTTGCCCGGCTCCCCCCGGATCCACGGCGAGGTGCGCTTCAGCCCAGTGGTAACCAAGACTTGGGGCGCACCCTGGGGCCAGCGCAGCCAGGTTCCAGGCCTCAGCCCCCTCCCGCTGGGCCCCCTGCGTGGCCAGGTGGGCCCTTCCCGGGTGGTTTTCCAGTCTGAGCCCCGCGAGGCCTCTGCATTGGCTCAGCCAGATGGCGACAGCTGCCCGCTCCACTCCCAGCCACAGCCCACACCTCCTGGATCAGCCCTCTGGGGCAGCGGCCGTCCTGGACCTTGCCTGGTGCCTTTAAGGAGGTGGTAAAGGCTATGCACACAATGGACTGTCACTGTCAGCAGGCAGTTTCCCGCCCCGAAAGCTGTCTGGGGTCCCGGGTCAAGGAATCCTGTCTGGGAAGGACTTCTCCCATGAGCTGACTTCGCCCATGAGCTTGTATCCTGGCTCCGGTCTGGACCCTTCCACCACCGTCAGGGCCTGACCCACATATGAAGCTAAGCAGATGCCCCCGAATTTCTTTATGAATGATAATAATTGTTAATACATATTGAGCACTTACTCCATGCTAGACACTATGGCAAATGCATTATGGATATTAATACAGCAACCCTAGAGGTTGGGAATAATTAGAATCACCCTATTTTACAGATGAGGAAATTGGGTTACCAAGAGACTAAGGAGCTTTCCCAAAGTCTCATGGCAAAGGTGCTGCCCTCCCTCCACAGCACCTGGTTTACTACCTCTAGTCCAATCCACGTGTCCCTCCAGGCTGAACCAGTTCTTGGACACCCTGAACCCAAATAGCCAAAGGTGAACTGCCCCGGACGAGTGGCCACTGATAACTCTGAATACTCCAAGCCTTTGAGCAGCTGTTTCCGCTGCCTCAGACTTACCCTTTCTCTTGCCTCTACCACACTTGTTATCCTTCCAGCCTTCCTCCAGGCAGCCTTCTTGTCATCCAGGAGTAGGTTGGGTCCCCCATCCCCCTCCAATTCCATGTGAAGTCATATCCCCCAGAATTTTCCCATCTCAGCCCTTAGCACTCTGTACAGCAACTGACTGCCTTTCCTCCAGACTGGAAGCTCCCAAGTAGGCAGGGATTATTAAAGTCTTGCTTTAATTTGTTTTAGTTATTTTTTTTAAAAGAAAATGTAATTGTTTATTGAAGTGTAATACTTTCAGTAAAGTTCACAAATCTTAAACGTGTATACAGCTCAATGAATTTTAATGTATGCACATAGCTATGTCACCACCGCTCAGATCAAAAAATAAAACGTATGTAGTGCCCAGAAGTTTCCCTGGTCCCCTCCCAGTCATTATCCCCACCGGGAGGTAACCACTGTTTTGACCACTGTCACCACAGTTTTGCCTTTTATGAAACTTCAATTAAATGGAATCACAGGGTAATATGCTTTTGTGCCTGGCTTCTTGCTCAGCACTAGGTCCGTGATAGTCGTTCGAGTTGCTTCCTGTTTCCATGGTTCCCTTTTTATTCCTGAGTAGTATTCCATTGAATGGATTTACCAAATTGATTTCTCTGTCATACCAGTGCGTGAACATGGCGGCTAGGATATGAAAGATCTGGAACTCTCATTCTTTGCTTGTGGGAGTGTAAATTGCTACAACCACTAAGGAAAACTCTGTCTTATCCATCATTGTTATAATAACTATCATTTATTGAGCATTTACTATGTGCCAGGCACTTTACTAAGTGATTCGTCTGCATTATCTCACTTAACCCTCATAATGATCCAAGGAAGTAGATAGTTGCCATCTCAAAACTGGACAATCGTGGTATCAGTGCTGTAGGATTATTGTGACGTTTCACTGGGCTGACACCTTGAAGGATTAGCTCAGAGCTGCCATTCTGGACTCTTGGTTTACGATACCTGTTATCGTTATTACTAAAGGGCACAGGGTTGGGAGTTCAGGGGCCTGGGTCCCATCCCTGCCTAAGCCAACCTGAGCAAATCACCTCAGCAGCCCTGACCTCAGGTCCCCTGATAGGTCAACAGTCTACTAACAGGGGCCTTGTGGAGGTGGCACAAGTTACCCTCTTCAGCAAGGCCCAGGCTCTAACCTCAACACCGCTGCGGAGGGGTGGGGAGGACACAAGGCTGAGGCTGTGTATCAGGAAGGACCTTGGGCGTGTTCAGGAGCCCTCTGCTATAGCATCTTCTAGAAACTGAGTGCAGAAGGTCCTTTCAAGCTGTGATTGTTCGATACCTGCCTCTCAGTAGCCTGTAAGCTCCTCAAAAGTTTGATCCATGTATGTTTTTCAGGCATTTGTTCACAAATAGGATTTAAGTGCCTCCCTTCCTCCAGGCACTATGCCAAGACCTGGGAGATACCACAGTGAACAAGACATCTGAGGTAGGGAGAGGGACACCACACGAGGCAACAACCAAGGAGCGGGAGACTTAGGGTGTGAAGGAACCTCAGGGGGGCCACGAGGGGAGGAACCCCTGGGGAGAAGGGTGCTGGAGAGTAAATGGTCACTGAGACCTTGAAGCTCTTGGGGAGGGGGAGCCCAAGGGGACCCGAGCAGGTGACAAGCTCCTGGGCCCTGAGAGGGCAGAGGGTGGCCGAAGCCGTGAGGGAGGTGTGGAGGGGAGGTCTCAGGGGGCCCAGCTGCCAGTTCACAGTGGGCGCTGGAGGGCAGGGCAGGGAGCGTGGGTCGGATCCTAAGGCCCACAGGAAGCACTCGCAACGCCTCAGGCTAGAGGGCCACGTGGAACCCAGGTCCCGAGGTCTCCTGACGCCCGGTTGGGGTGGGGGCGCCCGTGGAGGGGGCCGGGCTGTTGCCCAGTGAGTGGGTGAGTGAGTGCGGGCATGCACGGACAGACGCGGGTCTCGGAGTAACAGCTGACCCAGCAGGGCCCAGGCCCGCGCCGGCTCCCTGGCTCCAGGCCCAGCGACCTGGCGCGGTGACCTTGGCTCATCCCCGCCCCAACTCCGGGCCGGAACCCTGCGTCTCGGGGGCGGGAGGACGTGCGAGGAGGGACCGTGCGCGCGCAGGGCGGCGGGCGGGGGCCGGACCGGGCCGGGCCCGGACCACGGCCCCACCGGGGCCACGCCGGCCCGAGCCCTCGCCGCCCGCGGTGTTTACATCCCCCCGCGCCGGCCACGCGGCTTTTGGCCGCGTCCACCCCGCGCGGCCCCGCCCTCCGCCGCGCGCGCCAGCCGCCTCCCGCGTCCCGCCCCGCGCAGGCCCTGTCACCCGCCCCCGCCCCTCCGGCGCGCAGGCCCTGTCACTTAGCCCCGCCCCCGCCGGGCCCCGCCCCCGGCTCGCAGGCCCCGCCGCGTAGCCCCGCCCCGCGGGCGCTGGCCCCGCCCCCGGCCCCGCCTCGCGCCGGCCCCGCCCCCAGCGGCCGGGCGCCTGGGCCAGTCGGCGCGGCGGAGGGCGGTCCTGACGGCGGCGCGGGGCGGCCCGGAGCCGGCGGGGCGGGGCGCAGGGTGGCGGGAGGGCGGGAGGGCGCGAGGGCGGGCCGGGCGCCGGTTCCGCGCGCAGAGATTTTTAAATGTCCCGCTCTTCGCCGGGCGCAGGAGCAGCCGGCTAGACCGCCAGCGCGGTGTAGGGGGCAGGCGCGGATCCCGCCACCGCCGCGCGCTCGCCCGCCGCCGCCCGCTCCCGGCCTCCCGCTCGCCCTCCGCCCGCTGCCTCCGGCTCGGCGCGTGCCGCCTGCCTGTCGCGGACCCGGCTTCGGGTGAGGGCCCGCGCGGCGGCGGACGGCGCGGCGGGCGAGGACGCCCGGGTCCGGCCGGGCGGGGTGGGGTGGGGTGGGGGTGGGGCGAGGCCGGGTCGCCGGGTCCCCGGGGGCGTCAGCGCGGGGTGCCCGGGCAGGGTGGCTCAGAGGGGGCCGGGGGAGGTGCTGAGGGGGTGACTGGGGCGGCCCGGGCCCCGAGGGCGGCGATGGGCCGGCAGGGCTTTCGGGGGGCGTCGGGGCCCCCCCACCCTGGGTGCCGACCCGGTATCGCGGGCTGTTGGCGGCGCCGCGGGTGACAAGCCACCCCGGCCCATCGGCCATTTTCCCGACCGGCCCGGGAGGCTCCCGCCGCGGCCGCGCGGGAGGGGGAGGGGTGTCCGGGGTGGGCCGGCAGGCCCTGGCCCCCTCCGTGGCCGTCCTCACCCGTGCCCGCTTCGTGCCCCAGGCCTGAGGTCGGATCCCGAGCCCGCGCCATGCCGAGGGAGAGGAGGGAGAGGTGAGCGGCCTCGCCACTGCGGGCAAGGGAGGCTGGGCGCGGTGGGGGAGGGGTGGGCCCGCGCCGGGCGCTCACCCCAACCTCTGCCACCCCGGCTCTGCAGGGATGCCAAGGAGCCGGACACCATGAAAGAGGAGAGCGGCGCCGATGCCTCTGCTCACTCCAGGAAGAGGAAGGCAAATGTGGCCGTTGTGAGTACAAAGGAGACAGGTGGGGGAGGATGGCCCCCCATCTTACCTGGGTACCAGACTGGGCCCTGCCCGCGTATTTGTGGATGGGGGTACGCTGAGGGGCGGTCCTGTTCATAGAAATGCTGTTCATAACCTAACCGACTTTCTTTTTCTTCTGTCTGTGTTTTTTTGTCTTTGGGCTGTTTGGTGTGTTTCCTTGGGGGGTGGGGGTTGTCCTATGTTAGTTTTTGCAAGATCCAGATGAAGAAATTGCCAAAATCGACAGGACTGTGAGGAGCCAGTGTGACAGTCAGGTAGGTTCACGTGCTAACTGGGCCTCGGTGGAGGGCGCCTGCTCCTTGTGGGTCGGTGGGTCTCATCCTGCCCTGCGGCTTGCTGAAGGCTTTTTCCCTGAGGCCACAGTCCCCTGGCTGAGCACTGCCTGTCAGTGGTCTCCGGCCTCGGCCAGCCCTGGGTTTCCAGGAAGGTCTTGTGTTCCTAATGTGTGCCGATGTCTGGAAGACCCAGAATGGACATCAGGGAACTCAGTCCTCTCCTTTTCCCCTTGAGGAAACTGAGACTCAGAGGAAGAAACTCACCCAGAGTCCATGCAAGCCAGGGCCAGAGTCGGTCCTCTAGCCTTGTCGCTGGGCTGGTGAACTGGGGGAGGGCATCTGACACACAGCTTTTTGGGTAACTATGATAATGGGGGTTTGCGTGTGTTCTTAAATGGCTTCTCCTCCATTCACACTTGTGTTTTTATCTCATGGAGCTTAAGGCTCCTACTGTCTGTAGGTCAGGTTTAAAACTTGAACCCTCTTTCTGGAAGTTCTTCCAGCCCACCTGGCAATTGCCTGTAGTGGTCACTGCTGTCTGGGGCTCGACCTGGTCTCCACCAGAGTATTAGTGGAACATTCTGTGTAATGATATGTGTGTCTCAACACATTTTTTTATTGACTAGCCCATGTCTCTTGCCCCTCCTTCAAGGACTTCCCGCCAAATTTCCTGCGTGCTCGTGATATCATTATAATATCAGAAGTTCTTGGCAGAAAAAGCTTATATTATCTCTCTACCTCCAGAAATGGCTGCAGACTGTAGTTATGGCTCCAGTAAGGAAAGCTGCCTATCTCCAAACTAAGCTGATCAGGCCTTCTGACCCTCTTGCAGATAAAAGCTGAGCAGGAATCATATTTGAGCTGAGGACAGTGGCCCTGACTAGGGTAGCCATGGACAGCGCATCACTTTGCCGGGCCATGAGCAGCAGCCATAGCAGCTGGGTGTGGGAGAGTGAAGGGCTTCAAAGCAACGGCCACATCGTATGCAGTCACAGTGTCACTGAACATGAGACCCCAGTAATTAGCGTTTCTGGGGCAGTTCCACTGAACAGTGAACAAGGAGTTGGTTACTCCCTTTTCTGTTAGAAGAAGAAACACTCCACTTCAGGGCAGGAAATAAGAGAGTGCCTCCCAACTTTTTTCCCCTTTTTCTCCCCTCAAGTCTTCAAACTGAGCAGAGTAGTTTTTGTGGGCGTTATGAAATGGATCTCTACTTTGTGAAATTCCAGATTGGTTATCTTCTCAGCTGTGCTTGAATTGACATCTTCAGCTGCGGGTGCAGCAGAGCTGTCTCCATGTTGACTTCTTGGAGTTTGAGGAGTTTCTGTTCTGAAGGATTGCCACGCAGAGCCTCGGTTCCCCGAGATGGAGCTGCAGCCCTGTCCCCCACTGCGGGGAGTTGAGAGTTGTGCTATGTGAATAGCTATATTATTTCCCACCACAGGCATTTTCATGGTTGTCCAGAGATTAATGATAACATGTTTGTGCACATTTCATAGAGTAGATAGCTCGAAAATTATCCAGCTATTTATGGAGCAATAGATATCTTGCTATTTCTCTGTGTTGGTTCATGAAGTTAGAATTTTGGGGTAACACGGAACCTTTTTGCCCCTTAATTACACAGAGTTACAGGCTATCAGCCCGGCCCAGTGCAGCAGCCTTGCTACTTGTAGCCTTCATGCTAAACTCCCTGTAACTATTTCACCTGCCATCAGAACTGCACGGAGCTTTGCATGCTCATCTTGGACCTTAATGAAAGTGGACTTTAGTACCTAAAATCCATATAACATGTCCATTCTGGTGTTTTATTCTTTGCATGTGATGTAACTGTTTGATAGAAGTGGAACCCTGGACTTTTTGTTCTCAGAACATAATTTTGCATAAGGTAGTTCTGTTCTTAACTAAAAGTGGCCTAAGGAGATAAGGGTGGTTAGAACAGTCAGGAGTGGTTCTTTGCTCTATCCCATTTTCCCTAAAGTCGCACTGGTCTTGCTTCTTCTGAAACATGGTATATACTGAAGTTACAGGACAGACACTTCACTGTTCTGCTTCATACACTAGTTCCTAAAAAGGCCAGCTTTGGGAACCCTGTGTCCACTTGTCACCCAGTGTGCCTAAGCTACAGGTAGGGAACTGTTGCCAGTTCATGTCCAAAGGCTTGCTTTTGACTGTTCCAGGCACAGGCTGCAGCTCCCACCTTCAAAACTAGAATTCATTGCTGAAGGAAGAGCAGCTAAACCCTTTCTGAGTGAAGGAAATGCTCCCAGCACGCCAGACCAGGGCAGAAGAGGAGCTAGCCTCCAGCAGCTGCTGGCAAGAGCCGCACTGCGCATTTGCATGGCCAGCCATGCACCTGGGACGGAGAAGGGCTCTTTCCAGTTTTGCCTTCCTCGGTGCCCTGAAAATGCCCTGGCTTCCTGTGAAAGTGCCCGATGAGCTGTGACAGACTCGGAGCCCTAGCTCCCACATTCATTTATAGGCCTCTCAGTTGTCTTTCCTTCTCTGGTCAACACTATTTCAGCTTTGAAACACATGCCAGGAATATCAGGCTTTCCCAGAGGGGAAGGGTGATGGGTGGAATCTAGACTTTGGATGGGGGGCACAAGTGGACCATTCAGATGTCCTATTATGAAGTTGTACACCTGAAATTTACATAATGTCGTTAACCAATGTTATCCCATGTTACATTTAATATAGTACAGTAAACAGATTTAAAAAGAAAATTTCCTAAATAGCAAAATGAATAAAATGAAATATCTGGAATTTTTAAAAGGAAAGCCTTTTGTTTGGGTTTTAATGATGGTATATTCACTTATCACTTACTTGTGTCTCACTCCCCTGTGCAAGGCCTTGGGACAGAAGCCAGAGGTCTTTGGGGGTCTGGGCTCGGTCTGTCTCCACACACTTCTTAGTATAATCTGTGACCATGGCTTGACTTGGGTTTAACTTTTTGTTCTGTTTTGAATTGAGGAAAACAGAAGGTCCCCATTACATAATATATTTGGCTAGTCCTGCAACCCAAGGAAGATGTCACATTTGAGGTGATGTTTTGTTTTAAAACGGGGAGACTAAATTATAGATGCAATTTACACTTTCTTTTATACTTGCAAATGGAAGTGCTTATGTAAACACTTTTATTAGAAATTCTACCTTTCACATTTAAGAAAGTTTTGTAGGTGAGTTGTGCTTGTTAAAAAATCTTTGCTTGTGACTGAGTAATCCCACAGTGCACTGCAGAAGTCATCCAGCGTCTTGCTGAGCTGCACATGCGCCTGTGTCCTTTCTTTTGGAAATAACGTAAAAGCCGTTGGCATTTTGCATTGTCTCATGCCTCCTACACTCTTACTGCTGCTCACAACTCGTGTGAGAGTGCTGGTTGGAGAATAAAGTGGTCCTGGCCTCGTTTTCTTAGGCATTGACTTCATGTTCATAGACTCCTAAGCTACCATGGAAGTGAAATGAACGCTGGGGTTGTTCCTGTGGCTCTCACTTGCCCATGCCTCTCCATCCCAGCTTCGGCCAGAATATCTCCTTAGGCCTGGGGCTTGCTCCCCAGTGTTTGGAATCATTGGCTCTTCTACAAATCACTGGATGTGAAAGTAGCTGGTTTCCACCAAACACTTAAAAACTTTTTTTTCCTTTTCAGTCTCAGGACAGTAACACAGCCTCTGAGAACCCATGCTCCCTGATCCCAACGCCTGACAAGGATGAGGGTGAGCTGGTGTATCCCGCCTCTGAGCACAAGCCTCCGGGCGCCCGGCCTGCCAGAGCCTCGCCCCTGCCTCTGCTGAAGTGAGTGCCTCCCACCCCCCCGCCTCTCCGGGCCCTCCCAGCAGTGCTGGGGGTGCACACTGACGCCTGTCTGTTTTTTTGCGTGGTGGTGGTTTCTGTAGCTGGGCAAACCGAGAGGAGGTTTGGAAGATCATGTTAAACAAGGAGAACACGTACTTCAGGGACCAGCACCTTCTGCAGCGGCACCCTCTCCTGCAGCCGAAGATGCGAGCGATTCTCCTGGACTGGCTGATGGAGGTGAGCTGGTCTCCCTGGCAGCTGGTGGCAGAGCCCTTTCTGGAACCTTTGGGGTACTTTAAGCTCTGTGGTTTGGTCCCATTGGCACATTCTGAGTTTTTGAGGCCGTGGTCAGACATTGCCATGATCTGACTTTTTTCTTGTTTGCTTGCATGCTTCCGTAACAGACCTTCTGAAGCCCCTTGACCTTCTAGATAGTTTTATGTTGGCATCTAATTTCTTTACAGTTTAGCAGCTTTTATGCATTTAGAATTATGGAGAGAAGGAAGATTACACAAGGGTGGGAGGAAGCAAGGTGGAGATGGGATTACAGGATAGTTAGGAGTATGTGCTCTCTTGAGAATTAATACCCACCCCCACACACACACTTATTTTTGGCATTTCGGAGGTGTGTTAACCTAGATCAGGGGTGGGGGAACCTTTTTTCTGCCAAGGGCCATTTGGTTATTTACAACATCATTTGTGGGCCATACAAAATTATCAACTTAAAAATCAGCTATGAAAAAAGCTGGATTTATTGAATTTCGAGTCCCACCAGCTGTTGCCTTGGTAGGACCAGACCAAATGATTCCACCCGCAGTATATGGCCCATGGGCAAGGCTGGCTTAAAACCTTCACTAAATAAGTTTTAGGCTTGGGTATGACTATTACCCACCATGACCTACCCAATTAGAAATTTATGATCACCCTGTGAGGTTACTTCCCATAGAACCCCTTTTTCATCCACAGTCCTGCCCCTTTGGTCATAAATTAGTCAGAAGGATGCATTGACAACTAACCTTTTGGTCAGATAGTGTGGTCTCACAGCACTAGGAAGGCTCATTCCTAGGAAGTCTCAGTATTGATATTATCTTGTTGAACACTGGGGATGGGGCCACACAGAGACCGTAGAGTCTGAGTTGAGGCAGAATTTTCCCAAAAACATAAGGGCAGCAAAAGGGAAGGCAGTCAGGTCTATGGCCTTCCTTGTATCCTATGAACTCACACGATCGAGTTTTGCCTTCTGCCTCTTTTCTGTATTGGGCATCTAGTGTAATAGACATCTAATTTTTTCATCAAAGTTCCAATGATGGCAAAGGTTGTCTTTTCCAATTAACTGTAAAAATTGATATTTGACCTTTGTTGATTAAATTGCCTTTTTTTCTTTTTTTTAATTTTCACCCAAGGATTTTTTTTTCATTGATTTTTAGAGAGGGTGGAAGGGAGGGAGGAGCAGGGTGGTGAGGGGGGGAGAGAGACATCGATGGGAGAGAGACACATTGATTGGTTGCCTCTTGCACTCACCCCAGCCATGGGAGTGGGGAGCAACCCTGCAACTGGGGTATGTGCTCTTGACCAGGAATCAAACCTGCAGCGCTCTAACCACTGAGCAACACTGGCCAGGGCTGAATTGCTTTTAAATGTATCCAGAGGAGTACAGGTAACAGCTATTTGATAGCCATGATGGTAAATTTTAAAAATATATGAACAAGCTTACCTTTAACAGTCAGAAATCATACATTGTTTATTTTTAACGCCTTGGAATCCATTTCTCTTTCCCCATAGAATTTTATTCTAACAACATGTATTGTTCAGATCTTTTAGTGACCACACTGTCACGCTTCTCTGCAACAATTGAGCAGAAGTATTACAAATTGTGATAGACGTGTTCTGGGCCTTCCCACCCCACCGTGTTCACATTTCACCCTCCTTAATGGGCGTCCTGGGAGGAGGTGAGGCGAGCACTGTCCTGAGTGTGTAGTTGAGACCATCTGCCCAAGTGAGAGCCTAAATGACAGCCTTGAGGCTTTCAACTCTTCTTCAGAAGCTTTGCTCATGTGACTAAGAGATTGGACCTATTGTGGCCTTTGACTTAATGTGTGGTCCAGCTTTTCAGCTTTCTCACTGAGGTTACCCAGTTGTGAAGAAGTATGTTCATGTTTTCCTCAATGCAGAGTGAAACTTATAGTTGTAGTTTTTTTGTGACAGTGCTGCTTCCCCCAGGCTGTGAACACTTGCCCTGGACTTGTTACTAATCGCAGCACACTCACTCCTCTCTGAGTCCGTCTTTACTGTGCCTGTGCTGAGAGACGAGCAAGGCTGACCATCCCTTCAGAAAAGCAGACTTCTCTCTCGGTTCATTAGCATTGTCCTTCACCAATTGGGGCAAGTTCTTTTCTTTCTTTTTCCCTCAAGCAACTGTTCTAAAACATCCTCGGTGTTTTTGCAGGTGTGTGAAGTCTATAAACTTCACAGAGAGACATTTTACTTGGCACAGGACTTCTTCGATCGGTACATGGCAACACAGCAAGACATTGTGAAAACGCTTTTGCAGCTCATTGGGATTTCATCTTTATTTATTGCCGCCAAGCTTGAGGTAGGTGGTCTGCAAGCATTTGTTACGAGGCTCATGCTGTCCCTTGAGCTCCACCAAGATTGGGGGCCAGGTCAACTGTTTGTCTATAATGTGTACCCTAAATTTTTCTCACTTGAGGACTTCTAAAGTTAAGGCACACACAAAAAATGCTAAACGTTAACCAAGAAGGACAAGAAGCAGTGAGTGTAAAATGCGTAGGTCATCATAGTTACCTTTAGCAGAAATACTAAACCTTGACCTAAGAGGTTAAAATTTTGGTGTGATTAGAAGGGTGGATGGGCCTGACGTTCAAAGATGTTGCTACAGGTATTGGGAAAGATGGAAATTTCAAGCTATTACCTACAAGTAGAAGTTTGATCGATTGATTGACTGACTGAGTGGTAGAATGGGCATTTCCTTTCTTTTCCTGCTGGCACACTAAGAAGAATGGCTTCGGACATGCATCGTAAGTTAAACCTGGCAGAGATTGGCTTTTTGCTATAGTTTCTTTCTTTTGTTTCCTTTCAGGAAATCTATCCTCCGAAGTTGCACCAGTTTGCTTATGTTACAGATGGGGCTTGTTCAGGAGAGGACATCCTCACCATGGAATTAATCATCATGAAGGTAGGTTACAACTTTACTTCTCGATGCTCCACACACATAACACCCTTCCACTTCCGGTGAGTGCATCTTGCCAGGTGTTTCTCACTGGACACACTGTGTCCAGGATCGGCTGCATTTTCAGCTTCTTTGGAGGACAGAAGGGAACAGAGCCGTCTTCCTCTCTCAGGCATGGGTCTCTTTCTGTTTCCCTCAGGCTCTTAAGTGGCATTTAAGTCCACTGACCATTGTGTCCTGGCTGAACGTGTACATGCAGGTGGCCTACCTGAATGACTTATACGAAGTGCTCCTGCCTCAGTATCCCCAGCATGTCTTCATCCAGATCGCAGAGGTCAGTGCCCGAGGCCTGGGGGCACCTGCCCTTCCCCCACCCCCCTGGGCCCACCCGGAGCCCGAGGAGGCGTGTTGGCCATCTGCTCAGCATCCTTTCTCCTCCGTAGCTCCTGGATCTCTGCGTCCTGGACATTGGGTGCTTAGAGTTTTCCTATGGTGTCCTCGCCGCTTCTGCCCTGTACCACTTCTCCTCGTCTGAGCTGATGCAGAAGGTCTCAGGTATGCCTGGGTTCCGCTGTGTGCATGGAGCTGGACACGCAGGCCAGTCCTTGCCTCTAGTGGAGCCCATCGTGCATGTCTCTTGCAGGGTACCAGTGGTGCGACATTGAGAAGTGTGTCAAGTGGATGGTCCCCTTTGCCATGGTCATCAGGGAGGCAGGAAGCTCGAAGCTGAAGCAGTTCCGGGGTGTTCCTGCCGAAGATGCCCACAACATTCAGACCCACTTGAACAGCTTGGACCTGCTGGTCAGTCCCGCCTTGTCCCCACACAGTGCTAACACCACATCAGGCAGGCCTGGGTCCTTCAATCCTTGAGAGAATGCTCAGTAGGTGCCGCGTCTAGGTATTGTGCAGTACAGGCTTCTAGATTGTTCTTTGCTATTTTCCCCTTACTCACCTGCATAGGAAAAAGCACATAGTAAGTTACGCCCAAAGCACATTTTCTTCCCTGGTAACATTCCTTGGTTCATTTTTATTGACAGGACAAAGCCCAAGCCAAGAAAGCCATATTGTCCGAACAAAATAGGGTTTCTCCTCTCCCGTCCGGGCTCCTCACTCCACCACCAAGCAGTAAGAAGCAGAGCGGTGAGCCAGGAACAGAGTGACACACCAGCCTCTTCACCAAAGACAGTCGTGCCCAAGTGCCTGCCAGTCCTCGCATGTCCGTGCCCCAGAGGCCACCTCAGCTTCACAGACAGTGACACGGGAGAGCTCACTCTCCCGCAGCACAGTGCTTCTGTGGATGGCATTGGACAGGGAGAAGTGCTTATCGAATGCTTAGGATTTGTTAATAAGTGCGTCAAGTACACCAGCCACCTCCAGACACCAATGAGTGCTCCCGATGCTGCTACGGAGGGTGCTGCTTGACTTGATTGACGTTCTCACAGATCACAGAGCTTGAAGCTGAGGAGTGCCACTGGCTGCGGCCTTCCCGGGTGTCCTGGGTGCGTGGTGCTGAGTGGGACAGGTGTGACGAGCGTTGTGACGCAGGCTCAGCCAGCCATGTTGGGGGCCCGCCCTCCACGCTATCAGTTGACAATGTACAATGCCTTTTATGAACTTGTTCTGAGTGCTGCTACGTCTGTCCGTTTTTAATAAAGGTGACACTGTCTTTGAGACAGCTGGTTTTATGAGCTGTGTCTGGTCATTTACTTTGGAAGCCAACTCTGAATGTGGCTGCGTCAGGTTCTCGGTTTTAACCGAGAACCTTCATGCTTCTTGAAGTCAAGCCTTCTGGTGGAAACGAGCTTTGGGTGCAGCCTCACATGCCTCCCATGGACGGGGTCCCGAGCTGGAGTGAGGCTCCAGTTGGCTTTCCCCCCACAATGCTGACACCGAGCCTTACCCGACCTGCAGATGTCGCCTAAACTGAACTTTGAAGAAAATGCAAAGTAAAGTTACATGCAGCCCAAGGCCATGGTGTCCTGCACTCCGACCCCGGCCACTGACAGCGTCCCAGGTGTCTGGCTCGCGGACTTCACTGTCCACGGGAAGGCCTCGCATGTACGGCTCCCACGTGTGAACGTCCTCCCGTGGAGGCCTCGTTGAGTCCCGTGTTCCTCACAGTGCTGTGGTATATGGATGGGTCGAGAGGGAGGGTGAACCAGCAAACAAACTTATTTTCAACTTGGTGTTTTGTCTTGTTTTGTAAAAAATGACTGATGTAGAAAGGAAAACGGCCATTTTTAATGTATTTATATGAAGTTGGAGAGTGACCATGCTTGTGACAGTACTGGTGAGTTTTAATACTGTTCCTGATAAAGCTGCATCCTTAAGCTCCATGTAGTGCCATTTAACTATGAGTGACCCTGACTAAGCATTTCTTCCATTTCAGGTGAATTTTTAATGGTGATCATTTGCAGGTGATTTGCAAAAATCCTAAAAGTGGTTCATTTCCATTTGGCATTCTCTTTGCAAAAAGATGGCACTAAAAACATTCCTATTTTCAAAGTTTTATTATAAGTTTGAGAGCTTGACAAGTGGGAGGTCACACTGGTTGGAAAGCATGTTTGGGGTAAGCATCGATTTTCCAGCGAGCCGTCGTATGGCAGGGTCTTACTGAGCGTGATGAGATGAGGCTGCCTTCTATATAAAGCGGTTGGAATGCTGCATTTCTGGAAATCGATGTTTTTTTAAACAACAGTGTTGCCACAGGCGGCTCTGCTAGTAAAGGCTAAGTCTGGGGGGGGCGGTGAGTGGAAATTATAGTAATCAATATTTTCTGTGGCTCTGCCAGAAACCCTAAGGTCACTGGTAAGTAGTGTTTCCCTCTCCAAGGAGCTTCCTCCATCGCTGGTGGTCAATACAAACTCAGGCCCCTCGTGGGTCAGCTCTATCTGCCCATTTGCCCAGTCATTTTTGTTGTGCGATCCAGATAGGCCCGGCTGAGGCCAGGTGACGTGGAACAGACACCAGGATGAAAATGGGTCTGGTCCACCTGGGGGGACAAACGCTCTGAGGCAGATGCCTGAGCAAAGGACCAGAGGACGAGGCCACGTGGGCCCTAGTGGGTCTTCCTTGTGTTAGAGACAAAGAAACATGGACCAGCTGTGACAACTCATTGTCTTCATCTCATGCCCCAGCTCACAGAAGTCACCCCGGACCTCACCGGGCTGCTCTCACATCTGCCCCGAGTTGGGGAGCGAGAGCATGGGTCCTAGGTGTGGCGTCGAAGGGTTACCAACATGCCTTCCCTGTGTGGGCCTCTCTCTGTTCCCCGGGGTCCTCTCCTACCAAGTGGGTAATAGACGATGCTGAGGTTCACATGGACTCGAAGTCTGGGGGGAGGTAAGTCAAGCTGTGGGGACCTTTCCGGTCTGGAGCTCACGAGATGCACTTCTGTCCCCGTCTCACACACAAATGTGAGTGCAGTTTATTTGGGCAAGATCGGGCTGCAGCTCAGAGCAGGGCTG
The DNA here is from genome assembly GCF_964146895.1 of Miniopterus schreibersii. Taxonomy (NCBI): domain Eukaryota; kingdom Metazoa; phylum Chordata; class Mammalia; order Chiroptera; family Miniopteridae; genus Miniopterus; species Miniopterus schreibersii. Next base: position 38,774,300 of record NC_138121.1, read on the forward strand.
GGAGGGGACAGCAAATCCTATCATGTTTAGTCAGATTTACCCAACCGCACTTTCCTACCACAGTTTCAAATTCAAATCACATTTCTACCTTGGACATTGTTAGAAGGCTATTTTTATCCCCGCTGTAATCATCTAATTTGCTGATTACGGGTCTCAAATTGCCACAGAGAACTCAATTTTTGAGAGAATTGTCCTGTTTGATCAAATCCGTTATTCCGGCAATGCAGTCATTTGTTCCACAAGGTTACCTGCCGGGCAGAGCCGACCAGGAGTAACAGCATTAGAAGCCTGTACTTAAAACCACGCATTAGCTAATCTGCCTGTGACAATAGAGTCTTAAATGTAATTTGCTGCAGACACCTCAGTTCCCGCGCTCACAGACAACCGCATTATGTATCCAGTGAGCACAGATTTCCCTACCTCATCCCGATTCCAAATTTAACTCCGGAAGACTCGAATGGCTCCTCTTCCCAGGTTCCCAGGCTGCTGCCGGAGCCTCAGACAGGAGGCTGATGGTATGTACCCTTTATTGAGTAAACACTCCCTCCGCCCCACTTTTAAATCATTTTCCTGGCCAATGCCAAGCCCAAAACATGCAGCATCTGACGGGTGCGGTTGGCTTCCCTCGTGCACACAGGCACCGCCTCCCCGGGGCCCTGCACAGCAGCAGGGCGCAGGGGAGAGCTCAGGTGAGCCTGGGACACGGAGCCGGAACCCTCGAGGGCGGTGGCCTGGCAGGGCAAGCGAGAGTGCGAACAGAACTCTCGCAGCCAGAGAAAGGGGTCACGAATGGGTGGAGGAGGGAGGACACCAGGTGGACGGGGGGAGAGACCACGTCCCAAAGGGCTCTTGCTGTCCCGTGACCATGAGCTGAGGTCCCAGCAGCCTGGTGGGGAGGGGGCCGGTGTTTGTGAGGAGAGTGAAGGGCAAATCAGCGGGCACTTTTGAGAAGGAATATGATGTCACAGACCCGTCTCCTGGTTCCCACACACATTTCTAGACTTCCATTATTTAGAGTTGGATCCACAAACAATAGATTTACAGGGTGTTTTAAAAATTCACATAAATTGAGTCGAACCTCGCACATGGTCCTACCACTTGTTTTCCTCCAACATGATGTTCGAGACTCTCCCGTGGGTGCGCGTGGGGCTGGGCTTATCCTAGCTGTGGCGGCCTTTTCTGTGTGGATGAACCACAATGCACATAATCCCTCTGTGCTGGCCCCCGACCGCAAGCGGTGCTGCCACCGGCGTGTGCGCCCGTGCGCCGTGCGCGCGACGCCTCCAGGGTTCATTCCCGGACGTGAAACTGCCAGGTCAGGGGGCACGTGGTCAGCTACTTTCCCAGGTCATGCCGATTTCTACTCCAGCTGGGGAGGTACAGTCCCTGCCCACACCTGCTCGAGCCTTGGCATTGCCCACCACTCTTCCTATTAAAAGGGCTACTATGTGACTTGACCGGTTTTTTTCTGATTATGAAAGTGAAGCACGTTTCTTATAAGAAGTTAGAATATTACGAACACAACCGAGAAACTGAGAATCCCCAGAGATGCCATTCTAACAGTTTGGGTGATAAAACAGTGCAGGTTGCTCCATGGTTTCTCTTTGCAGACACTAACATATGGATAAATGAAAATACTTTCTACGGGGTTGTTTCATCCAATTGTATCATCTCTCAGCATTTTTAAATGCACATGCACATATAAATTCATCCCTTTTGTTGCTATTTTTTAGTGAGTGCCTGCCAATTGGTTCCATGGCTCAGTACAGAACTTCAGGACCCGGCATGTATGTAAAGGTGCTCGCTCGTTAAAGATGTGCCCCGTGAGTGGGCAGCTGGATTGACTCCTACGTTGATAGTAGCTTTCATTAAACTTCTTACTTTTCCAGAATACAGGCTAGCTTCTACTTGCAAAAGATCAACATCAAGATGGAAAAGCAAGACGTTAATGGGAATGGATCAGACCCGTCCCTGTTGTCCTGCTTCTCAGAGGGAAGACGCCACACACCACTGAATTCCAGTTCCTGAAGGACTGCAAGGCTGAGCTGACCCCCTTGAGCCCGGGCTCGATGCGTCATCCGCCGGAGAGCCGAGCAGACAATCCGTGCCCCGGGACTGCTGCGCCGGCCGGCCGTGCCCTCTCCTCCTTAGAAGAAAAAAAACAGAAACCCAGCTAACATACTCCAGCGCTGACATCCTGAGTCACCACAAAGCTCCCTGTCTGTTGAGGTGACGACTTGGTCTGAAGAGCTTCCCCTAAAGTTGTGTCCTCTGTCCGTCTGTCTGTCCCCAGGCTGTCTGGTGTTGGGAGCGGGGTCCCTGCAACAGTCGGGGTGAAGTAAAGGCTCATGGGGGCTGCCGGTCGGCGCTGCCGTGGGGTTTCGCTGTGTTTGGGCTGCAAAGGGGTTTTAAAACATTTGATCCCACCTTTAACACTTGGGAGAGCACACACTTGGACATGGCCTCCGCCTGGGGCAGCTGGAGGGCAAGGCTCACCCCGCAGAGCCCGGAGTCCCCACCAGGCCCTGGCTCTGTCTCAGGGCCCTGTGATCTCGGATCAGGTGCTGCCCAGCTTCTTGAGAAGACACATGACTCTTATACTGGAAAACACAGGTTAGACCAAGAAAAGGAATGTTTCAAGGACAGTGGCAGAGGGGGCCTGTCCTCCCAGATGTGCAGAATATCTGACCCTGTTTAACATTCAGGAATTAGCTCCATTGCCCTGACACACGCACTCTACCTGCCTGGCTCCTATGTATGGTTTGTTTTTGTTTTCAGATTCTTGGATTGGGAGAGTGTGTGGGGCTATCAGCGCATCACTTACCTACTCTGGGCCTCAGTTTCCTCCTCAGCCCCACGGGCAGGGAGGCTGCTGCGTGAGGTCAGTGTGCACCTGGTGAGCCCAGCCTCGTGGGAGTTAAGGGCTGCTTTCTGTTTCTCTTCAAACTCTTGTGTCCCAGGTGGTGGTGAAAGACGAGTTTGGGTGTTTCAGGTTTGCAACCACACTTTAGGGAACTCCCCTGCTTCCTGCCATGCAAGGGAAGTTTCATTTCTCTAGATGTCAGGAGGGATGGCACAAAGCCAGACTGGCAGGCCTGTGAGCTGGAAGCCTGTGGGGTCTGAGAGCTTCCTTACCTTCCCCTGTCCTCCTGGTGACCCCAGAATGAGGTGACCTTCAACCCTCAGCCCATCTAGGGCATGTCAATGCCAGAGGTGGGGTAGATGTGATTCCAGGATTCTAGGGCTGCTGCCCAAAAAAGGTCCCCCACCCAAAGGCTAATGCCTGGCCCTGCCAGGTGGCCCTGGACATGATCCTGGGTGGGAGGGACTTTGGGCTTCCTCAGACCCTCAGCCTGGTGACGGACTGTGTTCTCCCTGGGATGGAACCTTGCACTGAGCTGCTGGAACACAGTCTCCCCAGTTTTGCTCGTGACCTAGAAAACTGAGGCACGAGGAGAGAAATTGTTGCACAAAGCAAGTTCCCAGGTCGTGGGCGCGATTTCTTTTTTTTTTTTAAATATATATCTATCTGTTGATTTCAACAGGGGAAGGGAGAGGGAAAGATAGAAACATCAATGACGAGAGAGTCATTGATCGGCTGCCTCCTGCAGACCCCTGGCTGGAGGTCAAGCCCACAACCCGGGCATGCGCCCTGACTGGGAATCAAATTGTGATCTCCTGGATCCTAGGTCGATGCTCAACCGCTGAGCCACACCCAGCTGGGCACAGGCGTGATTTTCTGTGCTGCTCATTTCAGCGACGTCCAGGGCACGGGAGCAATGGCTAGTCTGTGGCTGAGATGGATGCAGTTGCCAATAAAGAATTCATGGGAAGCACAAAAGGTGGGCTGGGCGGGTGTTAATTCTATGGTTTTTTATGCTCATAACAATGGCACATCAGTAATCTACACTGATCATGCTGCATTAATGCTAATGAGTTCATCCTTTGGTTTCATTAAAAAAAGAAAGAGAAGGTCTGTGCCCCAGCGCGAGCCTGGCGCCCAGCAAGGCCCTGGGAGCCCTCATTTGGGCCCCTCACCCTGTCTTGTACCCTGGCTCTCCCTGACCATGCCGACAGTGGCTGCCTGACCATTCTGCTGAGTTCCTAGGCCAGGTCCCCACTCTCCTCCAATACGCTTTCGAATAATCCCATTTAAGGTACCTGTCCTGTTTGGGTGAAGTCACAGGCTGTGTGTGTGGTGTGTGTGATGTGGTGTATGTATGTGTATGTATGTGTCCAACAGTATTTCAGAGCCAAGGTGCACCTCAAATCACCTGAGGTTATGGGCTTTCTTCCTACCATCCCTATTATTACTAGATTTTATTATTTCACATAAGGTAGGGGTGCACAGCAATGACTGAGAGAGTCACGGGTCATTTGCCCACATCTGTCATCTCCTCCTGCCCTGGAACACAGGAGGACTTGTCAAAAATGGTCAGCGCACTAACCCTCAGTGTCCTCTCGCCCCTGGTGCCCCCATTTAGGGCTGCTGCACCTCTGGCCCAGGACAGGGGCCCAAGGGAAGCCTCCAGGCACTAAAGAATGCTCCTGGCATGAATGAGCAAGATAAATGTGCACACCTAACATCTTTGCTACTATTGGAGCATGAACTTCATTAGACGGCATGTGTGGGGAGGTACACACGAACTGGGGACAGCCACCAGTTCAAACGCCAGCCCCGTTCAGGACTCACACCAGGAAGGGTCTTCAGATGGGTTCTCAATGACCCTGCTGCCCTGCTTCACACCGACATGCCCCTCAGGTCATCCTGGTGTGTGGGAAGATTCTAGAGGGGGGCCCAACCTGGCCACTGCCACTGCAGCTCAGAGAGGGATGCTCTGGAATTTCCATGCATGGGGTTCAAGGGTGACCTGCAGCTGAAAGTGGGAGCCATGGGTACACCCTGAGGACAGATCTGCTCCTTCTGCACAGCTGGTGGTCCAGGCCCCTGCTAGCACCCATGGTGAGCCAAGGCTAAGAAGACTTGGCTGAGATGGTGGCTGATGCCCAGGCAGGAGGCCCCACGTGCTCACCTGCCCGAACAGCTGCTGGACCCTGGCCTGCCCTCCTGCCATAAAAATATCAGCACTGCTGCCCAGCTCCCAGAGGAAGTCCCAGCGCAGCAGCCTGCAAAGTATCCCAAATTTCAATTTCATCTCCAAATCCCAGCTTGCTTCAGACAAGCTCAAACCTGCACAGATGGCCCCTCACACCACAAAGTAAAAATAACAAAGCTTGCGATTCTCAGCCTCCCTTTTTCTCTGGGCAGATGTTCTGCTGCATTTGGAGGGCGCACCGCCTGCACCCTTTTCTCCTGTGTGTTCTCACCCCTTCTGTTGTGCTGGTGGGGAGCAACCATGTCCCCCAGGGCGTGTCCTTGGAAGTGCTTCTGGGGTGCCATGCTGTCTGTCACTCATGAAATGGTGGAGGGACTGGGATGAGGCCTCAAGTAAGATAATCAATAGAAGTGGGGACAAGAGGCGGCCTGCATGCCAAGGACAGGTGGCAGAGCGGGACAGGGGCAGCTCTGGGGATTCCTGGTTTCTTGAACCCCCAAACCCCACACAACCCCAGGAGCCCATTCATTTCTCCCACCCATGTTTGCTGAGAGCCTCTACGCCAGGTCCTTGGGATACAGTTATGGACAAGTCCGGCCCAGAGAACGTGCAGTGAAGGTCATCTGTGGGCTGGGCAGCCAGACTCTGGTCAGGAAGGCCAGAGCAGGAGGTCAGGAGAGAGGCAGAGGCAGAAGCCCCTGTCAGACACACTAGGCAGGCACTTGTAGGCTGGTCCCCTTGATGAGCCACATGCCCTGGAGCCCACATGGGGGAGCAGCTCACCGCTGAGGTCTGCTGCTCCCTTCACCCCCCAAGTTTCCTCTCTGTTGTCTCAGCTCTCCCTGTGTTCTAGCTTTCACTTTTCTCTTCCCAAGACAGCGCTGCAGGAAAACGGCAGCCACTGGGAGGGTCCTCACTAGCCAAAGGCCCAGGCTGGGCCCCTCAAACACAAAACCTCTATCTGCCACCCAGATGACCACCTTGGGTCCCCTTGCTCTCTAGTGGAATAAGGGTGCCGGGTCCAATGCCACACTGCCTTCAGGGAGGCTCCCAGCCGGTGTGGGCCCTGGGCCGGGCAGGGTGGGGAGGCAGCGGCCTTATCAGAGACGTGCCGGGGCTGGCCAGCAGGTAGGTGAGTCTGGCAGGCAGGTAGTGAGGCTGGCGGGCAGGCAGGTGAGCCAGGCCAGCAGGTAGTGAGGCTGGCGGGCAGGCAGGTGAGCCGGGCCAGCAGGTAGTGAGGCTGGCGGGCAGGCAGGTGAGGCTGGCGGGCAGGTAGTGAGGCTGGCGGGCAGGCAGGTGAGGCTGGCGGGCAGGTAGTGAGGCTGGCGGGCAGGTAGTGAGGCTGGCGGGCAGGCAGGTGAGGCTGGTGGGCAGGCAGGTGAGGCTGTGGGACAGGCAGGTGAGCCAGGCCAGCAGGTAGGTGAGTCTGGCAGGCAGGTAGTGAGGCTGGTGGGCAGGCAGGTGAGGCTGGCGGGCAGGCAGGTGAGGCTGTGGGGCAGGCAGGTGAGCTGGGCCAGCAGGCAGGTGAGGCTGGCGGGCAGGTAGTGAGGCTGGCGGGCAGGTGGTGAGGCTGGCGGGCAGGCAGGTGAGGCTGGCGGGCAGGCAGGTGAGGCTGTGGGGCAGGTAGTGAGGCTGGCGGGCAGGTAGTGAGGCTGGCGGGCAGGTAGTGAGGCTGGCAGGCAGGCAGGTGAGGCTGTGGGGCAGGCAGGTGAGCCGGGCCAGCAGGCAGGTGAGGCTGGCGGGCAGGTAGTGAGGCTGGCGGGCAGGCAGGTGAGCCAGGCCAGCAGGTAGTGAGGCTGGCGGGCAGGCAGGTGAGGCTGGCGGGCAGGTAGTGAGGCTGGCGGGCAGGTAGTGAGGCTGGCGGACAGGTAGTGAGGCTGGCGGGCAGGCAGGTGAGGCTGGCGGACAGGTAGTGAGGCTGGCGGGCAGGTAGTGAGGCTGGCCACCAGGTAGGTGAGCCCGGCCGACAGGAAGGTGAGGCTGGCTGGCGGGGGAGGGCTCCGCTGCGGGCGCCACACGGGCCCGGGTCACTGCCCTGACCTGTCTCATGCGTGTGCATCGGGACACTTGGCTTGTGAAGGTGCCTGCTGGAAACTTCATGGAGCCGGAGGGAAGGCCGGGGTCAGGGGTGGGGGCTGCGTTCGGACGGCAGGAAGGGGCCGTGCCGCCCGCGCGCTCACCCACGGCGTTCGCGGCACCGGTGTCCAGGTTTCAGTCTAGTCATTTAACTCCCCCACAGCCCCATCTTAGAGAAGAGAAACCGAGACACAAGGCGGCTCAGAAACTTGCCCAGGGTCACAGGGCGGGAACGGGCTGGTTCCGGGCCGTGGCCACGCTGCACGGGACGCCCAAGCCCGGTTACCTCCATTAACCAGCTCCTACGAACCCCCAGACCCAACCGAGGGTCGGGGCCCACGTACCGCTCTCCGGGGCTGCGTTCCCGGAAAGCGCGCCCCCCACCCCGGGAGCCGGAGCCCGCGGGCCCCCGAGGCTCCTGCGCGCCCCTCCCCCGGCCGCCCGCCGACGCCCCGCGGCGCCTCCCGGTCACGCGGCGGCCGGAGGAGGAAGCGGAGGAGGCAGGGCGGCCGGGGCAGTCGGCTCCGACCAGGAGCCGCGCGAGTCCCGGGCTCCGTCCCCCGCGGGGCCGCCGCCGAGCGCGGGCTTCGGGCCGGGACGGAGGGTCCCGAGGCGGGCGGCCGGGGCGCGCAGGGGCCTCGGGTTCCGCCCGCCCCGCCCCGGCCGGAGCTATCGCGACGACTCGGGAGCGCCGCCTCCGCGCCTCCTGCGGGGCGGGCCCCTCGGTCGCCCCTTCCAGCTGCCGGGTGAAGCGGGTCTTCCGGCTCGTCCCGGGCCAGGCCCAGCCCGGGGGCGGGGGCGGGAGGCAGAGCGGGACCCCGGCCCCGTGGGGAGGAGCCAGGCGCCCGGGCTCGGCCCTGCGCGCGGCCCTCTCCGGCCACGTGGCCGGCGCAGCTCCCGCGCCCTGCCCCCGCCGCCCCCACCCGCGAGGGCCCGGGGCGCCTCGGCGCTTCGTCTCGCGTTCATCCCGTGCCCGACCTCACCGCGCGTCTCTCCCGGGGCGGCTCGAGCAGGACGGGGGCTGAGGCTCCGGGGGCGCACGCGGCCCGCGCCCCCGCCCGGCCGCCGCCTCCGGGCCGCTGTCCCCGGGCCTGCGGCGAGGTGCGGGCCGCGCGCCGCCGCGACCGGCCTCCCTGCGCCGGCCCCGAGCGGGCGCCGCCCCCCGCGCTCAGCCTCCGCTCCACGTGCGCGTGTTTACCCACGTGACGCCGCCCCGCCCGCCGGCCCCGCCCCGCCGCCCAGGGCGCCCGCGGAGGGGCGGGGCCGGGCCGTGGGCGGGGCCGGGCTGTGGGCGGGGCCTCCTGCGCAGGCGCCGCGGCTGGCGCGCCCCGGGGGCGTGGCCACCGGGGCGGGGCCGTTGGGCGTGGCCAGCGGGGTGCAGGCGGCGGGGCCGGGGCGGTGGAGCGCTGGAGCCGGTCGGCGGGCGGCGGCGAGCTCCCGGGCGCCCGGAGCCGGAGCCGGGCCGGGCTCGGCCTCCCGGCGAGCGCACGCTCCGGCCAGCGCCCTGCCTCCGGGGCGGAGCCCCGCCCCCGGCCGTCCTCGGGCTCCCGCGCCGCCCCCGCCGTCGGTCCTCGGCGCCCTGCCCTCCAGTGCGGCGCCGCCCAGGGACCGCTCCCTCGCGTTCATTTCCCCCCCGTGCGGGTGACGCTGACAGTCCCACCGGGAGCCGCCCACGCGTGCCAGGCGCTTCCCCGAGCGCGTGGCCACGCGCCAGTGCGGTCCCTGCGACCCCCGCGGCCCGTCCCCGTCCCGGCGCAGAGCCGCCCTGAGCGCCCGGTCTCCCCGACGGGACGCCCGCCCCCCGGGGCCCCGGCTGCGGGCGCGACCTGTCGGCAGTGGAACCCACCGTTCTCCCCACACCGCCTCGCCCCTGCCGCCCCTCGGGGATGGCTCCCCCAGCCCAGCAGCCCACCCCCGGCGCGCTGCAGCCTGGACCCGCGCTCCGACTCTCACCCGCCCAGAGTCCTGCCTGTCCCTCCCCAGACCGCTACACGCGTCGCTGTGGCCCCACTTTGGGCCACGCCGCTCCTTACACCTGGACGCCCAGGCCCGGCTCTGGCCTCACTACCTCAGTCCTGGCCAAGCCGCGAGCGAAAACCGAGCGAGAGGACTGGGAGCAAAGCGGCAGCCTAGTCACTGTCCACGGCGCGGGCTCGGGGAGCAGGAGACCGCACAGGGGAGAACCAGGAAGGTGGCTCCTGTAAGGTCAGAACACAGGCAACAACGGTTTACCCTGCAATCATAACATTTCTTGAAAATGTAATAAAGTAAGACATCCTGGTCCTGCACAATACTGAAATATTTAGGAACTAACCTAACGAAAAGTGCACAAGACCTTTAAGGAGCTAACTATAAAACTCAGAAACAAAGGTTTTTAAAAGAGACCTGAATGCACGGATAAGTAGTGAGATACACCTTAACCTTGAAACTTCTCCACCAAGGGATATTCAATGCAATTCCAGTAAAAATTCCAGCCCAATTGTACTGGAACTCGGGAAACTGATTCTACAGTGTATGAGGAATATAAAAGTCCACAATCTTCCTTTTGAAAAAGGAGAACAGAAGGAAGGTCTTGCTCAACAGGCATTAAAACAGGTTACAAAACTACCGTAATTAATGTGATATTGGTACAGAAACAATAGATAAGTGGGGTAGTTTGGAGAGTCCAGGATGAATTCATTTATGTATGGTTAACTTGGAATGTGATGGGAATAAAGATCACAAGTCATTACAGTGAGGCTAGATTACTTAGTGACTGGCATTGGGAATACTGACTTTCTATAACAGAGAAAAAAAATGAGATTGGATCCCTACCTCATACCATATATATAAACTCCAAAAAGGTTAAATATGTAATTATTAAAATTTTTGAAATAAAACTAATAAATTAGAAAGTAGGATAATATTGCTGTAATAGGAAAATATTTATCATGGCCTCCAAAACTTCATCCATGAGGATGAAAATGATGGATGTAATGACACCAAAGTGGAAAGTGTTGTTTTCCTGTAGACAAGTGGCCAGTGATGTCATCCATCAGGTCCAATGACTCAAGGGCCAACCCCTGCTGGCTTCGGGCAGGAGACGGTGCTCTGAACCAGTACTATTCTGGAGGTTGCCCAGCCCTGGAAGCTTTGGAGCAGACTTCTGTGGGAGGTGGGCAGGGATGGTAACCCCTCGCCCCAGTCCGTAGTTCTGACATCCATACTCTGATACCACACTATCTTGACCACTGTAGCTGTATTGGTCTTGAAATCAGGTTGTGAAACTCCTCCAAATTTACTTTTTTTAAAAAAAGTTTCTGTAACCATTTTAAGTCTTTTGCATTTCCGAAACAAAATTTGTTTGGTCAATCCTCACCTGAGGATAATTATCCCACTGATTTTTAGAAGGAAGGGGGAGAGAAACATCGATGTGAGAGAGACACATCCATTGGTTGCCTCCCGCACGTGCCCCAACTATGGCCAGGGATTGAACCTGCAACCCAGGTACATGCCCTTGATCAAACCTGTGACCCATCAGTGCACAGGCTGACGCTGTAACCAGGGCTGCGTTTCCAAAATTTAAAATCAGATTGTCCTACATAAAAGCCCACCGGGATGTAAACTGGGATTGCACTGAATCTGTAGATCAGTTAGGGAAGGGCTGCTGTCTTAACAGCACTAGTCTTCTAATCCATGGACACGGTGCATAGTTCCATTTACTTAGGTCTTTCGAGTTTCTCTCAACAAGGTTTTATATATTTAAGTATACCAACCTTAAACATATGTTTGTTAGCTTCATCCCTAAGTATTTCATTTTTTTAATGTGATTTTAAATAGCATTGATTACAAAATTAGTTTCCTTTTTTTTTTTTTTTTGGTATATTGTTAGGGATTTTCTACAAAGACAGTCATGTCCTCTGTGAATAAAGTTAGTTTTGGGTCTTTCTTTTTAACTCGCATGCCTTTTATTTCTCCCCTGTCCTATTTCACTGGTTGGGACTCCCAGGTCAGTGCCGGGTGTGAGTGGTGAGAGGGAACTTCTCTGCCTTTTTCCTGATCTTAGGAGGAAAGCATCTCTCCTCCTCCGCCTAGGAGAATGCTAGACAGAGGCTTGTCCAAGATGATTTTCATCAGGTTGAGGAACTTTCTAGATTTGATTTGCTAAAATTTTGTTACAGGCTTTGCATCAGTGTTCAGAAGGAATATTGGTTTAGGACTCACCTTCTATGGCTCTCTCTCCTTTTTGAATTCCCACAGTCACTTGTTATTTGCTGTAATTGCCCTGACCCCTGGTTCTTCAAGCCAATAGGACTCTTCTGTCCAAAATTTTCTATCCAAGTTTTACTTGGCCTATGTGGGGCGGACTGGAGTCCGATTTACAGGCTTGAAGCCATACAGATGGGACACTGACCCAGTGCTGTTTGCTTCCTGTGAGCATAGACCCCCTACACTCTACCTTTTGTCCCTCTGCGGTGCTTCCAGTTAGTGTTGGAAGGTTGGTCAGACAGGAGTTATTTGGCCCTGACCAGAGCAGAACCTCTGAGGAATGACACTGGGTAGCCAAGAATTCTCTTCTTGCCAATGTCCCCACTGCCATAACTCAAGTGGAGGAGAGGGTGCAGAGGAAAACCTCAGCCAAGAGTTTAGGTCTGAAATCACTGAACAAAGCACCAAGTGTCCGAGAAAACCTGGAACTGCCCCAGACTCCTCTATCACTAGGCTCAAGACTAGGTTGGTGGTGTGCTCCAAGCTCCCTGCCAAGCAAGTCCTTTGGGAAAAAATAGCCTCATTCCCAGCATTTCCAGCACAAGTCTCAGGACTGAGCCTCATTGGTCAGTCTTGGTCATGTGACCATGCCTGAACCAGCCAATGAGGCCAGGGAGCTGGGGGCAGGGCTCTGATTGGCCAGCCTTGGCCACTGGCCACTCGGCTCACCTGGGCTGAGACAGAAAGAGGCATCCCAGGAAAAGGCTGGGGTGTTCCTGGGAGCTGGGAGCGGGGGTGCTAGCTAAGGACGTGATCACCAGACTTCTACAGCAAGTCCTCCAGATTCCAGAGCCAGGGTGGCCACTCCTTCCCCTCTGCCTGCAGCCCTGACACCACGGAGACTGTTCAAGAAAGAGAGAAAGACTTGGCAATAGCCCTGAGTGCAGACGACTCGATAAAATATTTCTTGTTTTCTCAAGTTTACATAGACCAAGTTTTCACTGTTGCTATGGGGTGGGTTGGCAGGGAGGTGAAATAAATCTGTGTCATTTATTTTTTCTGTGCGTCGAGTATATTTCTGCTTGCTTCACGCACACACACACACGCCCGCACATATAGGCTTTAATAAAATACTTCAACCCCTTTAATGCTCTCTGTGGAAGGAATAAATATGTACTGTACTTTCAACTTCTGTTCTTTGAAATACCATATGGTCTGCACTGTGAGCTTAAAATACTCTGGTGAGCTGATGCTTTCATGAATTAGGCAGCCAGGTGGAGCCTTCCCTGCCAATCTCACAAGGTTAATTAATCCTTTAAAATACAGCATGCAGGGCCCCCTGCACCTGGGGGTGGGGGTGCTGTCCAAGGCCGGCGGCCCATTGGCCTGCACTGGGCAAGAAGTGGGTACAAAGGCACGCAGCTGAGCTGGGTGGGCTGGCCACTGCCGATGGTGCCTTTGATGGGCTCTCAGCCACTCAGATACTCACAGTTTGCGTCCTGCATAATCAGGAATAACAGGCTGATGGTTTGCATGAATAACTAAGTTTGTCATTGTGCTTAATTTTCCTTCAAAAAAGAGGCCCCCCCATTTCTTTGGGCCAATGCATATTTATAAAGGGCATGGAAATAAGGCCGAGGAGGCTGGGTAGGTGAGGGTTGGGGAGGAGGGGTGCCTGGGGAGGTGGAAGGGGTGGCTGGACCCTGAAGTCTCAGAGGCCAGGCTTCCGCTAGGGCTGGTGGCTGGAAGCTGGCTGCTGGGAACAGGGAGCGGAGCTCTGTGGATCCTGGAGGAAGGAGTTGCTGGGGGCGGGGGCAGCCGCTTCCCTGCTCTGGCCACTTGACCTCAGGCCTCAGGGTTGTCAAAGGAGGGCCATCTCCAAATGAGATTGCACTTAGAATCAGATGACCGAGAGATGCTAACGTCCATCCCACGCCTGTAGTGTTCTCTGAGCAAATGTGTTTCAGAGAAATTCTTCAATTTTCTTGTGAAAAGCACAATTGTATTGTACTGTATGTATTTTGGTATTAAAAAGTGTTCGATTGTTCATTGTAAACATTGTAAACAGGCAACGGCTCTTGTAAACTTGTTGTGGCATTTCTTTCTGACTCTTTTCACAGAATGTCCTAGGGGTCTCTGCGTGGCCGGCCTCTGCCCTTGCCTTGCCTTTCAGGGGGTGACAAGGTGCTCAGAACCTGCCCACCAGCTGTTCCCTAGAAGCACCCCTCAGGCACTATCTTCTCAGTGGCCAATAGGTGGCAGTTCTGAGCCTTTCTCCTGCCCTGGGTCCCGGACCTCTCACTCCACCTAGCACAGGCCCCCAGGTGTCTGGAGGGAGGTCCTGGCGTGCAGGCCCTGGGATGTGGAGAGAAGCTAAATGGATCCGCCAGTGATGTCCAGCTGTCCCTGCCTGGGACTGCCCACCCACCTTCCCATGTCTGGGTTCCTGTGCAAAGCAGGTGGGCTTCCTGGAGGAGTTGACATCTTAGGTGAGACCTGAAGGACAGTAAAGATTCCAGTCAGAGGGAAAGAAATATGCCAAGATCTGAGGGCACCGGTCCTGATAGGAGGCTGGTGGGGCTGGAGTGTAGAATATTGGGATGGGACTGGGGAGTTAGATAACGTTTGACACTGGTGAGGGCAGCAGGGCCAGGGCAGCCCCAGTGAAGAGTCTAGACTTTATCTTAGGGCCGTGGGAATCCCCCAGCCCACCCAGCCCCACCACCCACCAGCAGGGGAGTTGGACTTCTTACATCATCCCCTGGGCTCCAGGAGACCCACATCAAAGACTGCCGCTTTTCCTAACAGCTAGGCCCAGGCTGGCCCAGCTCACTTCTGCTCCATTCAGTTAGTCTGAGCAAGTCCCAGGCCAGCCCAGCTTCAGGGACTGGAGAGTCAGGTGTTCCTGATGGAGGGAAGAGCCTGTGCCGGCAGGTAGGGCAGACTGCTGGCTGCCATTCCTTGAGGCTATTTACCACGTTCCACGCGTGAACACTGGGACAGTTCCTGGCACATAATAGGTGTCCCACAAATATTTTTTGAATGAATTGGACTCCATTTTCCAGTATTTAGTTTATACCCAGACCCATTCTTGAAACACAGGCCCAGCACACAGCAGAGTTTGCCTGTGAGGAGAGGACTATGCTTCCCAGCCTGTGCCTGATAGTCTGTGTCCGTCTTCACACAGGCACAGGTCCATAGAGAACATAAAAGAGAGCAAAGATAAGCCAAGCAGAGTGGTGGGAAGACTGCTTCTCTGCCCTGGTGGCCTTCCAGCCCGGATTTTTAGCTGGGGGAACTTCAGGGAGTCCCTGCTCTCCTAGGGGACCTGGTTTCTCCAATCTGTAAAGTATGGTCCTGGGGCCTGTAGATTAAATGGAAGGGCCTTTTTAAGTGCTGTAGTTTTAGGTTTGTTTGTTTGTTAATCCGCACCCCAGGATATTTTTTCCATTGATTTTTAGAAAGAGTGGAAGAGGGTGGTGGGGGAGAGAGAAACATCCATGTGGGAGAGACACATTCATTGATTGCCTGGACCAGGGCGGGGATGGAACCTGCAACCCAGGTGTGTGTGTTTGACCCAGAATTAAACCCACGACCCTTCAGTGCTCTGGCCGATGCTCTAACCACTGAGAACACTGACCAGGGCAGTGTTGCAGTTTTATGATCAAAGGATTTTCTTATTCCTTTATTGATTGGTGCTGAGTTTCAGGCGCTGTGCCGGGACACAGAAAAGGGACGTCATAGTTAGTGACATCACAGCCTTGTAGATAGACAGGACAGTGTGACCAGCATGTTAGGAGGGGTGCACATACTGCCCTCCAGATCGAGGTAAGCTTGGTTCACACGCACTTGGGCCAGAGATGCCGGTCATGGCCGTCTAGCAGAATTCACCTGCTAGAGGTTATGTGCTGATGCTGAAGCCCCGGCCCCTGGAGACTTGACTGAGTGGGTCTGCAGGGCAGCCAGGGGCTTCATTTATGTTAGACGTTCGCAGGCAATTCTGAGGGCACTGGGCCCTCTGGTTCAGACTGCCGGCTAGATTCTGGGCCTCCTCTTGGCTCCAGCCTGGCACCACTCAAAGGCAGGGCCTAGCTGCTTTCTCCTTGATTTCCCCTCCAAAACAACCCTCCCCTTCTTGGAAGCAGAGTCCCAGGGACCAAGGGTGCAGCTTCCACCGTGGGGAGCCTCTCCCTGCCTCCCAGGCCCCCGATCTCTCCCGTTCCAGGGAACTTGGTGGTCTGTGCGTCTTTGCTGGTCCCTGGAAACCTGGCGGGCTGGCACCTGTGCGGCCTGGGCAGGCACTGCGAGCACACAGAGCTGCCCACACTGCCCAGAAGATGCCAGGAGTCCACCCTGCAAGGGTGTGCTTGTTACAGAGACGTTTCTTCATGCCACTTGCTAGACCTCACTCCAGGGGGCACGGGACAGGCGTGGGGCCCACGGCCATGGTGTCAAACAGCAGGAGAGAGATTGGGCTTGACTCCGAATAGAAGAAAAGTGGGAATTCATAGCCAAGGAGCAGGAGGGGTCAGCGGGTGGAAAATCACTGAGAGGAAACATCAGGGTGGGGAGAGTCTGGCTACACCAGACAGGATACTTGCTGAAGGCAGCCAGGCGAGCAGACATCAGCGTGTGTGTGCCGTGTCCGTGTGCGCGTGCATGGGTGTGTGTGCATGGCTCTGCGTGGGGATGTGTGTGAGATAAGCAACCTGACTAGATACGGAGAGTGACTGAATATGGAGGATGGGGCTTCTGGTTAAACTGACAGCTGGATTCCTGCTGAAACTGGACAACACAGAAGTCCAGAAGGGGAAGGTTAGTGGAAAAGAGTTCAGGGGAGCCCCAGTGGAGTTTGGTGGGGGAGAGAGCCTCTGCCAGTGTCCAGGGAACCCCCAGTCATGCGGAGCCGGGAAATCTGGCCCCCCTCCTGGGGAGCGCAGAGGCCTGGGCGAGGGCTCGCACTGGTGTCCAGGACAGCGAGCCTACCGGGAAAGCGAGGGAGCAGCAACCAAAGCCTGAGAGTTCTTTTACTTTTCTTTCTTTTTAAAAAAATTTATTGTTGAAAGTATTACAGATGTCCCATCCCCCCATTGGTCCCCTCCATGCTGCATCCACCCCACTCCCAGGCCTTCCCCTTAACAATGTCTGTGTCCACGGGTTAAGCTTATAGACAGAAGTTCTTAAGTTAATCTCTCCCACCCACTCCCCACCCCGCCTGCCCTCTGAGATCCCTCAGTCTGTTCCCTGCTTCTATGTCTCTGGATCTATTTTGTTCATCGGTTTATTTTGTTCATTAGATTCCACATATGAGTGAGATCATGTGGTACTTGTCTTTCTCTGACTTAAAGCCTGAGAGTTCTTGAGATGAGCTGGGTGGCCTGGGGTGGGGAGGTCTGTCAGGAACTAAAGAAACAAAAACAACTTCTCAATTTAAATAGTCAACCCATTGGGGGACAGATGGGATCTGGAATCTTGGAACCCTTCAAAATCTCTTTTCAGTTTTAAATGTTTTTAGCATTTGGATATAAAGATGACTCTTTATATCTCCATAATTGCTTTCCCCACAGTGACGGATATTTGGGTTGAAAGTATCCAGTTTTGTTGCCTAACACACAAAGCTGCATGACATAACCTTGCCCAGATGTCTTTATATGCTGATGTTTCCAGTGGAGTCTGGAGAGTGGGGTGCTGGGTCCAAAAGACACACGTGTTGCAGCTGGACCTTTGAGGCACAAGGCAGAAAAATATCTTTCTGCTAAAATGCGATTTCAGTTTCATGTAGGCAATGAATCTTAGTGCATCTGGGATTCTCCTTCTGGTCTGGAGGCTAAGCTTGGGTCCCCCAAATGCCCAGGCATTAGGGTGTGGTGGGAATGTGTGATTCTCCAGCTTCAGTGATGTCATGGGCTCTTGGACCCTTCAGTCCATGCAGCTCTCTCTCCTGGTTCTGGGGTGGGGGTTGGGGTTGGGGTTGGGATTATCCAGGAGCCTTCTTGCCACCCAACTGCCATAGCCCAGCATCTCAGGAGAGGGCTATGCCGACCCCAGGAAGCACGCCTAGCAGCCCTTCCCTGCTTTCGTGGGGCCATCACCTGCCACTTTCTGTGTCCCTGTGAAGGCCAAGCATCTGGACCCCAGCCCGGATCTTTTCTGAAGGGCAGGGTGGAGGGCAGGGAAGGGCAGCTTCCATCTCCTTAAATCCCCTCCTGTTCTCCTAATGTTTCTCCAAATGTTCTCCCTGGGCCCAGCGTCTTCTTCGTGACTTAAGGGCCTGACTCTAGGAAACTAAAGCTGTAAAAGTACTTGCAGTCTTCCCCCTCCACCTCTCTCCTGAGATAGTGAGCAACGTGGCCCAGCTGCCTGGGTTAGATGGGGGCGGGGGACGGATTAACAGGTGAAGAGAAATATAACGGGCCACTATGTAAAACTTCCGCCATAAACCCTTTGACACTGTAACACATAGCGCACAGTGGAAAATACCTAGCAATTCACCCTCTAAGGACCTCTATAGGCGTCTATTTTCTTCCTACCTCACCAGCGGCAAGTGCCCTTGCTCTTTTGAAATTTCATCACCCTCGTGGGTGCTGTTCTCATCGAATGTCCTGACACTTAGAGATGGCGGGGCCTTTGCCCATTTTCTATGGATCATTTGCTTTTTTCTTATTAATTTGTGGGAGCCTTTTGTTTAGAGGTCAAGGAGGGCTGGGGTGTGAGACCATGTAAGCCGGACGTCACAGACGGCCCAGCAGCCGGCTCTTCCCGAGGGGCTGACCAGGCGGCCTGCAAGGATGGCCCAGGGGCTCGGCCCCTGCCCCGCAGGCCGCGCGACAGGGCTGTGGGCTGGAGCGTGGGCGCATCAGCATGATGGGGGAGTCCTTAGACAAACAGAGTAAAAGCCACGGAATGAGTAAAACAAAACAATATGAACAAAGAACAAGTGAAATGAGAAAGTAAAATTAGAGGCAGTGATGCCCTGGGGCAAGACCAGGGGCAGCAAAGGGGGTCTCAGGCCCTGGGAGGACAGCCTCCCCCTCCCTCCCGGTACCACCCACAGCAGTCCTGCGGGCGGCTCCCTTATCCCCACGGGGGGAATGGGGACCCTGGAGAGGGGAAGCGACGTCCTCAGTGCAGACGCCGTGGGGACCGACGGAGCCGGGGACCGGCTTGAGGCTGGCGATTGGACTGCGCATCAGTCCTTTAAAGATTGTTTTATTTCCCTTCGCTGCACTTTGCTTTGCTTTGCTTCTGTGTCTTTAGCCCCTTTTCTAAGGAGTCCCCCTAGACGTGCGGGTCAGCAGTGCGCACACAGACGGCCCCTGAGGCTCTCCGGGCCTGTCTCTGCCGCGACGGGGCCGCAGCGCGCGGGTCGGGGGCTTTCGACGGCGTGGCCTCGGGAGGTCATTCGTGCTAGCGGCCTCTGCACCCCCGCTCTGGGACAGTTTCTGGCTTCTTAAAGGCGCCCGCAGGAGCCAGCCTCCCGGCTCGCACCCCCCGTCGAGTCCCCCGCGGCCCTCGGGCCTCAGCCCCCTCCGCGGAGCGCGGGCTCCAGCTGGGGAACACGGGCGCCCCGACGCGGCTACCGCCCGGGCCGCGGGGTGCTGGCGCCACCGCCCCCGTCGCTCGGTGGCCCAGCCGCGCCCGCAGCCGCCCGCCCCGCTCCGAGCGCGCACCGCGCAGGCAGACTCCCCAGCGGCGGGAGGCGGGCACGCGCCCCGCCCTCGGCCCCCGCCGCCCCACCGCGTCCACCTCCGGCCGACTCGGAGCGCCCAGGACTTGCCTCGCGGCCTGAACACACTCTCCGCCCGGCGCAGCGTCGCCCCGCTCCGGCCAGGCTCTGGGCGCCGTCTAGCGCGAGGCCCGGCCTGCACCCTGGGGGGGAGACCCCTCGCAGCGTCCCGCTCGGCCACCCGCCGCCGGTGCGTTCTCGGCAAGGCCCTGGGCCTGCCGGGCCACGCTTTCCTCGGGGGTCCAGTGGGGTGACAGCCCCCTCTCCTAGGGTCAGAGGTGAATGGCCGGCCTGGCTGGAGGAAGCGCCCCAGGGGCCCGCTCAGGGCGCGCGGCGGGCGGCTCCGGGCCCGGCTGCAGCCCGTCGGGCGCGCCCTCCCCGCGGAGCGGTCGCAAAGCGTCTGCTGCCATCTGGCGGCGGCGCCGGGCAGCTGCGCGCGGGACGGGCGGGCCGCGGGGCGGGGGTCCGCGGGGTCGCCCCGAGCTGCTCACCGCGCCGGGGGCCCGGGGGCCCGCGCCCGCGCTGCTCTGCGCCCCTGAGCGAGTGGGGTCCCAGGGGCGCGGTGCCGCGCAGCGGTCGGCGCCCGCCGGTGGGTGGCGCGGGGCCCTCCCCAGCCCCCGTTTCCCGCGAGGGGCTGGGCGCCCGTGCGAGGACCGCGGGGCCGAGGCCTGGGACCCCGCGCGCGGGAGGAGCGGGATAAAATCAGCCGCCCGCGGGCGCTCCCGCGAAGCCCGGCTGTCTGTCCGTCCCTCGTCCTGCCGCCGGGCGGCGAGCGGAGGGCACCGTCGCCCCGCCGACGGCCGGAGGCTGGACAGGCGCCCGCCCTCGCGGGCCTTTGGGACTTTATTCTTTAAGGCCCCGGGGGTAAATTTCCTTCCGGAACAGAAAGCCTCTCCCAGCTGCCGCCGGGGCCTGCGAGGGGCCCCTGGGTGCCCTTCCCCCAGAAGCCCTCCCGGGGGCACAGGCCAGGGGCCCAAGCCCTCCCCGGGGCACGGCTCCTGCCGGAAAAGCGCGTGAAGCAGGCGGCGCAGCCTTTCACCCGCGGCGGGCGGTGAAGGGAGAGGAACTCTCCTGCGGGGAGGGAGCGCTGCTCCGGCTGCTGGGGCTCCGCGGCCTGAGCCCCCCAGCCCCCAGGGGGCTCCCGGCTGGTTCCCGCCGAAGGACGCGCGCCTCGCTTGCGGGCTCCGTCCCCGCCCTGGCCCGGGAGCCTGGGAGGCGACCTATGGCGTGTCTCTCTCACGCCCATGTTTCTCCCCCTCGCGCCCCCTCCACCCTCTGTAGAAAGCAATGGGAGAGCAAGGGAAGCCTGCGGGCCTGGCCGCGCGGCGCTGTCCCGCGTCTCACACACAATCCCGCCTCGGTGCTCCGCAGGTCCCGGGAGGGCGGGCCTCCGGCTGCCGCCCCACCCGGGAGAGCGCCCGCTCCGCCGCCTGGTGTCAAATATTTGCCTAGCTGTTCAACATGTCTTCAAATAATACACTCGCCGCTAATTCATATCGAGGCTCTACCGTTCCTCTCTCCCAGGCCTCCCTCCTGGATTAGCGTCTTGTCTGCTCTGGGAGAAAGTTGTCCTCCGTTCTACAAATAGGCCCTGGAGTCCCCAGACTGCCGCAGACGTCGGAGGCTTCTGTTTACCTTGAGAGCCATCCTCTGGGGACAAGCACAAGGGAGCCAGGGACACCCCGGGAAACAGCCAGGCTCGCGTGCCCAGTGCTGGCAGGGCCGGGTCCTCCTGAGATGTCCTGCTGGCCACCGCCTTTCCAAAGGGGACGCCTCTGCTCCCCAGGCTGCCCGCCACCAGCCTGGGGCCTTGACCTCTGGGGGGATACAAGCCTCTCATCTCAGAGGCCAGGGCCTTCTTCCTCCACAACTGTCCCTTTCCCCTTAAAGTTAGAAGCCCATGTTGTCCCTGTGTCAGCCAGGACCTGGCGAGAAGCCGGTGGCACCCTTATTTGGGCCATTCGGAGACTTCTTTACAAAGGGAGCCCATGAAGGAGGCGCAGCCCCCTGGGTCCGGCCGCCCGGGGAGGAGAAGCTGCCTGAATCTGGAGACCACGGGGCTGTGTGGAGAGTGCCACCCAACGGGAGGTGACCCCAGGAGGAGGAGCCTGAGAACTAGCCACCAACGGCTCCATTCCCAGTCTTCTGCTAGGGCTCCCCGGGCCCTGCCCATTCAGAAGGCAGGGCACTGAGTCCCTGTGCGGAAGGCGCAGCGGGGACACATTTGGCTTCCTGTCCCTTTCTTGGGACTCACTAGCCCCTTCTTGTCTCTCCTTGTGCTGACCGTCGTCTCTCGCTGGCTCGCCTTTCTTGGTTCCCCCAGATGTGTTCTCCCCGACTCCTGTCCCATGAAGACGAGGGGGTGGGCGCCGTGCACCACTCCCACGGGACCCAGTGGCTGTCACCGCTGGTGGAGGAGTGGCCAGGCCCTGGGGACCGGCTTCAGTGCGCTCAGCTCTTCCTTTCGCAGAGCTGCTCTAACCCAGGCGTTGCTGTCACCTGATTCCCCCAGGGCTCCGGGCCTTGCTCTCAGCCTCCTGGCCGCGAGTGAGGCATTCCATTCCCTGCTCCCGGCAGCACCTCCGCCACCGGCAAGCCCTTACTGAGCGCTCCTGCTGTGCCAGCCTGCCTGAGCGACGTGGGTGCCTGTGCTCAGAGCCCTCGGTCCAGGTGGGAACAGGGTGCCCCCCACTTGGTTATTGACGAGGGCACCCAGGCACCGTGCGGGCTCTGGGCCGGATCTTGGGTGCTGCCGTGGCAGGAAGGATTTAATGTCTGCTCTTGACGAGCAGACGGGGGTGGGCCAGCAGTGTGAGCTCAGCTTCCTCTTAGGTCCCTGCCTCACAGGCTGCTGAGGGCTGGTGGTTCACAGAGCTTGTTATCGTTGGTGGCAGGGACTCCGCCCCTCCATAGCGGGGAGGTAAAAGGCGCCCCCGGGTGGGCTGAGGGGCAGACCCCAGGCAGCCGGAGGCCCAGGAAGAGCAGGTGGGGAGCTGGGCCTCCCACCTCAGCTCTAGCTTTAAGCGGGATAAGAGAATTCCGGGAAGAGCTGTCCCGTCCGTGCGCATGTCCTGGGACGGCCCCTAGGAACAGCTCACCACACCGCTCCTGATCTGGGCGGAGGACACAGCGGCCAACGCAGAATGAACTTTCGTGTTGTTTCTGCTTATTTTTAGGTCCGCTGGGGGCATCGTGGCTGATCGCTGTTCTGACATTTATCTTCCCTCATTAAGGAAGGTGCCCCTGGCGAGTTACCTTGCCCGGCTCAGAGCAGAAAATAAATACTGGGGGCATCCACTTGCCCGTGCTCTCGGGGTGGGATTAAGAAAAAGGCACCTGCGGAGGGAGAAAGAGCGGGTGGAAAACAGCCTGCTGGTTACTCCTCTCAAGGGCTCCCCAGTCTTGAGAGCCATCCAAGTGTCACTCCTTTCATGACGCCCTCTGGACCCAGCAGGGCCTCCCTGCCACCACCCTCCGGGGACTTTTCCTTCCTGCTGTGGTTTATTTTTCCCCTTCAGCACGACTCTGGTCCTTGCTGTGGTCAACAGCCCTGCTTTTTCCTGTGTCCACAGCACCTGCTTTTCCTTGGGGGACCCACAGGTCACTATGAGTCCAAGTCCTTTGAACACACTGAGGCTGGTCTGGGGCCGCCCTACACAGGTGTGTGTAGAGGGGCCAGGAGAGGTGGCCAGAGCAGCTGTGTCAGGCAGCTCAAAGCCACCTCCTCTGAGAAGCCCTCCCTGACTACCCTTCCCACCTAGCACTTCCCACACCTGGCAGGTGTGTCTCCTGCCCCTGGAAGGCAGGTCCCCAGAGGGAGGGCCAGTTAGATGGGCTCGTAGCCTGCAGCCACAGCACCTACAGCTGCACCTGGGGCAGGCTTTGTCCTGATAAGCATTTGTCTTAGCAGGTCCTCCCAAAGCTAAGAATGACTTCAGGGAGTGGCAGGGCTGCCACCTTAGCGTAGGACCCGCTGTGGGAGGCTCCAGTGCCAGGGACCAGCTTGGGGACCAGCTCCAGCTGCAGGAGCCCCATCTGTGTGTAGGACAGGCAGGAAGGGCCAAGGAACAACCTCTGGTAGTGACGAGAGAGGGTGTTGACAAATAGCCCAGACCCCTTGGCCCAGAGTGGCTGAGGCCGGGCAGGTCTGCGCTGGGGTGGTTCTGGCTGTGGGGCTGCCTGCAGCAGGAGCCAGGAGCGGGTGTCTCCCCTGCCCTGCCTGAGGTGCCACTCCACCCCCAGCAGTGTCTCAGCTGAAGCTGCCAGCAGCCTTTCAATGGCTCATCCACCGGCCGCAAAGCAGGCGCCCTGGGGTCCTTGTTGCTGGCCGAGGTAACCACCCCAAGAAGACAGGAGTGTGCTGGTGTCTCCCTGACCTCTGGGAGTTGCCATTTGGGAGCGTCTGTGGCGCCAGAGCCCACGGGGGGATGGGGAGTGGGAGACCAGCGTGAGGCAGGGAGGTGCCCGGAGGAGCTAAGGCCGGGGCACCAACTCCCCCAGGGCCAACTCTGCAGCCAGGGGCTAATCGAGGGTGCTGGTGGGAGCAGAGTTTCCTGCTCCTCCTGCCCACAGCTTTACTTTTCTTGCCAGTTTCACTAAGAAGGGAAAAGAAACAATAGATTCAAACTGAAATAATTTGCATTTATGATGAAGACAAGGAATATCTACCTTGCATTTTCCCAAAAAAGAAAAATTAAACCCGTTTTTAATTAACTGATAAACTATTAATCAAATTTTTGCAATGTTAGGTGACACATTACTCATTTAGATAGAATGACTGTGAACTTAAACTAATCAAACCTGATTTGCCCACACAGGCTTGATTGAAACGCACGTAGCTCGCATACACGGAGGGAAAGCTCGGCCTCTCACCGCATCTGCACAGTACACTGCTGAGTTAATAAGGGCAGTTTTTTTTTTAAATGAGACTACCATTTCTTCATCTGCATATCAAAATCAAGAAGAACTTAATTGCAAAACACATATTCCTGAAATCTAATCATTATACAGCTTTAGGGTATTTTATTGAAGCATGTTAAATTATGGACAGAATATTAATGGTGGAGCTAATCAAACCCAATTAGTCACTTCTAACAATAGCCACATAAATATACAAGTCAGGTCCTAGAGGACTGGAGCCGCGATGTAAAACTGTTAAAATAGTGAACCTATGGGATATTTATGAAGCCTTCGTGTAGAATTTAAAGCCAAAAACGATTGGCTAAGTCACTTTAAGAAGACCAGTGAGGCGGTGCCCTGCAATATTTGACAGGAATTCACAAGTTTTCACGTATCCTTCAGGTACACTTGAATGCAGGGGCTAGCGGTCTGCAGTCAATCCGTCAGCAAACCCTCATAAGGTACTTAACGTGTTCGCGGCCCAGTCTATTACTCCTGCATCCAAAGACTTTTTTCCGTCTTTTGTCTTCTGACTTTTTCAAGGCCTGGTGGAAATACAGGTCTGAGCCTCAGGCCTGGGAGAGGTGGGTGGAGGTGCTGGATCTGGGGGATGCTGTCCAGGTGTCTCCCCTCCCCTCCCCCAAGGGCAGAGCCAGGCAGAACCGGCAGGGTCCTCGCTGCCTGGTAGACTCTCTCCTTCTCCCGTACACGAGGCCTCGGGAAGGGGCTGAAGGGGCCTAGGAGTCCCGGCCTTGGCCTGTGGGGGGTCCTGGTGGAAGATTTCAGGCCTGAGAGTCAGGCCAAAGCAGGTGGGTAGCACCAGACCTGGGAGTCCCCCTGCAGAGACCTCGCCGAGCTGCTTTTCTTTTTTTATTTATTTATAATGAATTCTTTTTTAAAAGTATGTTTTTATTGATTTTAGAGAGAAAGGAAGAGAGAGGAAGAGAGAGAGGGGGAGGGAAAGGGGGGGAGAGAGAGAGAGACAGAGAGAGAGAGAGACCAATGTGAGAGAGAAACATCGATTGGCTGCCTCCCGCACGCGCCCCTACCAGAGATGGAACCCACAACCCCAGTGTGTGCTCTGAGCGGGAATCAAGCTGGCTGCCTTTCAGTGCACCGTGGATGCTCAACCGCTGACCCACACTGGCCCGGGCCCCTGCTGCTTTTCAAGCATGGCTGAGTGGTCACAGGCTCCAGCAGCCTCCCTGGACTGTGGTTGCTCCAGGGGGTAGGTCCCAGCTCCCTTCATCGGGAGGCTGCAGGCCTCACTATCCCCTTTGCTGGCTCATGTCCTGTCCT
Organism: Miniopterus schreibersii; assembly: GCF_964146895.1. NCBI lineage: Eukaryota > Metazoa > Chordata > Mammalia > Chiroptera > Miniopteridae > Miniopterus > Miniopterus schreibersii. Next base: position 38,799,545 of record NC_138121.1, read on the forward strand.
TTCTTGGTGTCCAGTCCAGACCCCCCTCCCCTCTCCTGTCCCTCAAGGGGGGACAGTTTGACTACAATCTAGCTGTTAGCTCTGCTGGCTCTGTGTGGGGGGGCACACCCTTCCTGCACCCTTTCTTTCTCCCTCCCCCACCCCTCCCTCCAGCTTCCCCAGGTCACCTCCCAAACAGACAACCTGCACCCAAGTCCTTGTCTTAGGTCTGCTGGGCACCCTGCACCCAAGACACTGCACCCAGAGTCCCTGGATACTCCAGTGCCGATTCACTGTGTTACAATAAAACATACACAAATACACACTTTAAGAGGCGGAGATAGAGATTAAAAATAAGCAATATTTAAAACAACTTATTTATTAACAACACAATCTTTTTGCTCTCACTGAAATATTAATCACGATGTTCTTGGTGAGTGGCAATGTGATTAAATGTGCTTCATTATTTCTGAGAATCTTGATTAACAGTTTGTGATGCAGCAATTTAGAAGCCTGGTCTGGTTTCATTTCACCTTAATACTTGGTTTCATGGTTTTGATACGAAAAAGGCCCTTTAGGAGCTGCGTGGGTCTGAGCGGCGCACAGGATCCCTCGGTCACGTGCCTGCCCAGGGCCACCCCCCACCAGGCAAACTTTTCCCAGAAAGTGGGGCCAGCAAACACCCATCTTCCCTGGGCTGTTGGCGTTCTTGCCCACGGAGTGGAAAGAGTTGCACTGTCACGTTTTCTAGAAGATTCCTTTCCAGGAAAATTGCGGAATTAAAGGCCCTGTACGTTTGCACAGCTCAGATGATGTTCCCGGCTCACGCTCACCAAAGCCCAGCCGCCTTCCACCCGCAGTTTATAAGCATCTGTTTTTCCTCACAGTTCCCAACACTAGAGGTTAAAATATTTAATTTTCATCAATCCAATAAGTAAAATATCGATTGAAATGTGCATTTCCCACCGTTTGGCCAGAACTGCCGTCTTATAGTAATTCGCCAAAATGACCAACGCAAAGGAAAGGGGCGAGGCACTCGCTGTGTGTTCTCCAGCCTTTTAGAAAACATGGAGTTGTTCCTTTGGCCACACACATGTGCATCTACAGGAAAGGTGATATTGTAGACGCGAAGGGAATGGGCGCTGTTCCAAAAGGAATGCCCCACAAAGGTCCCCATGGCAAACCTGGGGGATCTACAGTGTCACCCAGCGTGCGGCAGGCATCGTGAACAAATGAGTTAAGGGCGAGAGTCTTGCCGAGAGAATTAATGTATGTGTTGAGCATGTTAAGCACCCCAAGAGCCGAGCTAGCTTCCCAAAACGTGTGAAGGAAAACGGTCAGAAGAGGGAAGCCGAAGGGGAAGGTGCCCGGTCAGCGGGAGCGCCAGCCGGCTCCGCCCGGGAGGGCCGGGCTGCGGGAACCGGTCCCGCGAGCCCAGGGCATGGCGAGTGTGAACAGACCTCTGTGCTGGTAGAAACGTCTCTCCTAACTGGGTAGAAGTGTGTTGTCCCTTACCCCCCAAAAATAATTAGAGAAAACTTTGTGTCCTAAAACAAAAAAAGTGCATCTCCGCAGCATCAGAGGTCGAACCGTTTCCCACAGATGCCCTGGCCGGTTACCGTCCCCCTTCTCTGACCTGCGCCTTCATGTCCTCTGGTCTCTTTTATAACAAGTATTTTGTCTTTTCCTGATTATTTGTAGGAGATTCTTACCTATGCCGCCCATTAATCTTATTTTAAAAACACTTTATAGTATCTTGGAAATTCCGTTATATGTTCCATTATGTTTATAATACATTTTATTGTTTTGAGTCTTTAAGTCACCAGACATCAGTGTGGGGTCATTATTTTCAGTCGGGTGTGAGATCCTTTTTCAAAACAACGCGTAATTATTCCAGGGGGTTTGTCAAATAAATACTCCATGGCTGCCTCTCCTGTTCAGTTTGAAATGCCAAGTCAAAACCAAATTTTACTTCAGAGCAGTTTCCGGGGGCCCTGTCCCGGCTCCCCGATCCCGGCCTCCCGCCGAGCCGAGCTGTTCGCTCCTGCATCTCAAACCACACGCCGGGGTCTCAGGCCGAGTGGTGCCCCCCAAGCTCGCTCGCACGGGCTATTTCGGGCACCTACGCTTCCGGTGGGCCCAGCACATAGCAAGTTCGTAACCAGGTCCACGTGGACCCTGTGTGGGCTGCATCAGGTAGAGATTTCATCTGCGGAGAATCACAGCTGACAGCCCCGACTCACTGCGTACGATTTCCATCTTGATTTTCAGAAAGCCTCCTTTGAAAGATCTCCAGTAAAAATCGTTTGGTTTTCTTCATGTAGGTTTTCCACAGTTCTTGGCAGGTTGAGTTCTAGACTTTGTTTTCGTTGTTCTGAAGTGAATCTATTGACAATATTTTTTCCTCCAAGATGTTAGGCCCAAGCCCAGGTGTGGAGCATTCATGAGGCGATTGCATTTGTTGTAAAGAACGTATCTGTGTGTGGTGCCCAGATACGCCGCAGCTCTGTGGGCACAACTGCCGTCTAGTTCCCTGTCCCCGCAGGCGGGTGTCTTTCAGGGCAGGAGCCCTGTTCCGATGACTTTGTGTCCAACGTCTGGCACACGCTAACCGCTTACAACGCCTTCGCAAAGTGAGTAAATGAATGAAATGAAGCCGCGTCGAAGGGCCGGCAGAGAGGACAAGCATCGCCCGTGGAACATGGGTTCCCTTCAGTTCTTTCTTCTTTGCTATACGTTCCTTTTTATTTTTGTGATAATGTATTATCTTGCACTTTAAAAAGGAAACAAGATGATTTTCACTTGGGAAAAGAGGAAAATCATAATGAAAGAAAGAGTAGTGTGGGGTGCAGCTCATATATTATTTGTCAATTTCAAAAAGGGAAAAACAAAAGAGGAAGAAATGCGTGGACCCTAAAAACGTCCGAGGAGGAGGTGACCTGCCTCTGGACGACTGGCGAGCCCAACGTTAGAAGCGTGGTTCCCTCGTCTGTAAAATGGGATTCCCTGCGACGGCTCGGCTCTCTCTGACCCTCCGGGTGCTGGGAGCTGAGCTCCTGGCCTCATCAAAGGCCCCGAGGCCGGAGGAGCGAGAAGCAGCTGGGAAAAGAAACCCTTCAGGCCCTGAGGCGGTTTCTGCCTGGCCACCATCTACTGTCTGCGGTATAAGTTGCTCGGTGGCCCGGGAGCCCCTCAGGGCGGGGAGGCCACCAGGTCAATAACATGCGGAGCTGGCTGGGGGGGCCATCGACCTGCTTCCCTCCAGAGGACAGATGCTGTGCCCCTGAGCCCTGGTGTGCATGTGAATGACGAGCCGAGGCACAGCCGGGCCACTCGTGTCCCGGAGGAGAGAGAGACAGGAGAAGGCAAATGAGGGAAATGGGGCACCGCCGGTAGCTCCGTGCAGGGGAGGACGGCCCGCCGGGTTAACCCTGCTCGCTCGGGGCGAGCACGGGGTTGGTGTGTTTCTGTAGCAGAAGTTAAAAAACATTCTTGGTATGATTATTATCAAGTGACAAAAATGCTGCGTTTCTCAGGAGGAGGAGTGACTCAGGAGTCACACAGCGGAGGCGAGGGAGCAGCCGAGGGGGCAGCGCTGGGCACTGGCCCGCCCGCCTGACCTCGCAGGCCCGGCCAGGAGGGCGCCCGCGTGGCTGCTGGGGGGGGGGGACTCCCTTTGCTTCTCACAACCCCCCCCCCCCCGCCCTGCACCTCCTGGCTGCGCAACATTTTCACCTCTCCCAACATTTTCTTTTTATTAAGACAATTTTTTGGAGCAGGTTTAGGTTCACAGCGGCATTGAAAGGAAGGTTCAGGGATGTCCCACGTGCCCCCCACGGCCAGCGTCCCCAGCAGAGCGGGACATCTGCTCCAACGGGGGAGCCTACGCTGACACATCACCACCGCCACAGTTCACATCAGTGCCCACTCTCTGTGTGGTTCCTCCGGTGGGTCTGGACAAATGCAGTGACACGTGGCCTCACTAGAGTCACACAGAGGAGCTTGACTGCCCTAACCCCCTTGCTGCACCTGTCAGTCCCTCTCGCCTCCAAAACCTAGGCGACCTCGATCACTCACCGTCTCCAGTTTTACCTTCTCCAGAGTCACATGGTTGGGTCCATACAGCAGGCGGCCTTTCGGCTCAGCTTCTTTCACTCGGCAGCGCGCATTTCCGGTTCCTCCATGCCTTTCCATGGCTGGATAGCTCTTTTTTAAATTTTGCACTGAATATGCCCTTGTCTGGTTGGACCACTGTTTATTTTTCCATCACTTACTGAAGGACATCCTGGTTGCTCCCAAGTTTTGGTAATTATGAATAACTCACTGCTGTGAACATCTGTGTGCAGGTTTTTGTGTGGACTTAGTTTTCAATTCCTTTAGGTAAATACTAAGGAGCGTGAGTGCGGGCCGGGAGGGTGAGCCCACGTGTCACTCTGTAAGGACCTGCTAAGCTGTCTCCGTGGTGGCTGCCCCGCTGCACCCCCCCCCCCCCCGCAGTGGGTGAGAGCACCCGGGGTCCACGTACTCGCCAGCATTTGGTGTGGTCAGTTTTTTGGGTTTTAGCCATTCTGATAGGCGTGCAGCAGGATATCATTGCTGTTTTACCTTCCACTTTTTTATTATGGAGAATATAAACTTGCATAAGAGAAGATGGAGCTGAGTAACACCCTCCACCCCCGCCCAGCCCCCAGCTGCAACTTAGCAACTTGTGGCCATTTCCGCTTCACCTCTGCCTGTGCCCTCCTGTTTGCACGCCCAGGGCTGGGGAGCCAGGAGCTTGGGGAGTCCAGCCTGGGCAAGGTTCCAGGGCCCGGAGAGCCAGGCCTGAATCTTGACACGAAGGCGACCTCGTCAAGCAAAAACAAACAAACAAAAAAACCAAACAAACGGGGACACCAGACTGGAGAAGGAAAAACTTGAGAGGCCACAAGAGCCATTGTCAAATTTTGGCCAGGGACATCGGGAGCAGAGGAAACACTTTATTATTATTTATTATTATTATTTTTTAAACTTTTTTAGGTCCTTTTATCTCTTTATTATTTTATATCTTTATTGATTTCAGAGAGAGGAAGGGAGAGGGAGAGAGAAAGAAACATCAGTGATGAGAGAGTCATTGATCGGCTGCTTCCTGCACACCACCCACCGCGGATCAAGTCCCCAACGGGGGCATGTGCCCTGACTGTGAATCGAACCTCGATTTCCTGGATCCTACATCGATGCTCAAGTGCTGAGCCACATCCTGCCAGGCAGAGGAAACATTTAAAAAGCTCAGGAACTCCAGGGAGACAAATCAGGGGCCCAGCTTAAGGAAAAGTGTTGAAATCACAGAAAACAGTGGAGAAAGATACTCACCAAACTGGGACACTTCTGAGACTTGGGGGCTGGAACCAGCACTGGGGGTTGTGGACCAAGGACACTTCTGCCTTATATAAATGTTTTAATTATTTATTTCAAAGAAAAATACATTCAAGTTTTGCCTCTACTAAGAGCAAAGCAATTGTAAAGGAAGGCATTTCCTACAATGACGGCTGTCTCCTAATGGAAGTCCCCATCGCTGGCCATGCATCCCGCAGAGGCTGCTGGCCATGGCAGGTCACCCAGCCGGGCCATGGAAGGACTACCCAGAGGCTGTTGAAATGCAGAGGCCATGGTTCAGCAGGTCTCAAGGCGGGTCCAGGAACTTTTTCTTTTCTTTTCTAATTTCTACATAGTTTGAAACTTCACTGGATATTGGATGATATTTAGGAATTATTAATGTCCAACAGACATGTGAAAAGATGCTCAAATCACTAATCATTAGGGAAATGCAAATTCAAACCACAACAAATACAACCTCATACTTGTTAGGATGGCTATTGTAAAAAACAACAACAAGTGCTGTTAAAGATGCGGAGAAATGAATCCCTGTGTACTGTTGGGAGAAGTGTAAAATGGTGCAGCTGCTGTGGAAAACAGTATGCCCCCTACCCTCCCCCCCAAAAAAAGTGAAAGATAGAACTACCATATGACCCAGCAGTTCCACTTCTGGTTATTTATCTGAAAGAACTGAAATTGAGATCTCAGAGAGAGATCTGCACCCACATGTTCACTGCAGCATTATCACCAGTAGTCAAAATGTGTAAACAACCAGAGTCCATCCTGGGATAAAGAAGCTGTGGTATGTTCATGCAACGAAATGGTCATCTCTTTAAAGAAGAAGGAAATCCTGTCATATGTGACAACTGGATGAACCTTGAGGACATGATGCTAAGTGAAGAAAGCCAGTCACAGAAGGACAAATACTGCATGATCCTACTTCCATGAGGAATCAGAAGTGGTCAAACTCATAGAAGCAGAGTAGGAGGTGGTTGCCAGGGGCTGGGGGAGGGGGGAGCTGCTACTCACCAGATACAAAGTTTCAATTACGCAAGATGAGTAAGTTCTAGAGACCTGTGCTATAACATGGTTAACAATATTGTGCACTTAAATCTGTCAAGGGGTAGATTCATGTTAAACATTCTTGCCACAATATAAAAAAGGAATTATTGTAACTATTTTTCTTAGATCTGATAATGATATTCTGGTTATATTTTTGCAACAAGTATTTACCTTTTAGAGACCTAGGCTGAAAAAGTTACAAATGGAATGATACAAGTAGGGGAGTTGCTTCAAAATAACTAGGTGGGGAGGCTGTATGGATGAAATAAAATTGGCAGTGAGTTGCTCATTGTTGAAGCAGGGTGATGGAAAGGTAGAGTTCATTACTGTGCTGTTCTACGATGAATAAAATGTAAAAAGTGAGGTGCTGGTGGATGTTTGAGGAGAGGGGAGGGGCTTCTATGGACAGGATAGCAGGAAAGCCTGGTTATTTAAACTGAGGCCTGAGTGATGCAAAGGAGTTGGCCACACAAAGATCTGGAAGAACTACTGCAGGCAGAAGGATTGACCAGTGCAAAGACCCCAAGGCAGGCATTAGTGGAAAGTGTCTGAAGAAGAGAGAAACCACTGTGGTGGTGTGAGTGGCAGGGGGCTTGCAGGAGGTGGGAAAGTGGATCAGATAATGCAGAATTCCAGCAGGGCATCTGGGTTTTCCTGGCTGCAGCGAGAAGTCATGGAGGGCTCTACAGGGGAGAGTGATATGATCTCATTACTTTTTAAATGCTCACTCAGGCTGTTGAGCTGAGGATAGACTGGGGTGTGTGAGTCAGGTGTCTTTAGTTGTCAGTGATAGAAATCCTGATGCAGACTGATGTAATCAGTCAGGGAATTCACCAGTCTCTTTTAACTGGAAGTCCGGGGGAAATGCACACTCCAGTGTTGGCTGCTTCAGCCCTGAAACAAGCGCCGTGATGTGGTCGAGGACTCAGGCTCTGCTGGTCACAGGTTCCACTTCATTCTGAGACTAGGAGGTGTGTAGGTGGTCTTCCTAGACCTCAAACACAAAAGGCACCAAGCTTTGTACTTCCCCGCTAAGAGACAGGTAGATTCCTTATGGAAGCATCTCCAAAGAATCAGGAGGAACTTTCTCAGAAGCCTCCAGAAAACCTGTATTTGTGGGGTGTCACATGCCCCTCCACGAACCAATCAGTCACAGGGAAAATGCGTCCTCCTTAGGGTGGGGCCGGGGCCATCAGCCTCCCACAGGCGTGGGAGCTATAAAGGCCAGGGCTGACCATCTGCAAGAGGGGGGTGCGGCGGTGGGTGGGCAGTGGCCAGCGCTCATCATGGGGGGCATGAGTGGAAGCAGGGAGGCCGGTGAAGAAGCTACTGAGGTGGTTGAGGACGGGGAGACGATGTGGTGCTGGGGGAGGTCAGGAGAGCCAGGTGCTGGCTGTTTCAGAGGTGTTGCGGTTGGATGTGCAGTGAGGAAGAGAGGAATGAACACTTAACATTTTTGCCCAAGTTGCCCTTCCTTCTTTGTTTGGAGCAAGTGGAGAAAGGGTGTATGGGATGGAGAGCAAACAGGCACTCTAGGGTGTCTGCACAAGTTGAAGGAACAGGGTCATCGCCAATGTCAGACTGGAGCAGAGCCGGTAGTTAGGGCAAGGCCACTTCCAGGAAGCATTATTTGGGCGCCCACTGTGTGCAGTGGCTGTTGGAGAAAGAGGCCACAGGAATTCTAAAGTAAGAGAAAAAGTTTGGTTCATACATAGCAATATATTAATATAAGTACCATAGCTTTACGTAAGGAAAAATTAAAATGTGTGCAGTAATTAATACACATGCAAATATAATTGCATCTTTTAGTTCCTTAAACAGGCACAGGGAAGATTTGAATTCGCTACAGTGAATGGCTGAAGCAGCAGCTCGAGGGCACGATTAAGCTCTGGCCGCCGGACGCAGCTAAGCGGCGGGGTAACCGGAGCGCGAGGCTGAGCGCGGCTCCGCCCAGCAGCCCGCGCGCGGGTCCCAGCGCAGCCCAGGCTCTCCCGGGCGCCGCGCAGCCTCCGCCTCAGCCCGCCCCGCGCCACGTGACCGCCGGGGCGGGGCGGGGGCGGGGCCGCGCGCTTCCCGGCGTGCCCCGCGGGGCGGGGCGCGGGCGGGGCGGAGCCTGGCCGCAGCGCGCCGCTGGGACTCCCGCTCGGCCGGGCCGCCGGACGCGTCGCTCCCCTGGCCGGCCTGCTGCCCGGGCCGGCGGCGGCGGCATGCGCGTGTGAGATGCGGCGGCGGGCAGGCGGGACACGGGCCGCTGCGGAGCGGGCGGAGCCGGCCGGCGCGGCCTCCTCGGCGCGGGGCGCGCGGTGCATGAGGGCGAGCACGCGGGCGCCGGGCAGCCGCCGGCCACGCCGCCTCCACAAACACTTGTTTAGGACTCGTTCGCCCCGCTGAGCGCCGGCGCCGCCATGGAGGCCCCGCCGGGCCCCGCGGCCCTCGCCGCCGCCCCGGCCCCGGCCCCGGCCCCGGCCCCGCTGCGCGCCCCGGAGGTGGCGCGGCTCCGCGAGGAGCAGGAAAAGGTAACAGGCCGCGGCCGGCCGCGCGTCCGCCGAGGTGTCGGGGCGCCCGCCCCCCGCGCTGGGCACGCGCGCGGCATCTAGGCCGCGAGGGGCACCGAGAGTGACACGAGAAACTTTTGTCACGTGCTCTTGTTGTCTTTTGTCTGCGCCCTTTGACCTCCGAGGGGAGGGGGCTGCGGCGGCGCTCGGCCCGCGTGGGCGGAGGTGGTGCTGAGCGCGCCTCGCTCTGTCACATTGTCAAGTTGGCGACCACGCGCCCGGTCCCGCGGCGCCGGCCGCGCGGGGGCTCCTCCGGCTGGAGGGGCGGCCCTGCCTGTCCCGCGGGCCGCCGGGGACGCCGGCGCGACTGCCTGACCTCGGATCCCCCCGGCAGTCTGTGGCGCTCACCATCTCCTGAAAGTTTGAAAGTACCACTTCGAAATGCAACATTTAGTTTCCTTGAAAGGTCGTTCCTGTGTCATGTGGGAGCGAGGGAGCGGAGCAGCGGGGCAGGGCCGCGTCGCGGGTGCTCAGGCTCCTCGCGGGGCACTTGCCCGGCCCGGCCCGGCCCGGCGCGTGGGGGCCTCCCCTACCCCGTGCTGGCTGGCCTGAATGATTCTGTGCCGTGTGCTTCCTTTTCTGAGAGCCTTCAGCGTGCGCAAGGGTTGGAACACGTGCAGTAGCTGTTTAGTCAGGGCCTTTGACCCTTTCCCGTAGATTGTCAAGTACGAAATGACAGCCGCCAGTGCAGCAATAGCCGTCCGGTGGGGACAAATCAAAATAGTACCCATTTTTTTGGTGAGATGGTCACACAATATGCTATATGTTTTTTTGGGTGGTGCAGGATTTTATTAATTAGTTTGTGTGCCATGAGATGAAAAAGGTTGAAAATCACTGCTACATGCAACTGTTGCCTTTTGTACTTGGCTTTTTTCAAGGTGGGGGTTTAAAAATTCAACAAGCTTGGCATGTTTAAGTTATACAACATTATTGGGTCTTAATTTTTTTGAAGAGAAAAATAAAAAGAGAGAGCTCTTTATGAAACCAATTTGTTCCTTTTTTCGCAGTGCTGCTTACATTTTTCTTCTAGAAAATGTGAAGCAGACCCTCAGAAGATGGTGTTCCCAGAATCATTTTTGCCTCCATCATAGTAGAAGTGTGCACAGTGCTGACCTGATATGTTTTCTCCCCTTCAGCATGTTAAAAAGAGATATTCTTGGTTTTACTATGATGCCAGCGTGGCTGAAATACAAAGGATACATTTGGGGTGCTCTGAACAGCCTTCTGGTATGGTATTCCAGTTACCTTTGAAAACTGTCTTTTCAGGTACAGTCCTGGGAACCCAAGTAACTGTTCTCAGTAGACATTGACTCTGCTCCCAGATTCCTGTCCTGTGTTTTGTTGATGAAATAGGCACATAAATAAGCATGTGCGTGTCTGTCATGGTAGGTACAGTTATTCCCAGGTTGTGATAAGGCCCTTCCGTAAATAGGCTAGACTGTATTTGAAAGGGTCTGCTTCAGTGTACTGGAGACCCAGAATATAGCTATACTTCTCCCCCCCCCCATACCTTTTGTTAAAAAAACATAAAAAAAAATCCTCACCCAAGGACATGCTTTTACTGATTTTAGAGAGAGGGAGAGATAGACACACATCAGTGTGAGAGAGAAACACTAATCAGTTGCCCCTGTATGCATCCCGACCGGGGACCAAACCTGCAACCCGGGCACATTCCCTGACCTGGAACCTAACCGATGACCTTTTGGTTCATGGGACAGCACTCAACCAACTGAGCCGCACTGGCCAGGGCTCACTCCTTTTTGATCCAGGAAAAAGACATGTACAGAACAGTTCCTAGCAGCTTTGCTTATAATAAGGATAAACTAAAAATCCAACACTAGGGGATTGGTTAAATAAATCGTGTTACATATGAGAGCTTTTTACACAGGCATTAAAACTGTAGAACAGTATGTATACTGCAGTTACAGTTACGTCTATATGTATACAAGTATTCACACACTTTATATAGGGAACACACCGTCCAGTGTTTCCAAAGCACACAATTTCATTTCTTATTTTACCTAAAAGTGAATGAAATTGGATGGAATTTTAGTTTTTTCAATAAAAGATGTTGAGAAAACTTAATTTTAATGAAAACTGGGATGTATCTTTAGTTGCTAAATACTTTGTGTCTGAAAAAGAGCTCTTGGTTGGTATGAACACCAGTTAGGCAGGTTTATTTCTTGGTTACTCCAGAGTTGATAGGTACAATTTATCCACACATCCACTCCCCCATTCGATTTTCTTTTTTCTTTGGATGTTTTATTTACTCTTAATCCTCTGTCAAAAGATACAGGGACAAATGGGAACTTGCATTAACCCTTTTATTTGTTTTAACCAAATCTGTTTTTAGCAATAGCAGTAAAATATTTGGTGGAAGCATGTAAGCTCCTTAGGAGCTGTTCTAGACTGACCTGTGCCATAACATTTATGACCCGGGACTGCAGTGGCGTCTTGGGCTGTTCTGGGGATGTTTCCTCACACTAAGATCTTGTTGCACCTTGTTCTGTTTTAGAATTGCTTCATGTTGAAGTTTTGGTTTCCTGACTAAGATGATAGTTCTGCGATACCTGTATTTTATATCTCCATAATCAGTTATCTTTTATTAGCAGTAGTACTGAGATTTTATTGTAATGTGGCAAAAGTACTATATAGTATTGTTTTTGTAAGTTTATTTGCAGGATAATAGTAACTTTGGAAAGTCCATGTGGATAATATTGTTATTTCAGTATAATTATTACTGAGTGGCCCATGTAATTCTCACTGGGAATTTTGGAATAACATATTCTCTTGATGTTGAATCTGGGGAGTTCAATGCATTAAGAGTAAATATTCCAAAATTTTCATAAAGCAAAAAGTAAGTTAGGGAGGATTTTCATATTTCTCATGATAAACCAAATGCACACAGCTTAAGAAACTGTCTGCTTTGTGCCCCATACAATAGCTCTTCTCTCCACGCCAAGAGTAAATAATGGTCAACACATAGTTACTGAGTACCTGTTACATGCCAGATGTAGTCTGCTGAGGTGCAGTGGTGAACAAAATGGAGAAGTCTTTCCTTTAATGGAAATTGTGTTCTAGTGGCGGAGACATGGAATAGGCACATTAAGCACGTCAGGAGGTATGCGATAGGTTAGGCCAGGTAGAAGGAAAGCCAGCTAAGGGAGTTTCAGTGAGCGTGAAGGTCTGAGTGGGGCTTCTGCGGTAAGGTGGTCAGGGACATCTCATCTGTTAGGTTTCCCTTGAGCAGAAACCTGAAGTAAGTGGGGAGCGAGCAGCGTGGGTATATGGGGGACATTTTGGAAAAGAGCTTTCTGGTCGGGGCAGACGGGTCAGTGCGTCAGGGCCAGAGCTGTTTCAGAACAGTGTGAGGACTGGTTTTTATTCTTGTTCGATGAAGAGCCATTGGAATGTGTTTTGAGAATCATACTGATCTTAAATTATAAGCATCCATTTGCCATGTGTGAAGAAAGGAAGACACAGGATTGTATTATATCGGGTAAATTTTGGGTGCCAGGCATTGTGACAGACATTTATAAATTGGGTGTTAGAATCTTCGTTAACTCTTAATTTGTCAGGTCAGCAATTGGACTTGTTTCTGGTTTTTGCCCTGAACTCTCCCGTGGGGTATCTGAGCCTTTAGCTTGCTTTCTGAAGTGGCCGTGACAGGTGACCCTCCTGTCGCAGCGGGTGGAAGTTCCAGCTACTGCCCATCTTTGTTGCCACTTGGTAGTGCCTTCCTCGTCATATTTGTTAGCCATTCTAGTAATGAACTTGATCACCTTTTCAGATATTTATTGGCTGTTTGCATTGCTTTTTGGTAAAGTACCTGCTTATCTCTTGTCCATTTTCTATTGGGATGTTTGCCATATTCTAATTAATTCATAGTAATTCTTTATGTACTTTTGATAGGAGTGCTCTTTCTGGAACGTTTTGTAAATTTCTTTCCTAGTCTGTGGCTTTTCTTGGTACTCCATCGTGTGTCCTGTGATGAGCAGAAGTTCTTAATTTGAACAAGCATTTCCTTTATGGTTAGTGTCTTTTTGTCTTGTTTTTATGAAGTCTTTCCTACCCCCATGTTCAAAGATATCTCTCATGCTGTCTTCTAAAACAGGTGGGGAATGCCTGGCCTGTGGGCCGTATATACGGCCCTCAAAATCATTTGGTCTGGCCCTGCCAGGGCCTCACCAAAGAGAAGCCGTTCCAGCCATCACATTAAGGGTGAGTTAATTAAATGTTTGACCAAATATAGCTGGCTAATTTTTAGGTTGATGATTTTGTATGGCCGGAGAATGATGTTATAAATATTCAAATGGCCCTTGGCAGAAAAAAGGTTCCCCACCTCTGTTCTGAAAGCTTTAGTGTTTTGCCTTTCACATTTAGATCTACAGTCTCTCTGGGATGGATTTTGTGTATAATGGGGATTGAGGTCATGTGTCACTTTTTACCAGATGGGAATCTCGTTGCCCCATCACCATTCACTGGAAAAATTGTCCTCTTTGCACTGCATTGTCATCTGTCATCAGTCAGGCGACTCAGCCTGTGGATCTGTTTCTTGATTCTGTTCCATTGGCCTATTTGTTCTTGCACCAAACCTCCACCGTCTTCAGCTTCGTAAGTCATCTTGAAACTTGGTAGTGTATGTTTGTTGTGGTTCCTCAGATTCCCTTGTACCCTTTCTAGTCCTTATGCTGTTTATTCTTTTTCCTGCCTTTCCTAGCACAGTGGGGACCAGAAGTGGTGATAGCAGGTGTTAGGGGTAAACTTAACAAAATTCACCCTTCAGAGCCCCTGCAGAGGCCTCTTCCTCCCGGTCTTTGGCTGTTGTCTCTTCAGTCTCATATCCTCGCGCGCATCCTCCCGTGTGCCCTCTGCTCTGCCCAGCTTCGCTTGGATGGCCCACAGCCAGCGCGGTCTCATTTACTACAAGTGAATTGATCATCTCTGTCCCCAGTCTGCATGTTGTACATCCTCATCATGACACTGGGCAGCACTATTTCAACCGGAATGTTTTCAGCCTGCCCTGACTCCTCTCCTTCACATCACTGACGCACGTCTTGTCAGTTCTTTCTATGGGATGCTTGGCTTCTTTCTTAAGGGATCACGAGGTTATCTTAGTGAGGCTCTTACTCGAAAAACAATGTGTCAGATTTTTCAGTTAAGTGTTACTATGTTGTTAGATATTGCCAGTCTTTTTAACTGTTACCACTCTGATGTTACCTCATTGTGCTTTTATTTACACAGTTTTAACCTGTGAACATGTTATAGCTGTCTATTTAGGTCCTTAAATTTCCTCAATCATCACTTAGTTGGGGTTTAAGTCTACCTATCTTGCCATATATCTTCCACTTGTCAAATTTGTTTTTATTTTTTTATTTCTTGTCTGTGTTAATAAAATATTTTATATTTTAAAAAGCTCAGCTTTGTAGTTATATGGTTTTGATTTTCCTTTTGGTTATTGATTTATTTTATAAAATAACTGAATCTTTAAGTATGCTTTTATTGGTTTCAGAGAGAGGAAGGGAGAGGAAGAGAGAGAGAAACATCATTAATGAGAAAGAATCATCGATCTGTTGCTTCCTGCACACCCCCTACTGGGGATCAAGCCCACACCTGGGCATGTGCCTGAGAGGGAATCTAACTATGACCTTCAGGTTCACGGGTCAATGCTCAACCACTGAGCCGTGCTGGCCAGGCTCCTTTTAGTTGTTACCTTAGAGATTATAATTATCTTTTCTCTCTTATAGTCTACCTTAAATTCCTAGGAAATTATTCACTTATCTGAAATTTTGCCACTTATGAAATTATTTAAATCATCTTTTGATAGTTTAATTTCATTAACCAACCCTTTCTCATTTGTGCTGTTGCCATATATTTCATCTCTACATATGTTTTTTAACCCTCAAAACATTAGGATTATTGTTTTATTATTAATTAATTAATTAATTAGTTAATTTATTTTGTTAATCCTCACTGAGGATATTTTTTCCATTGATTTTTAGAAAGAGTGGAAAGGAGGGTGGGCGGGAGAGAGAGAGAGAGATCAATGTGAGAGAGACACATGGATTGGTTACCTCCAGCCTGAGCCCCAGCCAGGGGTCCGGGATCTAACCTGCAACTCAGGTACGTGCGCTTGACTGGGAATCAAACCCGAGACCATTCGGCATATAGGCTGATGCTCTAACCACTGAGGACCACCTGCCAGGGCTTAACTTTTTATTTTAAAAATTGTAATAAAACACATAAAACATAAAATTTGTCATTTTAATCATTTTGAAGTGTATATTTTAGTGGCATTAAGTAAATTGTTGTGCAACCATCAACACCATCCATCTCCATAACTTTTTTTATCTTGGGAAACTGAAACTACCCGTTAATAACGCCTCATCCCCCTTCCCCAACCTTTTGGCAACTACCATTTTACGTTCTGTTTCTGTGAATCTGACTACTCTAGATATCTTATATAATGGAGTCATATAGTATTTGTCCTTTTATGGCTGGCTTATTTCACTTAGCATCTTCAATGTTTAGTTATAGACTATATCAGAATTTTCTTCTATTTATTTATGTCTTTTTTATTGATTTTGGAGAGAGAGATAGAAATATCAATGGGGATGGAGCCGGGAACCTGGGCATGTGCCCTGACTGGGAATCGAACCATGACCTCCTGGGATCCTAGGTCAGTGCTCAACCCCTGAGCCATGCCAGCTGGGCAGAATTTCCTTCCTTTTAAAGGCTGAATAATACTCCATTGTATGGGTATGCCACATTTTCTTATTCACTCATCCATCTGTGCACAAGGGTTGCTTTCATTTTTTGACTATTGTGAATCATGGTGCTGTGAACTTGAGCCATACCAGTATCTGAGTCCCTGCTTTCACTCCTTTTGGGTACAAACCCAGAAGTGGAATTGTGGGATCACATGTAATTCTGTGGTTGATTTTGTAGGAACCAACAATCTGTTTTCCATAGTGGTTGCACATCTTACATTTCCACCAACAGTGTACAAGAGTTTACCTCTTTCCCTTCCTCTACAGCCCTTGTTACTATTTATAGCCACCCTAATGGGGTGAAGTGATACCTCATTGTAGCTCTGTTTCACCTACTTTTAGGTTCTTTTTCCTCTGCTTGTTTTGGGCCTTCCTTTGACTTAATCAAACATACCTTGCTGTTGTATTTCCTCCCCTCTGTTAACTTGTTCAAGGTACATTCTTTTTTACTGTGGTACTTTGGTACTGTACTTCATAAATATATTTGTTGGCACTAAATATACTGTATATTTATACTATACTTTGTTTACTATTCTTTCTTACTAGGGAAATTTTTCCTAAAGATCATAACATGTGGCCCGGCTGGGCGTGGCTCATCGGTTGAGTGTCGACCTAGGATCCAGGCGGTCGGGGTTCGATTCCCGGTCAGGGCACATGCCCGGGTTGCGGGCTTCATCCCCAGTAGGGGGCGTGCAAGAGGCAGCCCATCAATGACTCTCATCATTGATGTTTCTCTCTCTCCCTCTCCCTTCCTCTCTCTGAAATCAATAAAGATATATTAGGAAAAAAAATAAGATCACAACGCGTTCATTTATCGCCCCAGTGCTTACATTATTGCTCCATGGGTTTTAATTCTACGCATTTTAAACACAACAATATTTTAATTGTTTTATGGGATCCATATTGCTTTATCTTTACCTTTTTAAAAATACCTGTATAGTTGGTCTTTAGTTCTTTGTGCGTTTGTATTGCTCCAAATAATCCCTGCAGTGTTTCTTCTTCCCCGGCTTACTGAGATGGAGTTGACAAGTCCCGCTGTGTAAGTTTAAGGTGTGCAGGATGGTTCGATGCACTTGCCCATTGCCGTGATTACGCCTTGGCTTCGCTAGCCCCTCTGCTGGGGAGGACTCTGTTTCTGTGTGAGATGTTTCCATTTCTCCTTCATGTTGGAGGATCTGTTGGCTTTGTACTTAATTATAGATTTTCAGTTACTTTTTTCAGCACTTTAGGATTTTTTTCTGTTTTCAGTTTCCGTTATTTTTGTTGCCGTCAGCTCTGGCGCTGACTCTTGTTGCTCCTCGAGTGCAGGGTACGTCCTCCCTGCTCCTCCCTCTGCTGCCCTGACATTGTCTCTTCTCTTTGGTTTTCGTCAGTGTAACTATGCTGTGCCTTGGTACATTTTGCTATTTGTATTTAATGAATTGGTTTTTTTTTGGTTTTGTTTTGTTTTTTAGATCTTCACAGCCATGTTAGACATCGTCCAATATGTGTGCAAACAGGGACTGGGTCTGAATGTGGGAAATGTGTTAGAAGCACGTGTAGGAGAAAGTTGGCTGAATGTCAAGGTCAGGTGGAGAGGGTCATTTTGATTCCAGCCTGGCTATGGTTTTTGAATAATAGCATTTAAGTGTTTTAGCAAGCTCTCGATATAATTGGAGCTAACTCTTGGTAGCAGCTTCGGTATTTTTTGCTTTTCAGGATATTTAGAAAGTAAGTTTGTTTAAAATTTTTATACGGAAATAGTTCATTGTAGTTCATTACTGTTCATTGAAATTTTTTCTTTTAGGAACCAGTAACCAATTCCTCCCTTCTTTACAAAGAAGTTTACTTAAAAGACCTGTAATGTTTTACTAATTTTGTTGAAGGGTGCTTCTTATATACTTTGATAATGACATTTATACACCTATTTAATTAATCGACAGAATGTCGTTTACAAACTCTTCAGTCATTTAAGTAACTGTCAGATAGCAGTACATGTTCAGTATCAGTTGGCTTCATGCACGATGGATGCTTTTCCCTTTCTGACTCAGCAGCATTAACACCTGACGTTGTACGATTTGGCCTGATGACATAGTCTAGCAAGAGAAGCAAACGATATAAATTTAGACAGCTCTTATTAGTACAGTCCTCAGACTGTTTTATCCATTGGCCATTACAGAGGAATTTGAAATTGTAGTATAGGGAGAAAAATTTTAGAACGGAGGGAAGCATTGCTGAGAGAAGGGTCATTTGCCCCTTTATTTAGGCTTTCTATTCTAGTCCAGTTTTAATGTGGCACAGTGTTTAGCATGGGAACTCACGGGCTGATGCCCCCTTGTGGACTGTTAACAAGTAAATAGCACAAACGGAAATAAGGAATGGAGATCTCAATACATGTGAAATCATTCCTTCCTTTGTAAAGTGATTTTTGAAAGTGAGAGCAAAGGGATTGCTATTCCTGTATTTCATATACTTCACTGACTTTTTAAAACTGATCAAATATTGCTTTAACCCTTTGTAACAGAATGTGCATATATGTTAGCTGGACACTGATGTAAAGAAATACTGGTGGTTGGTTGGGCTGTGTGTCATTGTCATGCTGGACATCCAACTCCATTAGTTATGATACCTTAAAAATACAATGAGATGCGATAGTAATTATAGAGTTAGCCCACTGCCCTCTTCCCTCAACACACACGCGCGCTTGGGAGATTTGTTGTCCATACTTAGTTGCTTGACCTGAAAGGGCCAGCAGCTATATGGGGCATTAGAAGAAGTAAGGATTTTATTGGTGAATTGGTAGATTTAAGCTTACTTGCTTTTACGTGATACTGCTGGAGGCTCTGGTTTGTGTGTGACGGTGGGTTTATGGAGGGAGTGCAGGAGCAACAGCCCAGGCCAGCTAAGAAAGGCTGCAGGTGCAGACCGCTGCTGCCTTCGGAAGCTGTCCCACACAGTGAGCGTGGGCTTTGAGAGTAGGTGGACTGGTTTAAAGCCTGACTTTCTCTCTTTCCAGTTCTTGGCAGTTGTACAGTGTTGGGTATGTTACTTCGTCTCTGAACACTGGTTCCCTCTCTTTAAGGAGAGGTTAAAACCTACCTTATTGAACTGTTCGCAGCTCGAGTTTTACAGTGTGACGTCTTGGCAAAACTCTGTTATTCCTACTCTTGGGTCGGGCCGTTCTGGGTTACAGAGTGGACCATGTGACTGACTGACTGACTGACTGACTGCTGGGTCGTGGTAAGGACTCCTAATGAGAGAATGCATCGTCGGGGGTAACTCAGCCCAGAGCCCTTCTCCTTGCTGTGGACCTGGTGCTGTGCTACTGCGTGAGCACATACTGTATTTGTGCATCCCTGGCTATCAGTGTGAGTCTATTGAAGCATTTGCTGGGTCAGTTATTTAATTGTTGAAGCCTGCTAACCAATTCTTTTTATAAAAATGATTTAGTAAGTTGTTTTCCTCTAGGAGTGACGGTTGCGTGTTTGGCAGGTTTAACTGAACCTGGAATTGTCCCTCGAGTCCCATCGTGCTTTTCAAAAACGGCTTTGTGAAGGTACACAGAGTAGTGAAATGTTTTTTGTTGTTTTGGTTTCTTTTCAAGAGTCGCTTATGGAAGCAGGCTCACTGTCTTATACTCACTTTATTTAGTAGTTAAAGGAATTAATCTGAGTTCATTCTCAGAGAAAATATGATTATTTGGAATTATTTAACTTAACAGAAAAATAAGAAAGTTTTTTTTTTTTTTTTTTTAACCCAGATAGATTCAAGTTTGACTCATAAGATTTTCTTCCTTTTAAAATTTTCCTTTGCGGCTAAATGGTAGAAATTCACTAAATTTTAAAAAAAGACCTGCTGTAAAGAGAAGAAAACTACAGATATCTCAAATGTAAATGCAACTGCCGGGGCTCAAGTGCCTTTTGGAAGTCCTGGCTCTGAGCCATGTAAACAAAGATAACTAGACAGATGCTTGGAAGGCTACGTTTCCGTGCTTGCCTCTGTCACCTTTTCCTTTCTTTCTTTGGTCCTTAAAAAATCTAGCCTGTATTCTAAACCCTACATGTAACTAATAGACACTTTAATGTAAGACAGTATTTTGGCAATGAAAATTTCCCTTGTAATTTATGAAATAGATTTTTGTTGTTGTTTTATCCTTGAAATCTGTTCCTGGGAAACTATTTTAGGAGAGAGAAGGGGCCAGGGTGGGAGCGGGCTGGGGAAAGATAGCTGGAATCAAGTGGGGAGCAGAGTGGGGGGTGACAGCAAGAACACACAGGCTGCTCTACCAGGGACTTGTTTTTAAACATAAAAAGCATATGTGCCAAATTTACATATTTACTAATTAAAAAGGCTTCCTGGAAACATTAAGTAGACTATCTTCAGTAACCTTTAACACCGTCGCTAATGGATATTGCATAGAACATTTCATCGAAGGTCCTTTAAATAATGTAGGTGATTATGAATATGTAACTAGTTAATATGCAGCCGCGGCAGGATTACTGTGTGGAGGTTAATGAGCATCCTGCTCTGTGGTTCTCAGGGCTTTTCTCCTCTGCTTCTGGCTCACTTCATGCTTGGAGACACATGCGTCGGGTTGGGAAGCATCCTCACTGTTTTTGGGTCTCATCTCTTAATGGGGTTGTTAAATGGGAACTTTATAAGAAGGTTTTCATGAAGATTTTTTTCTTTTTCAATTTACATTTAATTCTGTTTGTGTATTTTATAATGACTGCCAAATCACACGGTAGAATGGATTGGCGTAGTCCTAGGCCGGCTCTTCGGGATGCATCGTCAGTACTCTGTGATGTGTCAGCGCTGTTGTTAAGTGTTGCTCAGTGAGTGAGACTTCTGAGAGCCTCATTCCACAGCAGACTCGCTGTGCCGAGCTAATGTGGAGTATGGTTGGGTATCTGATCACAGCATGTATTTCCGTACAGGATTACTGCCTTAGTATTTAAAATGTCCCAGAGGAGGACATTTATTTTAGGAATTAAATGTTATAATAGAGAAATTTAGTGACAGCTCTCCCTCCCAATCTTGTGATTTTTGGGTAAAACATTGAACATACACAAGAGACTGTTATCAGTATCCAGAACAGTGAACCAGAGCAATGTGTTTCAAACCACATAATTCACCCTGGCCTGGCGGCTTGGCTGGTTGGAGTGTCATCCCAAACACCAAAAGGTTGCGGGTGCGATCCCTGGTCAGGGTACATACCTAGGTTTCGGGTGCAACCCCTGGTCAAGGGCGGGTACAGGAGGCAACGGATTGATGTTTCCTGTGACATCGATGTTTCTCTCTCTCTCTCTCTCCCCCCCCCCCTTCTCTCCTTCCCTGGCTCCCCCTCTCTTTAAAATAAATGAAAACATATCCTCAGGGGAGGATTAAGAAAAACACACCTGGACATTTCTGCTATTTTTTTTCACCTGGCCTTTGTATTAAGCCTTTTGGCTTTTTATTCTTTAGTTTCTCTGTCTCTAAAATGATGCTACAGCATTCGAGGTTATTGTTTAAAATGTTTATTAATGGACCATTTAAAAGCAGATGATTAGTAATCTTTGGAAACAGTGTTACTTTTAAATAGCCATTCCCCCTTTATTGGTTAGTGCTCTTGTTTTCTGAGCATTGTGGGAATCTCCTGGAATACCTCTGAGGGAAACAAACAACTTTTGTACTTAATTTTATTGTTTTTGTATTACAAACATAGTCTCAACTGGCTATGAGGTACTCACCATTTTATCATAATTCACTGTGGGAACAAATGGGCTGTTCAGAGCATCTCTTTATCCCAAGTATTTCTTTTTGAAAATGTAGTAGAAAAATATCACTGAACTCATTTTTAATGTGTCAGAATAAAAATTACAGGTGAGAGCATTTGGAGATATACTGACAAAATAAAATATTTTCACTACTGTCTTTTTTTTTTTTTTTACTGATGAAACGTGGGTGTTACATTAGCTTTTTTTGTTATTTGTAACATTTGTGTATTCTACAAAATATGTAACATTGAAAGTAGGTCTGTAGATTGTACAAAATACTAGTTATCTTATATCATGTGTCATCTAATAGTTATGAAGGGGGTTTTGCACCAAGTATGAGTCGGAGAGCTGTAATTTGTTCTGCGGTTATCAGCCCGCATTAGAGGCGTATGATAAAGTGTGCTGCTTAGAAACTAACACTCACATCTCTGTGCATGTGACAAATAAAAATGTGGACTGGGATGCTGTGGAATCTGTAAAGCCACCGCTTTAGTGTTCTGACGCGCTGATTTTGTAGCTCTGTGCACAGCCCTGTTTTTCATGAATAGTTATCTGTTTCCATGACAGGTGGTCACTAGCTGCCGAGAGAGGATCCAGCACTGGTGAGTGAACGATGCTTTTATCATGTTTCTGAAACACTGTTGGGTCACCCACTTGTATTTAAATAAAGTGTGTACTGCTTTTTGCTAACCTGTAATTGAATTCTTCTAGAACTCTCCATTTTGAATGCTTTTGTCGCTGATTTATATTGTCTGTCACCACTTACTGATTTACGTGTTCCATGATTTCCTGAAGTTGTATCACCATTTGTGTTTATTCTCATTACCTTCTTCTTTCCTTTTTTAAAAGTTAGAATAATATTAATATTATTATAAAGTGGAGACAGACATTTTTGAACTAGACTAATCATAGCCCTATTTGGGAATATTTCTTATATTTATACTAAATAATAGTTGGATCAGTGGTTTTAAAATAATGGTGGAAATATGCATGTTTCCCTGAAGTTTGAACATCTAAGTAACTGCCCACATCTCAGAGCTTGCTTGTGGGCTGACCTTTCTCAAGTGCAGGGGAAAGCAGGCGTATCCATCACATCTGGCTGGCGTGCTGATCTTTAGTTAATAGACAGTGCTTGGTACGTCACAGTCCTCTTCTGTCTTCTGAGGAGAACACTCAGTTTCACGGGCGTCGTGCAGCCCAGCTGTTGATCTCACAGATATGAAATCACAGTGTATCCATGCTGTGTGCGCAGACATGTTACTGAAAGAACAGCAGGCCGCCTGTCCTGGTTATTGTCTGCTGGGTTATTGCAGGAGCCTGGTAGCTGCTAAGTGCAGAGACGAAACCTTCGCCTAGACACTATCAAGCATATAATATTTTAAATTTACCTTTAGAGGCTTTTTCTTCATGCCTGAGATATCTCCAAAGAAATAATTCATAGTTAGTGTGTATCTCATGTTGTTTGGTTCACGTGCATGTGGGCTGCAGGCAGTGGGAGTCAGTGCGGTCTGTGTTCTGACTGCTGCTCCCAGAAAATCGGCTAAGACTCATAAGATCCACTTTGTAAGTAAAAATCCAGCAACTTCATTAACTTCCAATAAATGCACTGTTGTAGCTACATCCATGGTGGAGTAGGTCTGTCAGGATTTCTGTGGTGGACCATTCGCTTTCATTATACATCCCATTCAGGTTAAAGCTCAGAATGCAAGTCCTCGGCCAAAGAATTACTCCCCCCACCTCCCACCCCCGCTAATTTGGTCAAAGTGAACTGTTTTACAAATGATTCCTAGAGAAAGTTTATTAACGTTGGCTTCTCTCTCTCTCGGTTTTGGTAAGGAAATCAGGAAATTAGCAAAGGGTCGGATTCAGTGAGAACAGATACTAATTTACAGCAGTGTGTGAATCACAACTTGCTGCTGCTTTGCTTTGTGAGGTTCTTTCCCCTTAGATGGAGGATTCTTTAGGGCGAGGGGCAGTGCTCCTCCTCTTCTGCATGACACCTCCTTGGTGTTGGCATGTTATAGGACGTAAGTGTCAGAGTGAATGAAGACCGCACACAGTTATTTTGTACATAGTACTAGTTGCACGTACAAGCAGTGCCCAGCCTCGTGAGCACTGACAGATGGAATATGGCATCTACTTCAGGGCAGGTTCGTGTGACTCAGCCTCAGTTTCCAGTCTGACAAAGCCCTCCAAACTAGAGAAGCTTGGCGTGTGTCTGTGTATCTTACAGTGAGAGGGTACCTTATCCATGCATTAGAAACCTAAATGATATCTTCCAGTTAACATCGTGTTTTCCTCTGAATCATTCCTAATATGGCTCAGTAAACAGACTTTACTGTCTGGTTTTTAATGAGGATCTGATGCTGCTAGAATCTCTGTGGCCAGTGAAGTCACTAATTTATCATATGAAAAACCTGGAACCAAAGTGTCTCTGTTCTTTTGATAGCCAGGGGTTGCTCTTTGGGAGCATTTTGGAATTCTCCTGGTGTTGTCATTCCCTGAATTCCACAAGCAGTGATTGGGCTCCTCTCCTAGGCTGGTGTGATGCTGTTTGGGATTGAGAGACCTGCCCTGGAGGAATTCCTCCTGGGACCCCAGCGGACGTCACAGCAGTCTTGTGCTGCGTGCAGAGGGGCAGGAAGCCTCACAGGCTGGGGCACTCTTCAGGGCCTCCCATACTGCTTTTAGATGGAAGCTGCTTTCGGTTCTCCTTAACCCTTGGCTTTGGTCTCCTCTGAAATACAGTTCTCGCAGCTGACACCTACCCCTGTGGGCGACGCCGATGCAGGGAAGGGGGAGCAAAGTATGTGATGTTTGAAAATGCATGCGATGTCTTCTGATGCCCATGATAGTTTGTGCACGTTTAAGGGACAAACTAGGCTTGTCCCTTGAATATTCTAGGCTTCAGAAATAATCTTAATTGAAAAAGAGTGTAGGACAAGAAGTAAAAATATTTGTAGAAAAGCAGAAGCAAAAATGGGTTGGGGCAGTGGGTCTGTCCCTCAGGCTTCTTCCAGAAAATTAACTCAGATCCCAAACTTTGGTGAACTAAAGGTATTTATAGTATTTTAGTTAACAGCAGATAAAAAGGAAAAGTTTGAGCCTAATAGTTGAAAATTTGTGCAACATTTTTAGAGCTAATAGTAGTTTACAATTTAGTGAAGATTAAAAAAAATTTAATGTAACTTTTTTTTCTTATAATCCTTCCTTTCCTCAGGAAGTGAGGTATTACAAAATGCATGCACCATTGTTTAATAAAATGTGGATATGCTCCCTATTGTTTGATCCACTAGGAGCCCGATTATCTTTTTGGAGATTATTGGTAATTTTTTATTTTTTTAATTCCTTCCTAAAAATCATGGGATTCGGAGTCACAGACTTACACAGGAGTCCTGTCCTTCTCTAACTAACTTGGGTGAATTACGTCACTAAGATTCGCTTTCTCTTTGTAGAGCGGTGGTGATACTACTTGATAAGTGAGGCAGTGGGTGTAAGGGGAGCACACAGACTGGCAAGCAGTACCTATTAACATTAGCTCAAAACCTTTGTTGAAAATTTTAATTGTCAGGTGAATAAAGGAAAACAAAGATCCCACCAGAGCTTTGCAAATATGCCTGAACATTCACATTCATGCCGTCGTCTTCTGTGAGGCGGGAGGCGGCTTTCTGAGCAGTATTGTTAAAACTATGTTAGTGTTTTACAATAACTTTTTATTATTATGGAGAATTTCAGACAAAAGGTGACAGAGTAGTGTAGAGAGTTACTGAAATAAAGAATCACAGTTAACGGCTGAGAATAATCTCCAAGGGATAAATGAAGTGCACGGTCTGACTCCTTGTCAGAAAGGTGGAGTGCAGTGTGTGAGAAGGTGGGTGAACACCTGTGCACACGCACACACCCCTCTGCAAACAGGTCCTGAAAAGATTTGCTACAAACTGTTAAAAAATAGTTGTTTCGCACAGCTGGCGGGGCTCAGCGGTTGAGCATCGACCTAGGACCCAGGAGGTCGCGGTTCGATTCTTGGTCAGGGCAGGCAGCCGATCGATGACTCCCTCATCATTGGTGATTCTCTCTCTCTCTCCCTTCCTCTCTCTGAAATCAATAAAGATACGTTAACCCCCCTAAACACACACACACACACACACACACACACACACACACACACACACACACACACACTTCTTTACAAAGAAGAGAACCAAGAATTGGGGGGAAAGGGGAGGAGAGAAGCTACACATTGAACTTCTTAAATTCTGAACTACATTGATATACTGCCGAATTTTAAATTTTAAAAAGTTAATAGAGCCTTTTATATCTTAAAGATATACACTGAACTATTTCCGGGTGGAACGATGTGTTGGATTCTTTGGAATCGTTGGAGGTGGGGTAGAGGGTAGGACAGCACTGAGATGTGGTGGCTGGAGATGGAGCCGGGAGCTGAGCACCCTTGAGCCCAGTGATGGGTGCATGTGGACTCGTGTGTTCACTGGAATGTCAGTATTTCCTGCCTGTTTCAGCTTCCTGCTTTAAAGTGAAAATTAGCGAAATCTTATTTCAATTATTGCTTTAAGTTTTCCTTTTTATTATTTAAAGCTACTTTAATTATTTAAAGGAACTTTTATTTTTTAAAACTACTTTTTATTATTTAAAAGAAATTGGAGTCTTTATCACTCGTCTCAAACAAGGAATACAGAACTTTTTTCGTTATTAGGTTTTTTTGGTCAGTTGCATTTAAGAAGAAGATTAAAAATAGAGTCTGTCTCATAGTCTACCATCTCCTTTTCATACCCTATTATGAAAATCTTCAAACATACGGAAAAGTTTGAAGGAATTGCATAGGTGAGCCGTGATCACTTACCTGTGTATCCGCACCGCAGTCCATCAGTCCGTTTTTTTCTGATGCATTTCACAGCCAGCTTGTGGACGGTGTGCTTCTGTAATACTCTCATACCTTTTACAACTTGGTGCAAGTCGGCGTTTCCCAGGGGACCCGCCCTGCTCTTCATCCTTGGGGTCAAGGCTGATGCGTAGGCCTGTTACGCCCTCGCTGCTCACTTTAAAGACAAACGTGCTTCTCAGAAGGCCGATAGCACGTGGTCAGCTGGACTCAGCGCAAGACTGTAGACGTTTCTGACATGCTCACAGCAGTGCTTTAGTTCTCATTTTCCATGAGGAACGTTGCCAGAGGGTAGCTGATGCAAATTAAACCTTCTTGATTGGATAATTTTTTAAATGAAGAGTTGAAGCCTGAACCTCATCTGTGAGGGTCAGATATGGTGAAGCCAGTCAAGGAGGTCTGTAGAGTGTAAGGTTTGGGAGGTTCACTCTCACCTTGCTAGGTTTTATTTTCCATTTGAAAAAACATTCGTTTAAGTGGCTGCCTCTTTTGACTACACATTTAAATATGACTACAGTGTCCCCAAATGTTTCTAAGTAGTGAAGTAGAAAAAACCCGTTCAGATTTTGGCACAGATAAAAGATTCCCTGTCTACCTTCTATCACAGTAGTTCTTGGAATCAGTGTTGCACTTTTTGCTGCAAAGGCTTTGTGATCTTCGCTGGGATTATTTAAGCCCTGAGTAGTAGAGAGACTGGAGATGACTCTGACCGAGGGTTTGATCTTGGATATTTCCACCAGTGGGGCCTTCAGAGAGAGAGAGAGAGGGGGGGAGAGGGAGGGAGAGAGGGGGAGAGAGAGATCCTTAAGCCATGATTTCTCCCAGAGGACTGCTTGCCTCCTTTCAAAAGGGATTTCTGCATGGCTGCGTTTAAATTTTTATTTTTAGAAAACAATTCAAAATTTAGAAATCACCACTTCAGTCTTAAACTGTCCTCCAGTATGTTCACATTTTTGTTCTAGAGAGAACTACTGGTAACTTGGAACTGACTCCTTGCTTTGGAACACTGACAGTGGTCTCTCGTATGGCTCTGGTTGAATCTGCCGCTCTTTCGTTAGACATGTTTTGTGAAGAAGCTGCCTTTCCCAGGTGCAGTTACCAAGATAAGCTACATTGAGCGCTGACTTTAACACTAGCCTTGAACAGTTGTAGGGACATTAGCCCTGGAGCATTTGGAAAATTACTTATCGAAAACATGCACCTACTGTGTGCAGGCAGTGTACCAAGTCAGTTCCCACAGACGCTAACTGTCCCACTTACTGCTCACAGCAGCCCTGACCCCAAGCCCCTGGGTGGGCACATTTCGCCATGCTGTCTTTCAGAAAGGCCTGTTTCAGAAAGATGTCCCTGACAGAGGGATCTGGTTTCTCTCAAATGTGTTTTTCTATCCTCCCCCTTTCTCTTTTGTAAGAGGAAAGTGTTGATACTTGACATTTACTACAGGAATGTTTTTAGGATGAGTAACATATATGTGAAATTCTTTCATATTCTTTAGACTAAAGGAGATAATTTTATTAATTATGCTACTGTTGCTTTAGGGGAGCCAAGCAGTAAACTCTACCCAATTCCATGTTTGTAGAGCAGCCGGTTTTATTATCTGGAGATCCATTTTCTATGTTGCAATTTATCGTGTTTCAATTTGACAATATCTGTGTGTTCTTTTAAGTTACTTGCTGAATTGGTGAGTTTTTGTTATTTTTAAAAATTGACAGAGCCCTTCTGCTTTAAAAAATTTTAGTGCCCTGGCTTTGCCTGCAGTCGACACCCTAGCAGAGAACCCTTAGGAAACCTAATGTCTGGAGAGGGGTTGAGAGCAGGCCTCGGTGAGGGCTGTTCATTCCCCGCAGGTGGAGGAACTGAGCGAGAGTCACAGCATGGAGACCAGTGACTATCTCTGCTCCTACAGAATTACATCTTGGCTGTTTGAAATTAATTGATTAGGTAGCTCTGCTTTGATAGAACATGAAACAGACTTCAGAGCCAAATCGAAATGCCTTTTGTTTACCTTGCCTAAGTTCTAGCCCCTGGTAGTCTCGATCGCATTAGCATGACTCTGTGAAGGGCTGATGACTCCCTGCTTTTCTGTGTAAAGTTTTCTGAAACATCTGATCGGATTCTGTTCTCGTAGTTTCTACTCCACAGCCAGTGCCTGTTCACCTAAAAGCTTCACTAAATCTCTTCTTCCTTCCTCTTGAGTTTCTGTTTCCGCCCAAACATCAGGCCTCCTTCACTATCTCCCTTAGTTTCCAAATTTTATTTAGTGCGATGATCTCCCTCTTCAGGAAACACTAGTTCTCAAGCTCTGAGTGTTCTGTTTCTAAAAGCCAAAGTCCCTGAGTAATGTCATTGCTAAACTTTGTTAAAACAGGATTTTTAAATTAAAAAACATTTGCCTTTAAATTGATAAACTGAGGTTTCTGGTTAGCCTGTGTTGTGGTACATAGCCCACTGGAGGGGTGAGGTTGTGTGTTCACTTAGGGTTTGGTGTTTTGTCCACAGGAGGAAGGTGGAGGACGACTACGGTGCCCTTCAGGAGAGGCTCGGCACTCTGCCCGATAAATTGTCCTACAGCATCATGGTAGGCTTGCTGCGTGTTTCTCTAAAGGAGCACGTTGTTTCTTGTAAAGATACTACCGATATAAAGTAATAAAATGTTTCTTTACCTTCTGTGCATCAATTCACAAATTGCTAAGCTGTGTCAGAGGCAACTGCCATAGCAAGGAAGGTTGGTTTCTTTGGCTTCACAATCACACACCTGTTATAACGGGTGGGGAACCTTTTTTCTGCCAAAGGCCATTTAGATATTTATAACATCACTCTCGGGCCATACAAAATTATCAACTTAAAAAATGAGCTACGAAAAAACTCCTAGATTTATTGAATTTCAAGTCCACTTGCGGGTGCCTTGGCAGGGACAGACCAAATGATTTTGCTGGTAGTATATGGCCCTCGGGCTGGACGTTCCCCACCCCTGAGCTATAATAATAGTGAGTCTTTACTTTTTCTCCCCTTTTTTACACTTATATTAAATTATCACATTGTGGTGACAAAAATGGCATAAGTTTTAGCACAAATTTTGACATATTTGGTATGCAGGTTTGCTATGTTAGAAAACTGTAATTATGACAGAAATATGGTGCTTAGTTGTTTCCTGTTAGCCAGAGTGGGAATAGACCGTAATGTTGTGTAAGTCACAGAATTAAACCCTAGAACATGGGATTT
Source organism: Miniopterus schreibersii (assembly GCF_964146895.1). Lineage (NCBI taxonomy): Eukaryota > Metazoa > Chordata > Mammalia > Chiroptera > Miniopteridae > Miniopterus > Miniopterus schreibersii. The sequence goes on from NC_138121.1 coordinate 38,829,126, forward strand.
TATGTAAAAAGGTACTGCCAATTTTTGCTTGAATGATCTTCACATTGATATCGTCGCCTGGGTAGGCCCTTTCGTTGCATGAGTATTCTTTTTCACGCGGCTTTGTTCTCAGCTACACTGGCCCAGATACCCTGTAAGTTTTGTAGACTTGTTAAAGCTGTTTATTCATTCCCGCTTTGGGAAAAAAAAAGGCTATTTTATTGGAAGTAATTTTCAGTTTTTTTAATCAAAGGTCTTTATTAGCTAATATTTTGTTACAAGTTTGCTTTCATTTAGGTTTATGAGTGAACAAAAAGTATAAACATTAGGAGACAAGGCTGCTTTCTCTGAGAGCTGTGTGTGAACGTGCTGTCCTTCCCTGGTGTTGATTGTTAACCCACAACAATTTCCTGTAGGTTTTCCTAGTGAAACTTTAATTAATGTTTAATTTCTGTGAAGTTGACATTTTATTTTTCTTAGTGTACAGATAAAAAAGGTCTCAATGCAGAGCTTTTAATGCTAAGTGTTATATAAAATGTATTTTTCAGTGTTCTTAATGCTATTATTATTATTTTTTAAATAGGTACCATTTGGCCCCTTTGCCTTCATGCCAGGAAAACTTGTCCATACTAATGAAGTCACTGTTTTACTTGGGGATAACTGGTTTGCAAAGTGTTCAGCAAAGCAGGCTGTGGGCTTAGTCGAGCACCGGAAAGGACGTATGTACTGATTATAAATGATGCTTCTTTGCTAGATGTGTATTGGGTCACCAGGTGCCAAGCTGACAGCTGTTTGTTACTGAAAGTACCTTCCATGACTTCCTAGTCCAGGCTCTGTGATTCTATTGATTACAGGCAGTTGGAAAAAACCACGTGGGAGTGTGAGCTGGATGCTGGCACATCTGGGTTGGACTAGCACTTAGATTAGCATGTTTTTAGAAATTGCATCATATGTGTCATTACATGTGGTTTTGTTGGGAAGACATAAGAATTGGGGGCATTTTAGCCCTGTCCAGTGTTGCTCAGAGGTAGAGCTGGTTTGATTCCCGGTCAAGGGCACATACCTGGGTTGCAGGTTCAACCCCCAGCCCCAGTTGGGGTGTGTGCAGAAGGCAACCAATGGATGTGTCTCTCTCACATCAACGTTTCTCTCTCTCTCTCTCTCTCCCCCTCTCCCTCTCTCTCCCTCTTCTTCCCTCCCTCCCCCTCTGTCCCTTCCCCTTCCCTTCCACTCTCTCTGAAAATCAGTGGAAAAAATATCCTCAGGTGAGGATTAACAACAACAACAAAAAGAATTGAGGGCATTTTATATTTTATAGTTGGTTTGTTGTAGTTTCTTTCGTTCACTTACCTTTGCTTTTAATACTTTAGTACACATAAGGAATTTACTTACTACTTACTGAACTAAGAGAAGTATCTGTTTGCAAAAATAGAAACAATTTTTAAACATGATTTTTTGGTTTGGAAGAAGTGATATTTTTATTTTACAGAAGAGGAGGCCAGGTGTGGAGAGGTGCTACCTGAAATGCACCCTTACACTTGTTAAGTGGTGAGGTCTCCGCCTCATTTTATTGAGCTGGTTCTTCAATTTGGTTTATCTATGATACTGTTTGTTGGTGTGTATATATCCACACACACACACATTGTAGTTGGATGGGTTGGATTGAGTCTAGCTTAGTTGCATTTTAAAATTAAGTTTATTAATCTGTGCTGTTATTTCCATAATAGCATACTTAAATTGGTAGTATGTCAGCTCTACCTACTTTTTAACCTTCCAGTTAAATGTGCATTTGAGAATAAATTTTTGAGGACCCTTCTACACAAATGGGGTCATATAGATAGAAAACAGCTGAGTTTTCTAACGCTGAAATGATTTCACTTATATATGAGTGGGAAATGATTTCACTTATATATGAGTGGGTACTAGTTAACGAACTCATTTACGCAATGAAATTCTAGGATCTCTATTTGGAGACTCTAATTGCAGATCAACTCATATAAGTTTATAATTGATACATATTTTGATATTTTGTGACACTAATCAGAATCTTATTGTTAGGCCTGTGTATAATTTCTGGCAATGATACTTCTTTTGGCATTGCTACATTAAAATAAGTCATGTACATGTGTTAGAGGAGAGAGAATGGGCATAATTCTTTCTTAAAGGCCTTTCTTAATGGGGAAGTCTTTATTTACTTTGGTAGCTCTGCTGATATGAAATCAGTTCATAGTCTGTTCAAGTTTTTTCATTTTGATTTTTATATGGATATTTCAGCAAAGAAATATTTAGAATCAATTATGACTTACTGTATTAATGGGAGAATACTTTTAATAGAATGGAGGTCTAGAATACAGAAATCTTTTTTGGTAAATCACTTTCCAATATTAAATATGGTTTTGGGAATGACCAAACATAATGACTTTAGGGATCAATATTTATCTAAGATAATTTTCAGAATATATACATATAAATTATGGTTTGAAACCTATTATGAGAAATTCTAAAAAGCTGTTTTATTCACACAGTTTTATAATAATTTATAATAACTGAAGAAAATTTTTAGGTATATTGCTATACTTGACATTAATAAGAAAAGGATCTTTATTTTTGTTAAGGCAGAAGAATTATAACAAGTTAAAACCTACTTCCTCACTGTTGACAGGTAATTGGGGAAGGTGGAGGGAGGTCATTGCATGTTAAGAAAAAGTAGTCAAAATGGGCAAAATGGATTTAACACAAAAACAACAAAAGGATTCAGAGGAGGTGATTCTGAGGAGGATGATTTCTGAGAGAGTTTCCTACCTTTTGTGATCACATCTTGCATTTTTGTCATTTAACATCAACATGATCAGCTTTTTAAAGATTTTTTAAAATTATGAGAGTGAAATTGACTTTTTATTTGGTATACTGTTTAGTGAGTTACAACAGGTGTAAGATTTGTTCAACCAGTGCCAGTCAGGATAAAGAATAGAATACAGGATACACCCCAGGACACAGGGTCACAGCAAAAACCCCCTAATGCTTTCCTTTTGTGGTCACATCCCACCTTTATCTACTGCTCAGGCCTGAGAAGTCCACTTATATCCTCATCGAGATTCCTTATACGTGGTGAGCCCTTTCCCTGATGCTTTCAGAAGTCTCTCCTTGTCTTTGCCTTTCAGACATTGGATTATGTGCTTTGGTGCGGGTCTGTTTGGGTTTATTCTACTTGGAGTTAGTTGAGCCTTTGTATTTGTAGATTCAAGTCTTTTGTCAAATTTGGGTATTTAACATTATTTCTTTAAATAATCTTTTACCACTTATACTTTTTTCCTTCTGAGATTCACTTCATGTGATATTGGTCCACTTGATAGTATCCTATAAGTCTCCTGGGTCAGTTTACTTCTTTCTTTTTCCTTTCTGCTCCTTAGACTTGATAATTTCAAATGGTCAGTCTTCAGGTTCACTGATTATTTTTACTACTTGCTCAAATATGCTGTTGAACTCCTCTAGTGAGTTTTTCAGTTCAGTTGTTAATTTTTTTAGCTCCAGAATTTTTGATGGTTCCTTTATATAATTTCTATCTCTTTGTTAATATTCTTATTTTATTCATATATTGTTTTTCGTATTTTCTTTAGTTCTTTGTGTGAGTGTTCTTTTTTCCTTTGAGCATATTGGAGACAATTGTTTCAAAGTCTTCGTCTAGTACATCTGATATCTATAGTTCTTTAGGGACAATTTCTGGAGATTTATTCTTTTTTCTTCTTCTTTCAGTTTTTCCTTCTCTTTATTTTATTTTTTTAATGTTTGAATTTATTTTTATTGTTAAAAGTATTACAGATGCCCCTCCCCCCCAGGCCTTCATCACACTATTGTCTGTGACCATGGGTTATGCACATGTGCATATAAATTTTTAGGTTAATCTCTCCCCAGCCACCCACCCACTCCTGCCTTCCCTCTGAGATTCGTTAGTCTGTTCCGTGCTTCTATGTTTCTGCATCTGTTTTGTTCATCTGTTTATTTTGTTCGTTAGATTCCACAAATGAGCAAGATCATGTGATACTTGTCTTTCTCTGATTGGCTTATTTCACTTAGGATACTACTCTCAGGTCCCACCATCCTGTCTCAAAGGGTAAGGGATCCTTCTTTTTTACAGCTGTGTAGTATTCCATGGTGTAAATGTCTGAAAAGATGCTTGATATGATTTCAGTCTTCTTGAACTTGTGGAGACTTGTTTTGTGTCCTAACCTGTGGTCTGTCTTTGAGAATGTCCCATGTGCCCTTGAGAAGAATGTATATTCTGAAGCTTTGGGGTGAAATGTTCTGTAAATGTCAGTTAAATCCATCTGATCTAGTGTGTCATTTAGAGTCACTGTTTCCTTGTTGATTTTTTTGTCTGGAAGCTCTATCCAGTGAAGTCAGTGGGGTGTTAAAGTTCCCCACTGTGATTGTATTGCTTAGAGCATTTAATCCTTTTACATCTAAAGTTATTATTGATAGATACTTATCTGTTGCCATTTTAATTCTTTTTGTTGTTTTAATTATCTTTATTGTTGAAAGTATTACAAATATCCCCTTTTTGCCCCATTGATGTCCTCCACCCTGCATCCCCCCTCTCCAGGGCTTCACCACACTATTGTCTGTGTTCCTGGGTTATGCATATAAGTTCCTAGGTTAATCTCTCCCCACCCACCCACTCCTGCCTTATGCCTATGTTTCTCTCTCTTTCTACTCTGCTTATTATAGCAGTCTCTTTAACATTTCTTTCAGTGCTGGTTTTGTGGTGATAAACTCCTTTAGCCTTTTTTTTTGTCTGGGAAGCTCTTTATTTCACCATCTATTTTTTTTTTTTTTTTTTCCAGACATATCTTTATTGATTTCAGAGAGAGGAAAGGAGGGGGAGAGAGAGAGATAGAACCATCAATGATGAGAGAGTCATTGATCAGCTTCCTAGCCTGCAACCTGGGCATGTGCCCTGACCGGGAATTGAGCCCCGATCTCCTGGATTCTAGTTTGATGTTCAACCGTTGAGCCTCGCCTGGCTGGGCCACCATCTATTTTGAATGATAGCCTTGCTGGATAGATTAGTCTTGGTTTCAGATCCTTGCTTTTTATTACCTTGAATACTTCATGCCATTCCCTTCTGGCCTGTGAGTTTCTGATGAGAAATCAGCCGACAGCCTTATGGGAGAGCTCCTTTGTAGTAACAGATTGCTTCTTTCTTGCTGCCTTTAAGATTCTCTCTGTCTTTAATTTCTGCAATTTTAATTATGATGTGTCTGGGCATGGGCTTCTTTGGGTTCTTCTTGCTTTGAACTGTGCCTCCTGAGCTTGTGTGACTTTTTCCTTGACCAGGTTAGGGAAGTTTTCTGCCATTATTTTTTTAAAATATATCTTTATTGATTTCAGAGAGAGGAAAGGAAAGGGAGAGAGAGAGAGAGAAACATCAATGATGAGAGTCACTGATCAAGCCCACAACCGGGGCATGTGCCCTGACTGGGAATCGAACCCTGATCGCCTGGATCCCAGGTCGACGCTCAACCGCTAAGCCACGCCCGGCCAGGCTCTGCCATTATTTCTTCAAACAGGTTCTCTAACCCTTGCTTACTTTTGACCTCCTCTGGCACTCCTGTGATGTGAATATTGTTATGTTTCATGTTGTCCCAGAGCTCCCTTAGACTGTCCTTCTGTTTTTAAATTGTTTTTTCTTTTTGGATCGCTCATTGAGTGATTTTTTTTTCTACCCTGTCTTCTAATTTGCTGATCTGATCCTCAGCTTCCCCTAATTTGCTGTTATTCCTTCCAATGTGTTCTTTATTTCTGTTATGTCATTCTTAATTTCCTTCATAGTTTCTATGTATTTTTTCATGCTATTGAGCATCCTTACAATCAGTATTCTGAACTCTATCTGACAGATTGCTTATCTCCATTTCATTTAGCTCTTCTTATGGAGAATTCTTGTTCTTTCATTTGGGGATTGTTTTTTTGTCTCCCAATTTTGGTTGCCTGTTTGAGTTTTTTCTATGTATTAGGTAGATCTGCTAGGACTCCCAGTCTTCTGGATGGTCTCTGGTGTAGGCCAATGTCAGGTGCTGTTTGTGACTGGCCTTGAGAACCGTGTTTGAATTATCCGAGATCCACAGCTTGTGGCTCCCTCTGCTGGGGCTGGGTGCATTTGGACAGGACCAAGATGTGCACCAAGGTTTGCTTTTCCAAGCCTTGGGTCAAGAAGCAAGTTGGGCAAAGATTCAAAGCACCCAGAGGCTGTTATTCAGTCTCTTAATGAGCCTCAGGCTGTAGAAACTCCTCTGGGTAGGGTGAGAGGTTTTCCAGCAGGGTGGGGCAGTCCGACCCCCCCAGGGTAGGGGTGCAAAAGCTGCCTGGATAGTAAATGTTTGCCTGTGAAAAATGTCCTATACAGTATGGGGAAATGACTCAGCATAGGGATCCAGATGGCTGCCCTCTGAGCTCTATCTCCAGAGCCCCCAACCCTGGATTCTCCTCACACAGCTCCAGTCCACTCTGCCCTCCCTTGGCTGGAGCCCAAGGTGAGTGGCTGCACACGAAACTTTGTGTGTTGGCTCTTTAAGAGGGTGCCTGCATTTCCAGCCATCTCTCACTGGCAGACAGAAACCTTGCTGCTTTTCACGGCCAGATGTTATATGGACACCTTTCTCAGTTCTGATGGCTGGGCTGGGAAGCCCAGCCTGGCGTTTAGACCTCAGAGTTCTCAGTGGGAACCCCCCATAGCTGAGATCTCCCTTTGTACCTTCAGCTGCTGCCTGTGGGAGCCCAGCCAGCCCTCTCGCGCCTCCGCACTTCCTACCAGTCTCTATGGGGTCTCCACTTTTCCTCCTTGGTTATGAGGGTGCCTTCCAACTCGTCTGCAGTTGATTATTCAGGATGGTTTTTCTGTATTTTAGTTGTAATTCCAGTTTGGTCCTGGGAGGGTGTTAGTGTAGCTTCCACTCAATCTATGCCATCTTGGAATCTCTACTCACACCTCTCCTCTTTAAACTTCCTGGAGATTTATTCTTTTGGGCCATTTTTTTCTGTTTATTGTTTGGCTTTTGATCTCTTTTTTTAGTGAAAATTGAGTATTTTAAAAAACAACCACTTTTCCCAGTCTGTGCAGACTGGTGCGGAAGAACGTCACTAATAAACTGGCCATGCCCTCAGCCTTTGTATACACCTGAAGTGAAAGTTTTTTTTTCATGTGTTTTCTGAACATGTGACTTCCCTGTCTTAATTTCGCAAAGATTCTCACCTCAGTTTCTCTTTGCAGCCTCAGACTATATGTTGTATGGCTCTATTCAGTCTCTTGCCCAGGTGTCAGTAGCTTTCATGATCAGTGCCTCCACTGAAATTGGGGTCAGGCGAGACAGCTCCCTCCAGTTTTTCAGGCAGCCCTCAGACTGGTTAGAATCTTGCAAATAAGGTCTAGTTTATTCCCTCTGGTTCAGGGAAGGGCACTGGGATATGGGCTGCCACCTTCTCCAGATCACATTGCTCCACACTGGGGAGGGGCAGGGAAATGGGAGTAACCCTGCCATGGAAGTTCTTGCCATTCTGACTGTGGCTCTTTCTTGTTTGAGTTCACGTGGTCGCTATAGACTTTTGACTGTCCCAGAGCTCCTATAATGTACTTTAGTTTCTGGTTGTTTTGATGTTTCTGTCAAGGAGAACAAAGACTTGGAGCTTTTGTCTTTAATTTTGTTCCTTCCTTTTTCTTTTTTTAAAAAAGTATGTTGTTACTGATTTCAGAGAGAGGTAGAAACATCACTGATGAGAGAGTCATTCATCAGCTGCCTCCTGCATGCCCCCGACTGGGGACTGAGCCCACAACCTGGGCATGTGCCCTGACCAGGAATCGAAGTGCGATCTCCTGGATCCTAGGTCGATGCCCAACCGCTGAGCCATGCCCAGCCGGGCTCCTTCCTGTTGTTTTAAGGGAAGATTTTATTTTCCTTGGAGTGTTAGAAACTTCTGAACGTGTTTTCTAATCTTTTTAAAAAAAATGTTTTTATTGATTTTAGAGAGGAAGTGGGAGGGAGAGAGAGAGAAACATCAATGGGAGCGAGACATCAATTGGCTGCCTCCTGCACCACCCACTGGGGATCAAGCCCCAAACCCGGGCATGTTCCCTGCCCAGGAATTGAACTCTGATGACCTTCTGGTTCATGGGTTGATGCTCAACCACTGAGCAACACCAGCTGGACATGTTTTCTAACCTTAATCTAGTGGTTTGGGAACCAGGCTGGATGTCTCAGGGCTCAGTGTGTGCACTGTCTTTACTGAGACATGTTATCTTGTCCGCTCTGTTCTTCACCCCTTCTCACAGTCCCTGCAACCCACTCTAGGCTGTGGATTTTCTGGTTCATCAGGAAAGGGGCAATTATGTGGCTGTGCTTTGTGAGGGTGGGTTTGGAGCGTAATCATTCTAGTCAAACTTTCATCCAGATCTTCGTTTCCAGTTCACCCTGTGTTCAGAAGCATTCCCAAGAGAGGAGCCTTTGCCAGGTCCAGCAGCCCATTCAGACTTCTGCAGCCCTGCCTGCTGCAGTCAGTCACCACTTGTCTGTTTCCAGAACTCACATTCCTTGTCTGCTATTATTTCTTTCATCCTTTCCCATATCTTTGTCCTTATGCCTTTTCAATTTTTCTTTTTTGTTATTTACCCTCACCCAAGAATATGTTTTTATTGATTTTTTAGAGAGAGGGGAAGGGAGGGTGGGAGAGAGAGAGAGATAAACATTGATGTGAGAAGCATTGATCAGTTGCCTCCCGTATACATCTGACCGGTGATCGAACCCTCAACCTGGGTATATGCCCTGACTGGAAATCGAACCCACAACTTTTGATGTGTGGGATGACGCTCCAACCAACTGAGCCACCCAGCCAGGGCTCTTGGTGGTTATTTTAATGAGGTATGGGGGCAGAGCAGATACTAAGTGCATGCGTTCAGTGTCTGTGTTAAAGTGGAAGCACATCCCTTGCACTGACTCAAGGAGACGTCCTGTGCAGAAGTTAGTGGACATCTCCACCAGGGGGCATGTCCTGGGCACTGCTGGGAGAATTCCGAAAAATGCCAGCACACAGAAGGAAGGAGCTTGGGAATGGAGTGGTCACAAAGGAGCCCGAGAGACTTATCTTTATGGGCCCGATCCTATTTAGCACACACAGGTACCGGCTGGATAGAAAGATGCATTCATGGAGGGTGTTTGTAACTCTCATTAAGGCTTTGCAAATAATTATGACATCCATAGCTTTATTCCTTTTACGTATATGTAACTCCACAAGCTGTTAACTAAATATTTCTAAGTATTTGGTCCTGTCATTTATCTTTAGGTG